>NC_139838.1:18632784-18728798 GCF_963691815.1 Echiichthys vipera | reverse complement strand
GAGGGGGGGAAAGGTTATGGCCAGGACATGTCTGTGAGAAACAGAGAGGAAGTGGAGAAAGGCAACAGCTTTATTACTCTTCCACTCCTGAGAAAAAGAGTGAGTGAGAGGAAGTGAGTTGTGGAGATTCAGGGCAAAAGTTTTGCTTTTGTAGACATTTTATTTAGAGCAGGGCTTAGAGCAGAGTAAATGAATCCTGCCATCAGTTGGAATGCTGGCATTTTTTCATTTTTGCACCACAATAGGTGCCAGTAAGGAGATAACTTAAACCAATGGAGACAAACGCACTCTGCTGTTAGTTGTGGTTTTGCAAACTTGAAGGAGAGTTAATAATTTGTTCAAAGTTCAAAATTATATAGCTGCTGTTAAGGTTGTGATTAAATCCCCATACATAAAATCTGAAGATGTTCTTTCTTTAAAAAAAAAAAAAAATGTTTTTAAAGCCATCTGCCCAGGGGCCCCACTGGAGGTAACGGGCCCTTTTGCACCAACCTGACATGACAGTTTATAATGGATCTGGCCATGCCCAAGTTTAATGTCTGTGTATGACACTGTGCACAGAAAGTTGTGTGTAAAATATGAGCTGATGGAGTGTGTAGGTAAATACCCTTTACAACAGTGTGTGTGTGTGTGTGTGTGTGTGTGTGTGTGTGTGTGTGTGTGTGTATCTGTGTGTGTGTGTGTTTGTGTGTGTGTGTGTGTGTGCGTGTGCATGTGCGTGTGCGTGTGTGCGTGCATGCGTGCGTACAAGCGTGCATGCGTGTGTGTTCATCGGTACTGTCTGTGCAGAAGTGGGTGTGTAGGCTTATCCCAAGTTCCCTTTGGACAGTGCTGATTGACAGCTCTATCCCTGGTTGTCATGGTGATGATGATGGATGTGTTTTGGGTTACCACGGAGATGACTGTTTAGGCATTCTATCTGCATGCATAATATAGTTTTAGCATAAAGAGATTCTGTAGCTGACAGAGAGATAGAGAAAGGGAGACACCAAAAGGACTAGAAACAGCTTTACTGGCTGACCTTGTTACATGTAGCTGGTGATACATGCACCCTCTAAACATTACAGTATGTATTACTTGAAGATAATTTATTAAATAGGATACATAACAGTTAGCTGGCCAAGATGAAGTCTACAAGCAGGTAGAGAGATGATGACAAAGAGAGACAGGCAAGTGCTCTAAACAGTGCACGTCCTCTAGTAAAGATGAAAGAGACGGTGCTGTGGAATTATAGAATTTTAACGATCTTCTACCTGTTGTGCTGAATTTTTAACAACTTCATCTGCAGAGTTATCTAGAAGTTCTAGTTTTGACAATGAAAGTTTAGAAAAAGATCCGACCGACAGTGGGTTCAGAGACATGAGAAAAAGCGTTACAAGCAGTTCTCAGTGCTTCACTTTTTATGACTTTCAGACAAACTTTTTTTCCTTTTTGAATTATTGCGGATGCAGGTGATTTTAGTTTTGGCTCTATGTTTGACCCAATTTTATTTATAAGTTAACAGGTTGCAAGGCCAACTCTGCATCACACATACAGTATCTACAAATTGTACATATTGAGCCTTGAAATGTGTTCTTTAATTATGTTGCCACAAAGATACATAAGCAGCTAGCCCTGCTGTGGTGGTCCATATACTAACAAATACAACAACGTTGACGTGTTGCATTATTTTGAACAGTGGAGATACTGTAGTATGCTTGCTGTGGTTACCTTCCACCACTGAATGAAAATAGATGAAATGCCACTCTACACCACCACACTGACATGAATTAAGTCATTCATATTCATTTTCATGCACCAACAACAGTATACTGTGTCTAGCTTACACACATACATATTTACAGACAGACACTCCCTGAGGAGATGCTACTACACATGCCTGATTTGCTTGTTTAGTGTGGCCTCAGGACAACCATTTAGGTAAAGCAGGCATGTCTGCATTTTACATGCATTTATAAAAACACATGTACATGCACATGCACACACACACGCAAACGCACAAAAACACAAGCACACGCACACACACACACACACATACACACACACACACACACACACACACACACACACACACACACACACACACACATACACACACACACACACACACACACACACACACACACACACACACACACACACACACAAACATAGACACACGGTTATAGCAGTTAGACACTCAGAACACTTAACACATACACATTCCCTGTTCGGTGCTGGTGTGTGTATCAGTAGTCAACATGCATCGTTGACTCATTCATAATGTAGCAGGCAATCAGGTTGTTCACCTATGCATGACTCTGAGATACACAGCCTTTATCTTACACGCGTTATATGACATACAAATATAACTTTCTGTGTTTTTAAAATAAAGACACTATCACACAATAATCACAATTAGACTCACGGGTCACAGAAATGCCCCCATTTAGTGCACACAAATACGCACAGATACACATGATAGGCCATGTTAATGAAAAGCACACCCTATCAAAACAATACTCACGTACACACACAAACAATATTCTTGAGTAAATGCATACAGCCAGGCAAATCAAGGCAAACAATAAGGAAACATTTCCATGAGCATGAAAAATTGGTTGAGTGCTCAGGTTTCAAGACAGCTTGTGTCAGGCCAGTAGTCCCATTTAGTCTCTATTTATCCTCTCCCCTCATCTTAACATGCAAGCGTGGATTTGTTTTGGTGTAAAGTGGACAATATCAGATGCATTGCCTAAGTCACTGATTCCCAACGTCTTTGACTTGTGACGCCTTGTGACTCTTCATCATTTTATCCTCTCAGATTTAATTAATATTTGAGGCCTTTAGAGGTAATATTATCTAGCATTTTGAAATCATTGATCATGCCATGACCCTAAATATTTTTCTCGACCCTGATCCCCACATTAACAACCCGTGGCCTATAGGGCCTCGTATACAGACACTAGTCCTATATGGATACAGATGCAGGCATAGACAGTGGACACAGATTTGTTTCTGTCTATACTACATAGGGTGTGTCTTTAGGTGGATTATACGTCTGCATGAAGCTCACCCTCGTGGACATGGGCGAACAAAGTCATTTCAGTCATGAGAGACTTAATGATTCCAGTTTTAGATGTGAAAATGAAGATTAGTTACAAATGTGTGACAGTTAAATATTGATTGTATTAGAGTCTTTGGCGATTAGACCCCATCGTGGCATCATATTAGAGGGGTAGAGGAACCAGGGGTAGAGCAGAATACATCGCATGTCAATCTGGAATGACAGCTGACAGCAAAGAGAGATCACTTTTAAACTTTTGACAGCTACAGCCTGATTGGCTGAGGACATCAAGGAGAGACATGATAGGTTAAGTGGTGACCCGCCCACAATTAGCTTACAGCTTAATGTGCCTGGGAAGAAAAGTGACAGGACGAGGGAGAGATGGAAGATAAGATGACAAGGGACAGTCTTCCTGTCTTAACTTCTGCTAAGCTACATGTCCATCACATGTACCTGTGGAAAATATAATTGGCTGGTAAATTACCAGCAGTACACATGCCATGCCCTTTAAGTCGTGTTAGAGTTACTGATTATTTCTGTACAGGGGTAAATAGTATAGTAGGTTAGTAGTTGTAGGTGAAACAGAATAACTATACTTCCTTTGGAGTGTCTTCACCACCTGGGAGCTTGTGCAAACCTTACTGAAAGATTTAATGATGTTAAACGGATGTTGCCATGGATTGAGAAACGTGGAGATTTATTCACTGAGATATATAATGTTCCGGAATGTTAAACAGACAGTAACCACATTCGAAGACTCTATAATGTATGTTCCAGGTGACATACACGTATGCTAGCTGTACACTGTTCAGGAAGCTGTATAATAGTGTGTCAAGATTATGCACTGTGAAGATTGTTTAAGGATGTTGTGGGTTTTAACTATATATACTATTGAAATGGGTTGCAGATTGTCCATTTTTGGGGTTTGAAAACTTCAATCTCCTCAGGCAATGCATGTTTTAAACACAGAAAGACACGTCGTGAATAAGATATTAGAAGCGTGTTGCATTGCGTTTCTCCCAGAGGAGCACTTAAGCCTCATGAATAATTCAGACACACACTAACTCGCAGACACTTACAAATGCACGCTACCCACAGACATGCACAGATACACATGCACACACATCTTGATGCAAGGCAGTTCCTGTATTGATCTCAGAGTATTTAAAACTGCCTGAAATGGACCTTTCCTAGAAGATGGTGGAGTGATTGGTGGAGCATTTGCTGGTGAAAAAAGAGATATGGAATGAACAGAAGAGAATGTAAAGTAGAAAGACCAAGACAGCTGACGAATACTTTCCTTGTGTTCGATCTTTTGCGGTTTAGTGCATCAAACATTCATGTGAACAACCACACTAAATGTTTAAATTGAATGAAGAATTGAACTCATGGTCAGAAACTGAGAATGTAAGGAGTTGGAGGAAAACTAAAACCTTAAAAAATATAGTGAAGATGGGAGAACAACGTTCTAAAGGCAGCATCAGAAATACATTTCTCTCCTTCTATTAAACATTTAAGTGGCAGAGTAAGACAAAACCACAAGTGAAAATAAAATAAACAATTCATGTTGTTTTCATAAAACACGTCATACCCGGAAGAAAAAGGCAGCTCTGAGGAAGGCTGGCGTACAGTCGAACTTTACTGTCAGCTAAGACAAGGTAAGAGGACATCCTTACCATATAACTAATTTGTCTGACTAGAAAAAACTCTAAATTTTAAAATGGATAAAGAAAACATTAGGAATATAATCGCATTTTTCATATTTCAGTACATACCATACCAGCTACATACACACTCACACACAAACACACACAAAGACGCACACACAGACACACACACACACACACACACACACACACACACACACACACACACACACACACACACACACGCACATCAAACGACTCTTTTTCTCTGTTTGACATTATCTGAAAAGGATTATCTCTAAATCACTCTACTGTCATTCTTACTCTCTGCTTCCATGTCTTTGTGTGCTATTTTGTCCATCTGCATCTCTCTACCTCTGTCTGCAGTACTGCACTCTGTATTCATATTTCTCCATCTCTTTCAATACTTCCCCATTTTTCTTGCTAATCCTCTCAATCGCTGTCTTGATCCATCTATATCCAATATTCATCCATCTTCCTTCCCATTTCTTTCCCCCCAGGCTTCTGTTGTGTCTTCTAATTGGTTTTATTTCCTTCCAACCAGTCAGTTCTTCATTAACTCATCTCTCATCATCTCAGTTAGGTCTGTCATTTGTCTTTCCCTTAGCTAACAGCAGTTTCTTTATTTGACTCTCTCTGTCTCTCTGTCTCTCTGTCTGTCTCTCTCTCTCTCTCTCTCTCTCTCTCTCTCTCTCTCACTCTCTCACTCACTCATTCACTCACTCACTCACTCACTCACTCACTCACTCACTCACTCACTCACTACACACACACACACACACACACACACACACACACACACACACACACGCACACACACACAATAATGCAATAGTGTCAAATAATAATGACATTAAAAAGAAAATATCATAAAATCAGGAAAACAATTAATAATTGCTGTGTGTGTGTGTGTGTGTTTTAAAGTTGTTATGTGTGTGTGTGTATTTGTGTGTTTTAAAGTTGGTGTGTGTGTGACTGTGTGTCTGTGTGTGTCTGTGTGTGTCGGCGTGCATGTTTTCAAAATCAATTAATTGACCTAATTGCAGAAGTAGTTTACAAAAACACACACACAAACACACACACATACTGTAGCATGTGTACTGAACAGCAAGGGACATAATTCATATGAATATAAGTGGACATAGGAAAAAAAACCTAGACACCATTTTATGTGTGAATGTGTGTTATTTTCAACCTCCTCCTCACAGGTCAGGTTGAATAAATTTTATCCACAGAGCTTTTAATAGGAGGTTTATAATATTGCCTTAAAAAGCAGCAGAAAGCATAAATACAGATAAAAGCAGAGATAGAGTAATCACAGGAGTAGCACAACATCTCTTTGTTTTACCCTCACTCTTGTTCTGTTACTTTCTATTTTCACAAATTAAACACTAATTGAATGAGAGGCTCAAAGTCATCAAAGATGCTGCACTCTCCCCCTCCCCTACCTGCTGCTTGTCTTTCCTTTCTATCTCAGTCTCTCTTCATCTCCTCTGATCAATTTTTGTACTCCTGTTTTTTCTCTTCCTGTTCTCTTTAATGTAAAATCTCTTTCATGCATGGATGGTTTTTGTAACTACAGTATGACATAACAGTTTTGGACGTCAACTCTTAACTATCTATTTCTTCCTTATGCTGGTGTCCATATTGGCCAGAGAAAGCTTTTGTTTCGATCATACAGATGAAGTCACTCACACTGAGACATAAAACATCTACTGTTTATAATAAATTAAGTGCTAAACTTGCGAGCTTACTACTGTTATTCGCTTGTGAAATAAATGAACCATGGGCTATTACAGCTTGCAATCGGGACACACAACCATTGTTAACAAAACCACACTTTCACACCATTGAAATCTCAACAATTTATTTGTGATTTAATATTAAATTAACGTGCAACATCAGTACAACCTTTTACCATCCTCCCGAGTGCCTGGTTTGTAGGTTTGACTGTGAAATGGGTTTACAGCTCTATTTGTTTACATGATGCTGAACGCACCCGCTTTGAATTGAGGGTGATCGCTCTTTGTTAAACACATTTTACAGCTTGTTCCAAAAATTCTATGAATATGTGTGGACAGAGAGCGTCGATGTGACTCGACAGTCTGACGCTCACGTGCTGTTAGGAAACGGTGTAACGCGGCAAATATCGCTCATGTCATTTTTTTCATACATATATATTATTTTGGAAGAGGTTAGTTAAGGCAGCAGGCCTGTGTGTGTGTGTATTAGGTGGCCACCTAAGATGTAAAGGGTTGCGGGAAACCCTGCCTATCTTTGAGTTAAAGTTGTTCACAATATCCACAGTAATGTGAGCACTCCCGATGTGCTGTTGAGCAAGGCACCGAACCCCCAACTGCTCGGAGTGCCGATCCATTCAGAGCCCCCTCGCTCTGACATCTCTCCATTAATTGCATGTATATAGGTCCTGTGCATGTGTGTGTATTTCGGGCCTATGTGTGTGTAACCTGAATAATTCTAATTCTAATGTGATGCTGTGAAAGACAAGTCAATATATTATTCTAAAAAGGTTTCAGCTGTATTTTTATTAATGATATGTTTTTTGACTATTCAAGTACTTTTTTGTATTATTTGATATATAAAATAATATTCAACAGTGATCAGAAACAGCAACATCCATGACACAGGGTGTGGTAATATCAAATCCTTTTAATATCACTAAGTCAAGAGTGAGCCCCCTATTGTTGGTGGGTCTAGAAACATGGTAAGTGAGGTCAGATGCCTCCAGTAGGGTATTTAAGTTTCTAGCTCAGAGGTCTGTTTAATTGTCAACAAGAAATCACATTGGATAACTGCAGTCAGTAAAGACCTTAGGCATTCGCTCCGAAAAAAACCAAAGCACAGCAGCTATTCCACCACCTCTCCTATTAGATCTAGTGGTATGGATAAACTTGAAGTAAGGAGGTGCAGTTGAGCATGACTGCACCATTTCTGCCAGGTCTCGGTCAATAGAGTGAAGTCCTCTACTTTTGAGATAATTAGCCCAAAATGATTTATGAATTAGCGACCTGATGTTAATATAAAGAATAAAGCCATCCTTACTGTTTGAGATGCATGACTTAATGGGCAACAGATAATTGGAGTCTGAACCAGTAATTAATTGTTTAGATTCCTGTATGTCACAAGGAGATTACAGGGTCTGTGTCTATGGTTTATAATTGCAAGAATTTGTATAACGGACAGACAGTCATTAGTGTGATGGATATGACTCACCTAACATCAGTTGCCCAGTGCTTTGGAGGATTGTGGTGCAAGTTATATGTTCATGGAAAGAAGACATGATCCGTTAAAATTTGGACATCCAGTTATATTTTTACAAGTGTACAAGTAGAGCAGCCTTTGTAAATGTCAGTTCTCACCATTACTATGATGCCAAAACTGCTTCCACAACTCGACCCACAAGCCCAAGCTCAGCCTCAAACTTTGGTATTGTTATCTTGTTAAGCTCAAATGTTCTTGTATGTTTTCAACTATCTTTGATTCTGTACCGTTATTTGTTGGAGGGTTAAATGGTCAAGTCCTTGATACAAGTGTCTCTGACTGAGGTACACAGTTGCATCATCCCCCTCAGCAGTCAGCAGGAAGATTAATCATTTTATTGCATTACTCTGACGGGTGTTTTTAATTGTGATTTGCCTGACATATTTATATAAGCGAGGCGTTGCTAAATAACAGGGACACCTCTCTTTTAGCTTGGTATTTTGTATACAATGAACTGGCAACTGAGTGTAGTTTTGAAAAATTGGCTTGAGTGTGCCCTCGTAGGCCAATTGGGGAGAAGGAAGGATAGAGAAGGAAAGAAGACAAGAGTGGCATGTATTTCGTAGGGGTTAGATGTGTCTCAATATGCAGCTATTTGCTTAAGATGTCAGGGATGACTTTTAAAACTCACTGACACCCAGGTTCTCTCTCTTACTCTGTCTCTTCCTCCGCACGAATGAATGCACATTTAAATAGGGAGACACACACAAAATCAGCAACGGACACAGGTGAACACACACATGCACACTTTCAAACATGCACAAACACAGACACACATCCAGACACACTCATTCTCAGTGAATTTAAGAGAGAGATACGGGGAGGGGTCGAATGAGAGGTCGAATGAGAGGTCATACTTATGCTGAATCACAACTCAATTTTGTCGTTATGATTGATGATTTTAAAAACTCTTGTTTAATGACCAAATGAGAAAACAGGGACGCTAGTCTCATCTATCTCAATATTGCTCAGACAACTTGAAAGACATTTTTCTTTTCATTCACCTCTATATTTTTTGTCCATTTCTGTCTCCTTTCTCCTTGATTTGTGATTTAGTTTAACATGTCTTGACTCATTATGTGTGTTTTTTCTCACTGCATGTTTTAAAAAATTACTTTCTTTGTGTTGTGGGCAAGACGGTGGTTCAATGGATGGAGCCACCACTCTAAAGCAGCTCCAAAGATGATGTAATGTAGTTGATCCTGTCATCTGACATGGCAAGGGAACCGAATGTCTCCAGTAGAATAAAGATAGTATCACAATAACCTTACCATGGTTATAATATTCTGCAATAACCAAGGCATTACATTAAATATTGTCACCTTCTGACATAAGTTAAGGGGGGGTCAGTAGTTGAAGTCAAAGTGTATCAAAAATGGGAAGAGGAGTCTCACTATATCTGTCTAATCACCATAGTGATCTATCTTTCAAACAACGTCTCCTTCTGGTGATCTACCATTAAATTACTCTTATGCCCTAATTGGTCTAAATGTTGTGCTGTTAGTTGACTGACAGGCAGCATCTGTTCTTTGATTTGTGGACAGATGGTGGGAGGAGCTGAAGGTCAGCATGGTTATGTGTTGTGGGTATGTGTGCACCCTGTGACTGTTGACTAAAATATATTTCTGGCTAACAGAGGAGAGCAACCAGTATGTTTCTAACAAGGTTGAAAGACGTGATAGAAAAATATGATAGCAAAATGCGAGGAAAAGAATATTGGAAGCTGAATTTGAAGTTACTAAATCACAAGGGAAGCTACTCGGATGAGTCTACTTACGTTGAATGTGGTATCTGCTTTAAATGTGGTCTGCCATCAGCAGATAGTCGTCACAAGTGGAAGTTCAAAGACAGGAACATAGAGAAATAGGAGAGATGTAACCCCCCTGAAAACTCAGCTTCAAATGCAACCATTTAATTAAATCGACATCTCAGTGACCGTTCAAAAACGGTCAACCCTGACCTTCATAAAGCTTGTATTTATGAAAGGACTGCAATGATACCATGGCACATTCTAGGTGTGAAGAGATGAATACCTGTACTTGTGAAAAATGTCATATATCATAATTTAATCCACATCTAGATGGCTTTAAATTTGGCAAAAAGAAGAATGCCTTCAGCCCAGATGTCTGCTGCATGATCGTACAGCAGCCAAGGAATATGAGACCATTTCATAAGACCAGATGGTGCAAACACTGTTCTCTTGATGCATCATTTCCAATACACACTACTAAATCAACTCAAAAGTAATTTCCTGAACAACTACATTAAGTCGGACATCTTCACTGGAAGTTTTTGTGGTAGATTTCTGTTTCATTTGCACTTCAGTAAAGTACCAGCTACCCTCAGAAAGCCGTCCAATATCCTGTTACACACTGTGTGCAGGACTGAAGCATCCTCAAAGGCAAATCACAATCACAATCACATCACCCAGCTAGTATAAGGAAAATGAATACAAAACTATAGAGTGAATGGGTAGACTAATTACAATTGATCAAACATTTACATACTACACATTTATGTTTAAGCGACAAAGCCCTTCAGTTACCATAGAAATTACGACTTTCATTCATTGACAGCAAAACAGGAAATAAAGTTGCGTTGTTATAAAGTTACAAGGTCGGCAGAGGGAGGAGATTGGGGTGGTTGATTTGATGAACAAAACCTTGGACCTTGACACTACAGACGAAGTCAATGTTGGTTTCTTTAGCATGACCATGATCTCAAACATTAACCATGTAGTTATTTTAACCCAAATCCGATCTTTCCCTCATCCTAGCTGATTCAATTTTGTCCCTAAACCTAACCAAACCTTAGCCATAGCTGTGTTGGAATGGTTTTGGGATACACTGACAAATAATGCTGGCCTGCTGCTCAGATCAGAAAACCTTTGTGTTGTCGGTCTGAATGACATTAACAAACAATGTTAATTGTCTATTTTGGAGGACTTGGAGCTCCAAACTCAAAGGCGAAGTAATCAGAGTTCCTGCAGCTCGTGGCTCAGTCTGTCAGGTAGAATATCCTCAGAAAAGTTGCGGTCAACCTTCCTGCCAATGTCTACTAAAGCCAGCCGACTGTACTTGTGTTCAGTCGTAGACAAACAAGAAGAAAATTCAAAAGAAGAGTTAGAATTAAAAAAAAAACACAGGGCTATCGGGACAGAGAGGGAAGGCTGCGTCCGTGTGCGCCGCTGTCTTATCTTATGAGTCAAATCACATTCCTGCTTACCATGCCCTTTTTTGCATCACTTGTATACACGCTGTTGCTGGACTGTATACTTGTTTTTTTTTACCTGATGGATCTGCCTGTAGCATCCTACTCTTGTACACCCTGAACTGTTACTCAATACATCATAGCATGACTGGATGGTAAAAGTGATATTAGGTCCAAAAGTGTAAATGTATCCTCTCTGTGCTTTTTAGGCAGCAAGGCGCATGCCCAGTAACTCCGCTGAGCAGGAGAAAATGTATTTGAAATAAAACGCTGGTTCATTCATGTGCACATGTTTAACAATCTTTCTCCTGTCTATTCAGTCATTCAGAGCAGGTAAACGGGGATGTTAAAGGTATGGAGGGAGTGATGAGGGAGAAAGAGGGGTGGCTATATATATTCATCTTTACAGCATATGGGGGCAAGAGGTTGATGGATGGGTGGGTGGATGGAGATAAGAGAGCAGGAGGGATGGATGGATACAGCCGGAAGAGTGAGGAGAGGAGAGGATGATGTAGATGGCCCATAATCCTTAGAGGCTGACAGCACACTGAGTCTTCTGTGATTGAAGTGTGTGTGTGTGTGTGTGTGTGTGTGTGTGTGTGTGTGTGTGTGTGTGTGTGTGTGTGTGTGAGGATCTGATAGTGATAGTGATCTGCCTATCAAAGTGACGCAGGAAAGAAATGGAGCTATGGGACAGAAGTAAGGGGGGAATGAATGGCGAGTGGAAAAGACAAGAGAGAAAGAAAGAGATGAGGCCAGAAAAGCCATTAAACATAAAATCAATCAGCAGAAAGAGAGAGAGAATGAGAGACGTAGAGTGAAATGAAGAGAGTATAAGATCTTAAAGAAAGACACAGCGAGACAGAGAAGGATAAAGAAGGAATCCTCAGATGACTGCGATATTGATGACAGCACAGTGGGGAAGAGGGGATGAACGGATGTGAAAGAGGGAAGGCAGGATAAGGAGACTAAGAACGAGTGATCAAAACACTGCAGGCCATGATATGGGGTGGGGGGTAGGAAGGGGGAGTAAGTAGGAAGGAGAGTAGGAGGGTGACAGGCAAGGAAGAATGAGGAGCAGAGGGAGGGAGGAGGATAAGGAAATAGATGAGAGTAGAGTAGAGGATGAGATATGGTGTTTTACTATAAAAAATTATCTTAATGCAGGAATGGGTAGAGGAGGGAGGTAGTGAGCAGGGACCAGAAGGGAAGGGGTTGTGTTACAACAACAACTAGAGAGAAAAAGAGAGAGAGAAATGGAAAGGCAAAAAAGGGCAGCACTTGCTCACTGATGTGATAAGAAATGAAAGCAACATGGTCAACAGTACCTCTATCTTTCCCACTCTCTTCCTCTCACACACATACAGAGTCACACTCAAACTACCATAACACACTTTCCCTCCTCCTGTGGGTCAGTGCGCTAGGGCATGAGCTAGAGTTCAGCCTCCCCAGGTTTCCATCCGAAATAAAATCAGGAAACAGAGCAGAGCAACCCAGCCAGATAAAAGAGCCCTCACTTACCTATATTTATTTATATATTTACCCTTTATGCTCATTTATCTTCTGTTTTTTAAATCACAGTATTTCACATGTAATACATTTGTCTTTTTGCAATACCTCAAAAATTAAGACTGTAAAGAAATGAGGCCTTAGGGATTTTTTTTTTTTGCATTTTTGTCTTTTTCTACTTAGCCCCCTAATACAAGTCTAAACAATGGCATGGTGTTTGTTGCTGTATGGTTGGGTGTTGATTTTCAGTGGGATGTGAAATACTAGTCTCACTCCACAATAGATCATTTTCATCAAGGCTAATACTAATTTCTAACTTTGCGAACACATCCACAGTGAGAGGCAAACCACAAATTTAGAAAAGTCTGTCTAATTTTAGAAATTTTTAGCTACATGCGAAACTGTGCTTAATGGATGGATGCATGGACACATCTTCAAACGCTTATCCGTGGTCGGGTCGCGGGGGCAGCAGCTTTAGCAGGGGATCCCAAACTTCCCTTTACCGGGCCACATTAACCAGCTCTAACTGGGGGATCCCGAGGCGAGATATAATCTCTCCACCTAGTCCTGGGTCTTCCCCGAGGCCTCCTCCCATCTGGACGTGCCTGGAACACCTCCCTAGGGAGGCGCCCAGGGGGCATCCTTACTAGATGCCCGAACCACCTCAACTGGCTTCTTCAACGCAAAGGACCCTATCTCTAAGGGAGACTCCAGCCACCCTCCTGAGAAAACCCATTTCGGTCGCTTGTACCCGCAACCTCTTTCTTTCGGTCATGACCAAGCATTCATGACCATAGGTGAGGGTAGGAACGAAGATTGACCGGTAGATCGAGAGCTTTGCCTTCCGGCTCAGCTCTCTTTTCGTCACAACGGTGTGGTAGAGCAAATGCAACACCACCCCAGCTGCTCCGATTCTCCGGCCAAATTCACCATTGGACCCTCACTCGTGAACATGATCCCGAGGTACTTGAACTCCTTCACTTGGGGTAAGGACTCATTCCCTACTTGGAGTAAGTAATCCATCGGTTTCCTGCTGAGAGCCATGGCCTCAGATTTAGAGGTGCTGATCCTCATCCCAGCCGTTTCACACTCGGCTGCGAACCGATCCAGTGAGTGCTGAAGGTCACTGACCGACGATGCCATCAGGAGCACATCCTCTGCAAAAAGCATAGACGAGATCCTCAACCCACTGAATTGCAACCCCTCCCCACCACGACTATGCCTCGATATGGTTTTAAAAACTTTGTAACTAATAGTAAGAAAATAACAAAACTTTAAAGGTTTCATTCATGCATTTCCCTTCGTCTTCATTTCGTGGACTCTCCATGTATGCATTGGATGTGGCTTCAGTGAACTCAGTTCTTCTAAGTTGTCACCCACAGCTTAATATAAAGATTTCTGTTATTAGCTTATCAGACCTGTATGTAATGAATTTCCCTTCTTCCACTCAGATCAAATAATGTAGAATTCAACCGTGACGTGCTTTTAATGGTGTTTTTTTTTAATACTGACTTAATACTAATATTCATTTAATTTTGTACTGCTGGTGTAAAAAAAAAAAAGCTCCAGGAATATAAACACTGTCACACAGATGTCTCATCATGATTGATAGAGCAGGAGTGAGCAATCCAGAATTAGCAGGTGCAGCATGGAAAGTTGACTGGCTCCATGTCATGTCTGATGCACACACATTTAACAGAAGGTAATCAGTGTTGGCTATAGGTATGTGACTTCTTCCCCTCCCCCTGTGAACACTCAACAAATGTCACTTTTTATTAGTGCAGCTGCCATTACTAGACGACACACAGCAGAATTAGTGAGGATCCTAATTGCATCATGTGTCATCTAAATCACACAGAGTCCTTCCAAGGCTTTGAGGTTTAGTCCAGATCTAAGTCAGTATATACATTGGCTTATTTTAAAAGTAATGATATAAAGTGTTTTATGCTATAGGTCACAGTAATGAATTTTAAATTAGATAAAGCCAAAACACATCATGTCTGAATGCCCTTGATGTTACAACATCATAATGTCAAGTTCAGCAAATGTCCACTGCACACAAAAGTGCTGCTCACTTGTTTAATATTTTATTTTATTTTATTCCACAAGTTCATTTCGTCTCATTTATTAAGAGCCTTACACTGTGAACCTTGGAGGCTTTTCATCCTGTCTGTCAAGTGTCATTGGTACATCAATAAGCTGGAAGGCTGAAAGAAGTGTGTGTGTGCGTGTATGCGTGTGTGCGCGCGCGCGCATGTGTGTTTGTGTGTGTGTGTGTGTGTGTGTGTGTGTGTGTGTGTGTGTGTGTGTGTGTGTGTGTGTGTGTGTGTGAGCTGCGTGTCCGCTAGTGCTTGAGGACACTTCTTCTTGTCATGATAAACCTGTGACAGCTGTCATCCAGCAAGCAGCACTCCCTCCCCCACGGTGGACACTCACAAATACAAACAGACACACACACACACACACACACACACACACACACACACACACACACACACACAGACTCCTGCGTCACTGCTTTCCTGTAGGACTTGGTTCAGGGTGTTGGGCCATTTACACAAATCTCCTGAGCTGTCTAGCTGCGGAATGAATGTCTATCTGGATAACTGAATGGTATGTCTGTCAGGACCTGCCTGTCTGCCTGTCTGTCTGTCGTTCAGACTGACTCAGTGCCCTATGTGAATCTGAATGAATGTATGAATTGTTATTGAATACATAATGCATTTCTTTGCTTCATTTTCAATACATCAGCACCTGTAGTTTGGGACAATGCTCATCTTGTCACCAACTTGTGTCAATGCATTCTGACACAAGCATCATTCCCACTATGACTAAAACAAATGAAATGTGTGTATTGTTCCTATCTTCACGCTCTGATCTATTTTTAAAAATGGCTGAGTTTATCTGAAAACTCATTTCAAAGCACTTATTTTGTTTCATCCTGTTTCTAGTTTCCTATCTGATACAGTTTGTACCAACCCTTTCCCTATCATAATATGTTTCTATTATAATTTTTTTCTGGTTCTGTTTGTCTTGGTTTGTTCCTAACTATTTATGTTCCCCTGTTATCCTCCATGTATTTCCTGTCTCTACTCAGTGCACTCCGTCAAATTTCTAATATCTTTTCTAATATGTTTCTGTTCATTTCTATTGGTTAACGTCTGTTGCTCAATGTGAGTCTTGGACCACAGCTATGCTCTTTACCCCTCCTGTGGGTGGAGTCTGGCTTGGTCCTTACCTTATCACTGTCATCTGTACATGCATCCCCCAAGACAGCAAAGGCTGGGTGAGCCTAAAGGATGTGCATGTATACCTGACAGGGCCTGTCTACACTCTTATAAAGGATGTGTCTTTTTCAGCTTATCAGTGAGTGCAGTTTAAGGACAAACGCATATGGTGTTCCTTTGTCTTCTTTAAATGCTGATGATATCAACATGTGATGTGTTGCAGTATAATATAAATCATGTGTCATCCCAAATTGCACTCACTGGTATGTAGGAAAATGCACACCCTCTATAAGAGTGTATTACAGACAGTATTGCCTCTTTTATGTATAACTATAAATTATACGGGTATAATTTATGCCATGTTTATAGTTGGACTTGTACTCTCTCAGAAAAAAAAGGTTCAACATTGTATCTTTTATCACTGGGACAAAGAGTGGCTCGGCTCAATTTGCTTTGGATAGGTGCAGACATTCCCTTTTTGGAAAGGATTTTTCAATTATATCAATAAATTGGGCACAAACATTCACCTATTCACACTTAGTTTTAGAAAGTGAATTGAGCAAGGCCCTCTTTAATAATTTGACATACAAGCAATGTCCCAGTGAATCAACAAGGTTCAATGCAGTGTTTTTTTTCTCCGTGAGTGTATCTGTATAAATTATATGTGTATAATTTATGCCGTGTGCACAGAGCAATCCATGTGTCTTTATCTGTTATACAGTAATCAGTACTACTATCAATTATGAATCATATTATCAATCAGATGCGATCAACAATTGGAGAACATTTTGCAAATCTATCATTGCATCTGGTCTTTATGTTTTAAAACTAATTGAGGAATTAATTGGGCGCTAAACCAAACAAATGGGATCCAAGTTTAATCTAAAGTTCCTTGGTGGTGATTGGAGGAGACGAGAGCGGAGATTTGTGATTGGAGAAAAGGACCACTTACCTTGTTATTGGAGGAGAGGACAGCAGCTCTGAGTGTGACAGGAACTGCAGCCTAACCCTAAAGCCAACCCCTGATTCTAACTGGCCAAAACCAAATAAACTGGCTTAATCCCAAAGAACTGATAGTCCACAATATAAGGACTGTTTGTATATTGCCATGCATATGCTATTTCTTGATATCTGCTTCATTTCTGAAGTATGATGTAAGACATCCATATTTTCACATTATAGTTTGCTAATATGACTTGACAGTTTGTGTCATGAGAAGTCATCCATTTCTAACATTGAAGCCACAAATTAACATTAAGAGATGAGAGCAAAGAGTGATCTAAAATTAAGGTAACTAAGAAAATCACCTCATAGAGGGAGAGAGGTGGGGAGTTGGGCTGGATGACCTGTAACCTACTTGAGGCTTGGAGAAATATTGCTAGATATATAGAGATTTTGATCGGCTAATTTGGTAAATAAACTGAATTGATACATTTGATAATTGACCCACCCCATCTCATATAGCTGTGAAAATCCAAATAATGGATCCAAAAAGCAAGAAATTAAAAAAAATAAAAAATAAAAAAAGTCCGCCCCTCAGTCCCTCCTCCTCTCCCTAACCCAGGTTTTCTATTTGTCACTCTGATTTGATTGACAGCTGAGGACACATGTGGGGGCACTGTGAGGGGCGGCAGTGGGGTGGTGACCAGTCCCGGTTACCCCGGCAACTATGGTAACCAGGCCGACTGTACTTGGATCCTATTGGCCGAACCTGGAGACACCATCTCTGTCATCTTTACAGACTTCCAGACAGAGGAGAAGTATGACTACCTGGAAGTGGAGGGATCTGAACCACCAACCATTTGGTGAGTCACTTATTGATTAATTGTGTGTGTGTGTGTGTGTGTGTGTGTGTGTGTGTGTGTGTGTCACACAATCATTATGTTGCTGAGAAACCTGATAATGCATTGCGGCAGAACTTACGATTTATCTGTGTCAGAATTTCATGTTTTAGAACAATTTAGGAATTGCAGTGGAGGGAAGAGTCACAGTTCAATGTTAAATTGCAGAAAGGAACTGGAAATATTTCCAGTTGTATGAGGCATACAATTATCAGATAAGTAAAAATTAAAAATATGTACATATTGTACAACAAAATTCTGGGGTGAATATTAAGGTATGACCGGGTGGCCTGATTATTAAAACAATCCTTGTGTGAATATCCATTTTTTTCATGGCACAAATGCAGGCAGGTTAAAGTTGACATAAAAAAAAGTGTAGAGCGGCAGAGCATTGTAGACCCCACAGTGCAGCAGGAAAACCGTAGTAAACAGTAGAATAGATGTTCAATGGAGCTCCACCTTTCTTGTGGGGGTTGTGACATACAGTATGTGACTGTTGTCCAAATCCATACTGAAAAAAAGGAGAAAGGATTCGATTGAAATTTTAACTTGGCATTTATGCAAAGATAGTGTAGTCATGTAGCGTCTGAGTTTATGGAACAATTTTAGCACACTTGTAGTACAGTAATAAAAAGTTAGAACAGGTAATAAAATAAGTTGGATCTCGAGTGAGAACAAGTAATACAATGAAAATGTCATTACAGGTATAAAGTACAGTTTTTATCTCTTGTTCTTGAAGTATAACAATTTTTCCATGGTGAAAAAAAAATCTTGAAGTATGATGTGTGTGTGTGTGTGTGTGTGTGTGTGCGTGTGTGTGTGTGTGTGTGTGTGTGTGTGTGCAGTGTGTGTTCTTCTTTTTTCTTCTTTTTTTAGAGATGAATTAATTGATCTGTGCTAGTTACATTATAACTGCTCTCCATGGATTTCTATTACTTTGTCGTGTGATTTCAGTTGGTTCCCTTATAATATTTTATTGCACTGGCTGCTTTGTGATTGTTGGTAAATTAGGGCATTGATAAACCATTGCTGTAACCAATTTGAATCTTATTATGGTCAGGGATGTGTGTGTGTGTGTGTGTGTGTGTGTGTGTGTGTGTGTGTGTGTGTGTGTGTGTGTGTGTGTGTGTGTGGGTAATTGATTTGGAGGTAATAATGGCTAGGCAACTGCTTTTAGGAATTTCTAAGTGTGACTCTACAGGTGCACAATATCCTGCTCATTCCTGTCTACCTGTGTGTCTATTAATGTGTATGTGCATGTGTACTTGTAATCATGTTAAAAGAAGCAGTCACGAACATTTCTTCTGTGTTCTGCTGGTCACATTTCATTGAATGAACTTATTCAAACAAAAACATCCAAAACAAAATAAAAAAACCCATAGCTTGATGGTGTTATTATTCACTTCACGTGATACATTAAATAGAGGAAAACACTATCATCAAAGACAGAGCGATAAGGAGGATAAAATAAAGGTCAAATAATATAGTATTGATTTATTACGTTTTACTTTTTATTTGACATTCAATACTGTCTTGAGTTTTAAATCTATTTTTCTTGGCCATACATTTATATATATAATACAAGCCAACATAGATGTAAGAAGGGACCAAGTAAAACAGGTTGATTGTTAATGATGACCGGTAAGATACAGTACGTTATGCCTAAAGACAATTTAATTTCTGCTTTCTTTGTCTTATAAAATGATTTGTAGTTTTGTGTCAAGCTTTCATTTTCAACAGGGGGCAAATATCATACCTACAAAATTGCTGTGAAATTCACCTTCTTAGGAATGTTTACGACCAAAATTTATTGCTCAGGGTTTGGTTGTTGGCCTTTGGGGGGTAATGTAGTGGCAACTGGAAGTGTGTGATTTAGTCTGACCAGTGTCTTGGCTCGTGTAATATATTTCTTTGTAGTTATTTACTTGGTGAATTAACTCCAGAGTATCATACAGTATACTGAAGTCGGTGTTTATTTTTCTCATATCATGGATCTTTTCTATCCGCAAGGCTGAAAATGTGGTTATAGTTTCGTACTGAGAGGAGAGCAGCCTCATTCAGAAAAACGTATAGCGACTTGCTCTGATCTGATCTGTATCATGTTAGTAAGAACTCTGTGTTCACAAGTACCCCTCTAGGTAAAAGTGTCTTGTCCATCAGAGAAGTCAGAAAAAGTAAAGAAAATACATGTTTAAGATGATGCACTGTTCAAAGGGACATTGATTGCGGAAAGCAAAGTTATTCGAGTATGGCAGTGGATTTGCTAGATTCAAAAGTCCGGCCAATGGTTCCTCTCCTGTCAAACATGAAGCTGAAAACAACACGAGGCCTCATATCAGCAGAACTCAACACCTAAGGAGTGGATACATGTTCCCTAGTTTAAAATATCTAGTTTATTTTGAGGCATTGAGATGGCAGGGTCAGAAGTTGTTATTAACAGTCTGATCCCATGGATTATTTTATCCTGTAACTGATGCATGCTGATGGTGGTGTTATCATCTAGAGAATGTTTTCTTAACATGGACTAGGCTACACTAGACTCTGTAGTACCAATTTATTAATGCCAGAGTACACCAAAGCATTGTTCCTGTCCACATGCTTTCCCTCACGGCCGCAGTATGCCTTTTTTTTCCTGTTGGATACTGTTCTTCCATCTAGGAAAGCTTGCAATATCTCCAGATATCTTCAGGGAAATGGCAGTCATGTTCGTTTCATCCAGTGACTTACAAAGTCCTCACATCTCAAAGCAGTGACTGCAGAACAAGTGCGCTGCAGAATGTGTCGTTGCTGTTGCATGAATGCGTGCTGGAAAATCAGCATTGACTTTGACATGTATTAGGTTAGCGTGGACCAAACTTATGTAATATATTGTAAAATGCCAAATATTTGCAGCTTATTGCCTCTTAAATGTAAGGATACATCATCTTCTTAATGGCCCTGTCCAGAAATCTGTCCTGAGTGATCTAATCACAAGTGGGCAGCTCTAAGAACAGGTGTGAATGCATTCAGGATGCATCAAGATGGGATAACTCTGTCCACATTTAGAGATGGTCTGAGCCACCTGTATTCAGATTAATATAGCAGTGTGTATCCACATGCCACCTGAGCCACATTGAAGGATGATCTACTTAGTTGTGAGCAGAACTGCGTACTCATTCACTGGTTTTGTCATAGGTAGCTCTGTGTATTTTGGCCGTTTTTGTATAAGGGTTTCTCATGTCACAGAAAGTTAATTGTGTGTTTTAGTTTTATTATATTGTCGGCTATGTGTCAGTGTTTGTTCTTCCGCACTTATACAGCTCTCCGGAGCTTTTCAGCAGTTGCCTTTAAAAGGCAGCCCCGGTGACCACCGGTGGATAGTAAAATAAAGGTAAAGGTAAATAAAAAACGGATAATCACATACATTTCCTAAACATTCTTCACAATAAAAGTTATGGTATTTACAAGCTTTCATTATGAAAAAACTAAATTGGTAAATGGTGCCACATCAGCAGTAACTTAACAGGACTCTAATACAGCTGAAAGCTAACATGAAACAGTAAAATAAAGCAGAGAGCTGAACACAGACGCTTTTAACAATGTCTTTCTCTCTGCTCTCCTCCATCGTAGGTAGACATTGTTATTTATACTGTACCTTCGGCATGCAGACAAACTGTAGGCAGTGTCATGACACGTTTCTGTAATAATGTGAGAATACAGTTATGAAAAACTTTTTCCATTTAAAAATTTGCTGTCTTTCTAAATGTAAATGAAAATTACTTATGTGTAGATTTACATATAGAGCAGGGAAGTGCAATCAGATCACAAGTGGTCACTGAAGACACATGGAGACACATTCTGCTGCCAGGTGAGAACAGATATACTGAGAGCTTCCCACCTGTGATCTTATCACTCAGGATGGATGTTAATACCAACTAAAATCCGGCCCTCGATTTCATAAGCTTGTAAATTACATATGTAACATTTTTGACTGGCAGCGAGACAAAATAGCAGTTTGAATTTTGACATAACCTTTAGCTCAGCATATTCTCGTCACAAACCTCATTGAAGGTGGAGAAGTTCACCCTACATTTTCCAAAGCCTGTACCTGTCTACTGTCTCCCATACAGTAAATAAGATGGGGCAGTGTTTCCCCTTTTACAGCTCAGTCAGTGCTTAAGTATATATGCTTGTTTGCATGAAGTACATGAAGTTATAATAACATGTGCACATGTGTAATGAGTGGAATCTATTCTCATTCTATGTATATAGCCTACAGTTTTTTAGTAGGATAATTTAATATTTGTCATTTGTCATCTGTCCCCATGGAAACTCCTAAACCGACAAAAAAGTCACTTTGTAAACATTACTGTTTCTATTGGCTTTCTCTGTAAACAACCTTTATTTATCTATCTTATCAGAATGATTATGCAAATGGACGAAAGGGACACACTTTAAATTCTTACCTTCTGATATATATCAGCAATTACACCGTAATCGGTTGAAATCGAAACCATAGAAGGTTCTACTATCAGAAAGGAAACACAAGGTATATATCCTTTAATGTGAGAGGTAGGTATCAAAGAGAGATGGGAGGTGATCCTATTGACAGACTTACACCAATGTGAATGACATTAGCATGCTTAGCACTTAGCAAAAGGGATATCAGGCCCAGCTGTCTGTCATCTTTCTCTTTTCAAATCAAAGGATACTTGCTTTCAGGAGAAGAGTTCAAGGATCAATTAACCTTATTGATAATATCAGGTATTTACGCAAATCTTAACTGACTCAAAATGAACAAAATATGTAGTTTCTTCAAAGGACAAATTCCTTAAACACATTTGGGCTTTTTGGGGCTTTTTTTCACCTCAGATGACTGCAGCTATTGCAGGATAGTATTCTTGAAAACTAGGCCATGTGGAGTTGCCTGATCCATTAGCAATTGCCTCACAACACTAAGTGCTAATATACTAATTTCCATTGGCAATGTGTGAAAGAAGCTAATAGCTAAAATTGTAATTTCAAATGGCAATTAGCAGAGAAAGCTAATGGCTGATTTGTTAATATATGAGTGTGTGGAAGAATTTGTTATATGTTTATCGGTTGCTACAGGGCTGCCAACATCAGTCACACAAATAACAACATACACACACACACACACACACACACACACACACACACACACACATGTAGCCTACCCTACATCCATGTCCATACACAAACCGACACACACAGACTGTCCCTCCTTATAGACACACATTAACAAACATGCACACCCACGGAGACTCCTTCTCACACATACACTTTTGTTTGATCAGTATGCGGAGAGGTGCGCTCACGCCTATGAGAGTAGTATATTGCTGTGAGCTAAGTGCCTGTAATCCTAGCCTAACTCTACACACTCTGATACACATACACAAACACACCCAAGTTTTATATTTTGTTGTTTCAGAATCAGTTGCCCTTGAAGCCAAGTAGAGCATCTTAAATAGAATGATTACTCTCCCTTGTTTGTCTTTCTCTTCCTTTATGTTTCTCTCCCATGTCTTTGCCTTGCTGTTCATCTGTCCATCTATCTAGCTGTCTTTTTCTCTGTCCTTCTCTCCCTGTTGTGCAAGTCTCTCTCGACATGAGTCCAGAATATTGCCTGCTGTTTAGTTCTTTTAGGGTCATCTACTTGACAGCCTATAACCAAATTCAGGGTAAGGGTGGACTGGACTATTCAAAGTCTGTCATTTACCAATATAATGCTTTTATGAGGATTTGTTGTTGAGAGGCACTGAAAATTATATTGTCAGGTTTTAGCTGGCAATCATGTTGGCAGGTGCCTGGAGTCACTCTAGGCAAGTTGGTGTAGCAGACAGCTAATTCTTCCCAGGTGTCACAGAGTGACACAGAAATTTACATACATACATTGCACAATATGTATTAGAGTACATACTGCAATTCAGATACAGTATGAGCACATGAGCACAGCTAAGCCAAATGCATGTCACATACATGTCCATATAAATATTTATTACTGACAGTTTTACATTAAGAAGTGTCCTGAATCATTTTACTATGCCTGGTGTATCCTCATCTTATACTGATTGGATTTCGTCTTGTGTAGTGCATTGAAGTGTTTTTTACAATATGCATAGTCACTATTGTATGTAGAAACCAAAGGACAATTCCATAATGGAAGAAATGGAAGACAGTTAAATATTCATAAGATTACCTGCCAAGGTAGAGCTGCATTGGAGGATGACTCGACTAATGAGAGTAATCCTGAAAAGTCCCAAGACCATCACTGTAGTCTATGCTGAAGCCTGCAAATTAGATCATTATTTATTGTTGGCACAACAATTCCCAGGCAGGTGGAAATCCAAGGATGTTTGCTAAAGCTTAAATAAAGCTTAAACTTTAGAATATCAAGGACTAAATCATTCCTCCCACACTGAACTCGACTACCCCACTTTGACAATATAGTGAAACCTATGATCAACATTAGCACAACATCCTAACATCTGGTGCTGTACAGCAACACAGAAAACACAATAGCATCTCGCACACAAGTGCAATGCAATAGAGACATGTGAAGAATCTCTTTAGTCCTGTGAGAATCAGAGTAATCTTTGTAGTGCATAACTTTGCACCCACTAGACCATATGGGTATCATGTGAAATCTGACAGAACACCAACAGAATAATGTTTTTTGAGATTGAGTTTGTTCCGTACTCTATGCTGTTTTTCAGCCTCCTGTGACCAGCGCATATTTTGACAACTAACACAACAACATTTAAATACCTAATTTATAAGCAGGCTTGAAAAAGACAAGCAGTTTGAACTTGATGCTAACTACATTTACCATTCTTATACGTTCGATGGTGGCTGATTTTAGTGCGCAGCATATTCCTCGTCTGGATTTGAATGTTAACTCCATTGGTAGGCAGCTTGGGCTCAGCATCTGTCCACCCAACTGCGGGGCTCTATGAGTTGCACCTGCCACCCACCCAAGAGGCTCTGCTGCCCCGCTGCCTACTGCCAAAAGCCAGCTCTAACATGTATGACTATGGTTGATTCTCTCAGATGCGTTTAGTCATCTCGATGAACTGTCGGGCCTTTTCATCAACCTCTGGTTGAAACTAGAAAGTGGTTACCAAAGAAGCTACTCAAGCTACTGCGAATATGTGCGGAAGTACAACCATGAGCAGAGTAGATGTGCTTCTAGCTCTATCTCTGAAGTGTTTTTGTTTTTTTACTTTCTATGTAGGGAATCCGTGTCAAACAAAACATTAATTATAGCAGAGTAACTTTTAATTTCCACACGTCTGGAGTGGGACTTTAAATAGGACTATCGCTCATGTTCTTAAGGGGAGTCCACATAACATTAAAAACGTATTATTACATTCAGAAAAGTATGAATCAAAACAAAACACTTTAAGAATTAATCCAGGCATTGGAAGGTGCCAAGTAGCTCATGAACAACATTGATTGAATCAGAAAAACAAAAGTTTTAGTAATGTCTGTAAGCCTGTGAATATTCTCATTTGCCCAGGCCATTGTTATCCCCAAATAAATTTCAGTCAAAAGCAACTGGACTTGGTTATTTGTCTAGGAAGAAGTTTCACCTCTCATCCAAGAGGCTTCATCAGTTCATTAACACATCTGACCAGGCTGGGACTGGTCCAACTATCTGCTGTGGAGATCCAGGTATTTAACCTGAGGGCGTACACAAGGCCAATGTTGTCACTGGAACCCTTTGTGCTCCAAGTGCCAACGACAGTCGTTGAAGTGACAGTCGTTGGTGGGAAGTTGGTTTGGACTGCTGTAGTTAATTCAGAACGCTGCTGCTCGAGTCCTCACTAAGACCAAACAAGTAGATCGTATCACTCCAGACCTCAGATCTCTGAACTGACTTCCTGTCTGTCAAATAATTTATTTCAATATACTTCTGTTGGTTTACAAAGCACTGCATATATGTCCCTGATCTTCTGCTATGAACCATCCATACCTCTCAGATCGTCTGGGACAGGTCTGCTCTGTGTCCCGTGAATCGAAACTAAACACGGAGAGGCAGCGTTCAGTTTTTATGCTCCACATATCTGGAACAAACTTCCAGAAAACTGCAGGTCTGCTGCAACTCTTAGTTCTTTTAAATCAAGACTGAAGACAGTTCTGTTTGTCGCTGCCTTTAAGTAAACAAAACAATAATTAACTGCTTGCACTGTACTGTAACTGCTATTACCTATAATTAACAACTGGAAATTATTTTTCAGAAATTTGAATGTCAATTCATATATTTAATTAAATATCATTTTATATGTGTTTCTTTCCAATGTTTTTAATGTTTCATGTAAAGAACTTTGAGTTTCCTTGTCGTTGAATTGTGCTATATATTTGATCTGCTCCCACAAATGGGCTTTTCTGTCTTTGTTGACTGAACAGCAGCGCCTGTGACAAAACCAGCACTTTTCTGAAAAGTTCACATATTTGTAACTCAAAGCATTCAGAGCGGCCGCACAAAAAAAGGCAGAGTTATTGGCAAAAGATGCTGGGTCCAGTGTCTTTTCTCTAGTCGCTGGCACTGAAGTTAAACCTTCATCATTCTTATTGGTTCATGAAGTTTGTATACACATGTTCACACACATTTCCTGAGAATTTGTGGCACTGCATGGAACACTGTTTGTTTTGTTTTTGCACCACGCTGATTTCTTTTTATGTTAACCAAAATAATGAATGTTCTGAGCAGTCTACAGGCTTCATTATAACAGGCATGGCCATCTTCCTGACATTGTTTGATTTAATATAGAGAAACAGTGCTGTACAATTGGAACAGATCCAGGTTAGTCCAATTTCTCCAACATCATTAATCAAAATGTACTTACTCAGTGCAGTGTTTTGGTCTGGTATTTTGCTCAGCTTTGTTCTGTTCCACCTGTGTCTGTTCTTGATCCATGCAAATATCATAACCCATCACATGTTTGAGTGTCTAGAGGGTCTAGCTCTGCGCAAAGCAGTAGGATTTGTTTGAGAGATGCAAAGGGAACTGTGTGTAAGAGACAAAGAGAGTTTAGGTTTTCGTCTATGGGAGTGTGTGTGTGTGTGTGTGAGAGAGAGTGAGTGTGTGATGTTATGTTCGCCGAGTGCTAATCAATGCTGCTGGCAGAGAGGACGCTGGGATAGCAGCACCGTCCCTAATAGGAAATGGAGCAGTGACCTTGGACACAAACACACTTCCTTTTTATGTTTCTCACACCCATTCACACACACAACAAAGACACATATAAGATTATTTCAAACATGGATCACAAGATACAGGGAAACACAAGTTTATAAATACCCACAAACAAGGAGGCGGGTTAGCTTGGCTCAAGACCTCTGAATCAATGCCCACATTCCACTTGTATCTAGTGATTCAAAAGTCTCCTGTTGTCAGTAATGGCTGTGACCCTGTTTGGAGAAACAATTTAGCAGTCCTTTTGTGCATGATTTGAAGGTACTATGTGGAGTTCTTGACCACTACAGTATTAGTACTACAGAGCTATGTTGTGGTGTGTCCTTGTCTTGTTTGTATCTCATGCAAGAGCATTAGGATGCACATATACAGGCGGGTGACTTAATACACATTACTGCCACAGGTGTCCCAGAAGTACTAAGCCAAACCACAAAATGTTTTGTAATCATAACCAAGTCGTTTTGATGCCTAACTATAATGGTTTAATTATAACCTTGTTTTGCCTAAACTGAAGCAGTCATGTAACAGTGATTCTGGTGCCTAAACCTAACCTTTTGATTCCTTAACGTTACCTTCGCTGTTTCACGGCCTTAAATGTCCTCTGTGTAACTTTTTACATGTATAAAGATATCATAAGAAATATTGTTAAGAATCTGTTAAAATGTTGTATTAGAAATACATTTATTCAACACGTGTATGTATAGCTTCCACAATGTAGCTGATACAGTGGTGGACATCAGTGCATCATCAACAATTTCACTGCTCATTATGCATTAAACCTCTCATGTACAGTAACCATACAATAAATACAAGTTGTGTACAGCATATATTCATGATAACATCATTTTTTAAGACAGATGATTTTATATATATCTATGCTGAAACAATGACTTGAGGGACATTTGCATGTCTGTTTTTAAACGAGAAAAAGCACTGTGCTAGTACCTAGAGCATGTTTTCCTTAAGGGTTCAGTATTTAGCTATGGATGGCAAGCCTGCAAACTTAGCTACCACAAAGGTAGACTCCTTGCTTCTGGAGTGTACTCCAGTATGTGTCACTACGTGTCACTGTTGAGTGTGCAGTAAAATATTGCTTTTAAGCGTGATTTCATGTGACTCTTTAAGCCACCTATAATTTAATATTTGTCGGTTAAAAAGACACAACAAAGTACAGTAATAAAATATAAAAACTACAAACTATTACAAAATTATTTTTAATGTGTGAGATAAAATTTAGATTAATAAATGGGTGGATACTTCCAATGCACTGATGGTCTTCATCACAGTAGAGTAAGATAACAACAAGAATAATTGTTTTTTGTTCTTTTTTGTTCTTTTTCCCGAAATGAACTGCTGCAAATCACATCAGCCACTTAATTCAGAGTCAGGGGGGCTCCACACACATTTATAGGCATAACAATGCTCATAGAGAGCTTGTAAACAAGTTCATGATGTGGACTGTTTTCCTGGGGATCTATTTGCAATATTGGAGCTCATAGGTTATATCATTGACCTTCACACTGTGACACTTCACACGCTAATTTATTGTGGCCCAAGGCATAATTTTGGTCTAAAAGTCTATTATCTAGGCATGTCTTAGCAAATTTAGCCCAATATTAGACCACACCTTTGACAGCCTTTGAAACAAATGACTAAAATATTTTAGGAACCTACCTTCTTATTTAAGGGAACTAGCTTAGATAGAGTGGGGAGGAAAGAGGGCATGCAAAGATCAGAGGACAGCAAAAAAGGTGTCATGGTGTTTTAGGGAGTGTCAGCTCAGGCACAAGAAGAGAGGCAAAGAGACATGAAAGAAGAGAGGAATGGGTAGAACAGAGGAGCAGAAAGGGCAATTGGGGTGACAAGAGGAGCCAGGAGAGAAGAAGTAGGGATGCAAGGTATGAAGGTGAGGTAGGGAGGAGACAAAAGCAGTGGTACAGAATAAGGGACAAGGGGGGTGGAGATGAGAGTTGACAGGAGAAGAGAGGTGGAAAGAAGCATAAAAGGAATGAAGGAGAGACACAGGAAGAGAAAGGGGACTCATGGGTGAGGAAAAAGGTTGTAGAAAGAAAGAGACAGAGACGAGAGGGATTGAGAAAGGCAGGGAAGGACAACTGAGACGGACAAGCACGGAGAAACCTTATCTGACACTTGCTACCCATACATAAAGAATGTGATCATGAAAAGACTGCGGTTAGTTTAATGCCACATAAACAACTTAATCCACTGTTTCTTTTAAGATCCCCTCCAGACATGTATTGAGACATATACATATAATCTGCCTAAAATGTGCGTCTGTTTTTTCTGCAAAAAGCTTAATTTCCACGAGTTTTTTTGCACTGGCAGCTTCAAGTCACTACACCCTCCTTGTATAAATTGCAAATTGGACCAGGACTGACTTCTGAGCTAGTTGTGTTGTCACAGATCGTGCTCGTAGGCTCAACCCTGAAAACAGATTTTCAGTCAGCGCAGAGGAACGTTCCACTTTCTTTAGATTAATGTGAAAACATCCTTGACATGTCAAACTCTGAACAAACATCATTCTGCACAGTGAAGCTGAAACATCAAACAGGAGGAACAAGAAGAAAAACATTTCTGAGTGGAGGAGGAGTTTAAAGTGTAATTCCGGAAAAAAAATCATCCCATGGTCTTTTACAGTGCTTACATACATCAAATAAGCCATTGAGACACTTTTTTTTGTGCATGAACTATTTATGGAGAAATCCGGTAGAGTCGCTAACAACCAGACGTGGCTAACACTGATTAGCTCGAGGCATTACGGTGAAGGCATTAAAACGGCTTTTATAACCACTGATACTGCTCAAAATAACCACCCCAAACCGTTGCATCAATGGGCTCCTTCCTTTTGGATTGCATTTGGTAATCGACTTGAATTACTTTGAATTACTTTACTATGAGCGGAGCTGGTACCGGGGCCAGTTGGTAAGTCTTTCAAAACCCTCTATTAAACTCCAGGTTTGATAATTACATGGTTGGTGCTTCATTTTATGTGTAAGGATACTTATCATGCTACTGCAGAGGAATGGTGTTTTTTTGGTTTTTTTTAGCAAGATAAGTGGTTAAAAAAGCCATTTTAATGCCATCACCGAATGGCCCGAGCTATTCTGTCAATAGTTTATACACCAAAAAAACGGTCTTGGTGGCTTATTTAGAGTATGCCAAAAAAGTGCCAAAAAAGACCATGGGATGATTTTGCACTGGAATTACACTTTAACTTAGGTCATATAGAGATTGAAATTTGTAGCATTTTGTGAATATTGGTCAGAGATGTAAACACCATCCACTGGCTAAGCCTCTCCATGTACTATATGAGAGCTTCAATTTTTAGAGCTACTGTAGTACTTACAGCTGGCATTAACATCTCAAATCTGGACAAACTGCGGGCTTGCTACATAGAAGCAGCTGAAAAGGAAACCAAGGAGACATGCATTACAATTTATGATTGTGGTTTCTGAATTTACTAGATGCCTATAGGGGAAAAGGCTCATGACAATTAATTAAATCAACACTCACTATGCAAGATTGCATTAAGATGGGTATATTAAGATAAATCCTCCTCTGCTATGCATGTAAACAGCTTAATCAAATTACTCTTAGAATCAAAGTATGGTTTATAATAAGATTAGTGTATGATAATTTGATTATTGTGTTTGTGCAAACAAAGTCACGTTATACACATTCAGTCAGGATAAAATCCCCAAAATAGGTCACTTCAACTCTAGGGCTTTGAGGCATCTTCAACTTTTTGCACTTTTTTTATACTAAGCACCATGACATAGCTTAGTCTTGATTATCTTATTTGATCTTTGTATTGTCATATTTCTTTAACGTCATACAAACTCTTGCCCATGGCTTACACAGATTCCAAAACACATTTCTCTGGGTAAAAAAAGTCCTTTTGGCTACTTCCCTAATTATAATGTTTTGGTCAAAGGTCTGTTTAAGACTGGTATATGCACTGAATGAAGTCTGGGGAGTTTACTTTTTTTGCTTATTTGTCTCAAGTGCCTTAGCAGAGAGAAAATAACAACTTACTTTTATAACATAAAGCTTAACTCTGCCGGCTCCAATGGCTATAAAATATATCTTCAGGTAGACATTAATTACAGTTAGGGCATGTCAATACTACAGGAGCAGTGTTTTTGCAGGTCGCTGTTGCTTTCCAAAGCAAATACTCTTCCCAGGTGGTGCTGAGCCAAACCTAAGGAACCAGCCCAGGTTGAGCACCACTTGAGCAATTCAATTCAATTCAATTCAATTTTATTTATAGTGTCAAATCATAACCAAAGTTATCTCAGGACACTTTACAGAGTAGGTAAAGACCCAACAATTCCCCCATAGAGTACGGTGGCAACGAAAACCTTCCCTATAACAGGCAGGAACGTCGGACAGACCCAGCTCTGTGGAGGACGGCCATCTGTCTTGACCGGTTGGGGAGGAAGAAAAGGAGAGAGAAAGAGAGAAACACAAAGATAGACAAAAGACAGAGAGACTGACACACTTCCAGAGATGCAAGCAGCCAGCGAGTAACAGTAACTATAACAATATCTATAGTAATGTGAACATGACCCACATGTTATGGCAGTCTGCATAGCAGAACAGCAGGAACACGCACATCCAAGGTGACAGAACATGAAAATGAAAATAATTACGACAAAATGATGAGTAGGGGCAGTAGCAGCTATGATACAGCAAGACATACCACTGATGGTGTTTTTATGGCTACAGATTTTATAATTTATAAAAGTGCACAATATGTAGTTGTGCCCGGACTACAGAACATTAGCCTAAATATACACTCATAAATATGTTGTCATTGTCATTCCCAGTACTAACCCCAGTCTGTTTGTCTTTTTATTTTTACCTTTTTTTTTAATAATTGTGTGAGTTTCTGTGTATGTACATATTTATGTGTGTATGTGCTTGGAGAGCACATGAAGAGTTGGAGAGTTTTGTATCGTCAGCCACTGGTAGTGATGGCTAGGGTGCTGAAAGTATAATACAATGTAATGTAATAATAATAATACCAGATACCCTCTCCTCATCTCTGCCCCCTTCTTTCTCACTTTCTCTCATATTCTCTGTCTCTGCTCTGATTACTGTGCTGTCCTGCAGGCAGGGAGCCATCCAGAATTGTCATGGCTTCTGGGGAGAGACTGAGCTAAAAGAAATGAGTGAACAGACAGTGATAGAGAGTAAACCCTGGAGAGAGAGAAAGTGAGGAAGTGAAGAGAGGAAGGAGACATGAGACGAAAAGAGAGTAAGGAGAGAGGAGAGGTGAAAAGAGAAGAGGAAATAATAGAGAGAAGTAATAGTTTTTGTTAACTGTATTATTCACTGGCTTTATCTCCCAGTTCTTTTTTTGTCAAAGGAACACAATCATTCTTTATCATCCTCTTTAGAGGAAAATTAGCCTGGAAACCAGAATTTGCCATACTCATGTTTCATTTGTTCAGGCAGATATATCTGGCCTCTCTCCAATTCAGAGCAATTTCCAGCCGAAATGGCACTGTGTAGAGCAATCACAGCTGTTTATCCCATGTGGGGTGGGTTTAAGACGACGTCACCTTCCAGTCTGCAGGTCTGTTCAGTGCAGTTTTTCAGGCTCCCGAAACTCAGATCGAACCGCCAAACTAGGAAGCGCTGATCAAATATGACTCAATATTCTGTTGCTGTCTTGCCTATTTCTTGTTTAAAATTTTAGTTTATCGTTTAGCCCTAACTTGAAGAGGTTTGTGACCCGGCTGCTATTGTTCTCCAGTGACCAAACACCGGCCATTTGTTACCATGATTGGGTGTAGGTCATGATTCATTTCTCTAAAACACTAACTTGCAAATCCAAAATGAACTGAGAGGGCCCGGACTTATAAGAAATTGCAATTAGCCTGGTGATGCCACGCTAGGTGGCTGTATTTTCTTACAGCCAAGGGCTCAATATGTAACATGGCTAGACACACAACAAAAAGTAACAAAATCCCATTTTATTGAGCGTGTATGAGGAGCTCTTGTCTTGGGCCAGTTTGTGTCCGGGCCTTGTATTAGATCTACTCAGACAGATAGACAAGTAAAGAGATATCAACATTGTAACACTTCAAAATATAATATTTGGTCTCTGTCACACTCAAACCAAGCCAAGGTGTAACAAGCCAAAACCAGAATCTTGACTCAGAAATATAAAACTCAGTGTTTAGCTGGGACTGTTTTCCACCACATCAAGAAGTAGAAGAAGCTAGCTAGATTTGTATCCGGCTTGCTTTGCCATCACAAACATAAATTACCTAACAGATGGTATAAAATGCTTTACACAGGGTACTACCCTCTATAATAAACTGAACTCAGCTGTTTCTGCTTGGAAACTGTGTTGGTTTGTTTAGGTTTTATATATTTTGCTGTGAAGTAGTTCTGTTAGAGCTCAATTAACATTTTTAAGCTCACTTTGTTTTTTACAGCATACATACGGACACCCATACATTAACCATTATCCATCCATATGTTGATGTTGAGCAGTCATTTGCAGCCATAAAGCTTTTTCCCCACCACTATCCAGCAAACGCCCTGTCAACCACCTACCTTCAAGAGCGTTTATTTGCTCATGCCTGGTGGTCTGAAGATCAGCACTCGAGGCAGCAGGGCGAGTCTGTGCCTCCTTACGTGGGTGGTACTTCAAAGCCCTGCCACTGTGGTCAAGACTGCTTCCCCTCTGCCACCTACCTTCACTGTAATGAGTAGAGGCAGCAAGTTACCGTACGTCAGTGTGAAAGCAGCTGAAAAGCCGCTCAATGAACCTCTGGTTTAAGGCTTTCCACAAAATGTTGGAATCTGGCTGCAGGAATTTGTTCCCATTGAAAAAAAAAGAGTATTAGTGAGGTTAGACACTGACGTTGGGTGAAGAGGCCTGTCTTGCCGAGGGTGTTCTAGTTCATCCAAAAGGTGTTTGATGTGGTTGAGGTCAGATGTCTTTGCAAGCCAGTCATGTTCTTTCATACCAAACTCAGAAGTTCCAGTGTAGACCAAAGGGCTTACCCCAGATTGTTACCACAGAACTGGATATTAACTGTATGTCTATCATTGTTTGCTGTTGCATTTAAAATTTGGAGCTAGGGGACCTAAATCAAACTATAAAAGCCTGCCGCAGAAGTGCATGTAACAAGTGATTGTTATTTGAATGGTTTCAAAGGTTAATGCATACAGCACTTACTCAATTTATAAATAATCAATGTCAAAGTGACCACAGCCACCTACTCATGTTTAATTTCAACCCCTGAGCTGTCCATTAGAACAAGGCAGTTTAAAAACATCTTGCTACTCTATGAGGAGGTGAGCAAAGAGGAGGAGAGAAATTTAGACGAGGTAAAGGGAGGGGAGGGAGAGACAGAGCAGGGTCCTGTTGTGAACACTGATTACTCTCTGCCCACTTGAGATTGATGGAGAGGGACACAGCAGGCTTGCTCATGCAGACACGTGCACATACACACACACAATGTATATAAACAATCACGTGCACATAGACAAAGGACTTCTCTGTCTCTGTATACTGATTGATGATGGCTCCAACTCGACTTCATTCAGCCCAACTCTCCTGCTGTGTGTGTGTGTGTGTGTGTGTGTGTGTGTGTGTGTGTGTGTGGGTGCGTCTGTGTGTGTGTGTGTGTGTGTCAGTGTGTGCCTGCGTGCGTGTGCTCATCTCTGTGTGCTTGCGTTTGTGTGAATGAGCAGTTTTTCTCTCTCTGCATGTACATGTGTGTTTGCGGGTATGTGTGGCAGTTCCCACCTGTCTTAATTAGGGGAGGCTATTAAGACAGATTGCCTGATTAAGTAGCATTCCCCTACTGTCTTATGAATAGCCACACACATGCACACACTAGATAGTGTTGGCCAGTGTCGCTCTCCAATGCACATGAGCACTAATGTAGGATTTTGTATGTGTGTGGACAGCCATTTATTACACAGACACTCTTAACACCGTCCTTATAAAGTCAAGTTGTAAGTGCCACATGTCCCTCCATCTTTTCTGTTCAATATGTCATTTATGAGATTAAAGTCTTCTTGTCGAACATCCACAGTGAACAATGCAACGGCTCACATAAGAGGAATGGCAGAGAAAGTTAAACATTGATGAGCAAGATTGCATATGCACCAAAGCAATGATTCTCCTATAATTGATGTTTTAAAAATGTATTTTTAATGCCAAAAGTTATACCATACATACATTACAGTGTTTCACCTATATTCATTCTGCAATTGCACACTGTCATGAGTTCATAAATGAAGCAACTGTCTGGTGAGTTCACGCCTGTAATAACAGCAGAATAGTCAAGTGTCTGCTAAAGTCAGTTGCACAGATGAAGTGCAGATTTGTCAATAGCCTTAAGCAGGCTCTGTAGTGTACGGCATGCTAACATACTGACAGATTTGGTGTTTTTGTTTTTTTCTGCTGAACTAGACCAGAGAATATTCTTTTAAAACAGATCGTGATGCTTTTTAGCCCTCATTGTTCTCCTTGAAGTTTGCTAGAAGTGATGTAATGTAGCCTCTGTGTGTTTTATGTGGAGTGAGCCTTGAGCCAGACACTGTTTAAAAAATAGCCTTTTAAATGCTACATTGCTTGCAGTAACTGGTGATACGGTGACTTACTGTGGGAGGCAATTGGCCTTATGTGCTCTGATTAATTTGGCATGCAGTTACCACACCAGTCATGATATTTTTCTAATTGAAAGTCAACTGCTGGCATTTGCTCCTAGTGTTCTTCACCACTGTTATGGAAGATGGAAATAACAGGATTAACAGGCAAACCAACTGTAAATCACATTTCTTTCCGGTGTGGAGAGCAGTTCATGTAGATTTTGAAAACTGTTAAATAGTTGGAAAAGTAACTGATTTTTTCTGATATTTTATTTTAAGAAACTTAAAAGTGTTAAATTTGACCAAAGCAATCGTAGGGGAAACACTACAAAGATGAGATTAAATCAATCTCATGACTAAAAGTACTACTCGTTTGAAATGCCTTTTTTACGAAATTTGGGCTGAAAGCAACAGAGTAATTCTATGAAAAAACCCAAGTTTTGATAACTTCTTACTAATCAGATAAAATCAGAAAACCTGTCTGAACTGGTACACTTTGCTGTCAAATAGAATAAACAGATTGTTTACAATTTTCATCTTATTCTAGGGTTGAGTGAACAACTGTGATTTCCTAGCAATTTGAAGATGTTTAATGTGTGACAGGTGCTATTACAATCTGGAGATTGCACTCTCTGTATCATCACAGTATTTAACAACATGGGCTGAACCATTGTTATTGAGCTGAGGTACAACACACTCACTGTCAAATCTTGATCCATATAAACTGAACCCAGTGTTGAAAACAAGTACTGCTGCTGAATCGTACAGAAGTGTTTAGCCCTTAATTTGATTATAACATAATGTTTCCTGCCATGTGTTCAATATGTCAAAAAATACATTTTTATTGTAAATTATGTTCATGTTTTAGTCATAGATACCCCCAAATCTGCTCTCTCTAGTAATACTGCTTTTTTTGTTTTGTGAGTACAGTTTGCTTAAATGCTAAAATGAATAATTAACAAGTTTACAAACAAACCCCTGTCAACCTGTGTCCACCCCCCCCCACACACACATACATACTTTGCTGCTCCTCTTGCTCTCCCCTGCCATGTCTCACCATACCTCAATCGATCTTTGCCACCCCATGCTCCTTATATCCTCCCTCTACCTCTCTCTCATTCCTATACTGCCGATTGAATAGCTGATTTGTATTTCCATAGAGGAAAGGAGGCATGGAGGATGGATGGGACGATGGTAGACAGAGAGAGGGAGAGATGCTCTTTTGGTCTTGTGTATTTAATCAATTATGTTCTCTTGCTCCCTCTGGCAACTCTCCACTTGATATTCTCTCTCTTTTACATGAATTGTCACACACTCACCCATCGCAGTATCTATTTTTTTCTAATGTATTTAGTTGTAGTTAAATATAGAAGAATCCTGTCAGTGTAATCAAGTCCACAGCATTTAAGTACACCCCGGTGACAATTAAGAACCCTTGTTTAAACTTCTTTTATATATTATTATGTTTCTTGAGGAATATGTCTGCTATTTTCATAGACTGTATAAAATATGGGCGTACTCTTTGATGTCACCCATAGGTTTCTGAAGAGCCGTTGTGTGGGTGGCTCAGGCTGTTGGCATCTTGGCAGTGCCTGTCTCCACTTACAGTAACTCCTGGTAAATCTAAAAAGCCACTTGTGACATGGACCTGTCACTTAAAGTGGCAGGCCCTTAATTATGTATAATTTTAAACCTTAATATAATTCAAACAAGTGAGTTATGTAGAACTGCATATACCCGTACAGTTTTCATTAACAGGGAAATTAGTTATAAAGACCAAAACTAATTTTTGTACCAGACTGTAAACATATTTATTTGTGCTGTAAAGTCAGGCATTTTTTCATGAGGGGGTCTGGGGATTTTGGAGCAAGCCTCAAGTGGCCATTTGAGGAACTGCAGTTTTTAGCACTTCAGAGCCATTCCACACCATTGTTGATGATCAATGAAAATGTCAGAATTCATTCAGTTTTACAGTTTTTCCATTTTTTTGGAGGATTTAAAGCACCCAGTGTATTTTACGCATATGTCACTGTCAAATCACAGAGAAGAACATTCTCTCAGACCAAGGTATTAAAAAAAAATGCATTGGAGGTAATATAGCCCATCAGAAGATGATCTATATTACCTCGGGGCAGCTCTGAAGTGCTTTTATAGAAGATATCTTGGGAGAACACTTACCAGTCACGGACAGACGCCATCAGCATTGATGAATGATTTAATAATGCATAACAAATTGTCCACTAGGGGAAAATCAACTAGCTTCTCAGCAGCTCAGGAAGCTGATGTTTTTTGGTATTAAGTATGAGATTTCCTGCTGAAAGCATACTTTAAAGCTTTAATTATCCATATAAGTAGTTGAAAGCACACATTGTCTCTTTCCAGTATCATTGTCATGTACATTCATACCTGGCACATTTGCAGCATGCAGTACTTGTTGAGACAAAGCGCATTTAGAGTAGGTGTTCCCAGCCAGATTTGTGATCTTTTTAGTCACAATCTTGTTTCTCTAATCAACTAGCTCCTGCTGGAAGAGAGTTGTTCATCCTGCAGCTTGGAGATGTTAAGTGCTTCCTGAGCATGCAGTTTAATATTTTAACGTCACACACCCAGGCTTTCAGTATAGATTTATGATTTAATTCCTCTTTTAATATTGAAACAGATTGAATATGCAGACACGCTGCCCTTAATGATGCACTCTGGGTAATGATGTCATATCAGGAAGTGAATTGAAAGTTGTAAACATGAATAATATGTGAGAGAGTGCACATGTGAAGAGAGACAGAGAACTGAGGAAGGGGGTAGGAGAGAGGAAAAGAGAGAATGCAAGGTGGTTTGTCAGGGTTAGTTCAGAGGTTTGTAAGAGAACAGGAACAGAAAAGTTGACAACCTACAAAACCAGTAATAACGTCATGTAGTGTGTCTTTACTTTTCTCTCTCTCCTGCATCATATTATTAACCTGACTATCGCCAGATGACTTTCATTCCGCCTTGCTTCCGTCTTTACTCTGCCTAGCCCCACTCAACCATCTGGGGTCGCTTCATTGCAGAGGAATTTCAGGGTCCACAAAAAATGGTCAGGCCAATGTGACGTGGCAGAGAAGCGACTGTTTGTGATTCAGACAACAACGGTGGCTCGCATCCAGGAAGCAGTTTTACAGCATCGATGCTGCTATTTAATCCATGTTGTCCAATCTAGGGAATATTTATTCTTTAAAAGAACAACGGATTACAGCTCTGAAGGCTTTTGTTGGTGGAAACGATGGTTTCACCCGTCTCCCGACCGGGTTTGGCTTTTCCCTGCTTCGCTCTCATGAGCGTCACGGGTTGGTTTCGATGTGAGTGGTTGAAGTAGCACATCAATACAGATGACAAACAAGTGGTTTATTAAATCATATGCAAGGATTTTTGTTAAGACCCAGCCTCCTAAAATCACTTCGCTTTGGAGCGATCCCAGATGCATGAGTGAAGCAAGGAGGAATGAAATTCATCTGGCGAGAGTCAGGTTATCATATTTAGATATAGAACCAGATTATAGTCTAGAAACATAGAAAAGATAAATGAAGTAAAGTAAGATTATAGAGAGACAGAATGAGCCAGATTATGCTGAAGTGATACCTATTTGCTTAGAACACTTAAGTATTAGTTCATTGTGCCCATTCTTATCCAAGTCTCTCTAAGTATTTGCTCTATGCAGAGGCTAGTGTTCAGAGTTCTTTCTCTGGGAAAGGTTAATCTCTTTTCGGTACTTGTGAGTCCCTTGAGAGTTGCTACTCTCTTGTTCCTGCACCTGTTATAATTATTAGTATGCATCATAATCTTTTACAGTCTGTGCACACATATCTAATCATTTACCACACTTGAGTTCAGTAACAAAGCATCACTTGAAGCAATTTGAAAATACATGTATGTAAGGTGTATTTTGTCTTGTGTACAACACTGCCTTTACTTTAAATGGGGATCTATACTTGTGACACTGTTCCATAAATTTACCTCATATCTTAATGCTAACAATAATATATGATCATGTTCTGGATGCATTCATTTGTCTTTGATTTTTCAGCTTTTATTTCTATTTTTCATATATTTCAAATCTACTTTGAAGTAATTGTTTTTTTGTCCAGATTAATGCAGATAAAGTAATAACCTTTGTCAGTGTAGGAACTCAGATGTCCGTGATTATTGTTCAGCATCTTTATTATCTGAACCTTAACCTCAATCTCATTTACTATACAGTCTCTCTCCCAGCTAATAGACTAATACATCATTGGTTGTCCATAGTGTATTTAATAGTCTCTCTGACTATGGCACTGCTGGTTCTTTAGTATGTATAATGAATTATACATTGGTAGAAAAAGACAAATACAAGGGGATCCCATTGTAAGACGGGTAAACTATGAACTCCAACATACCCAGTTTCAGTCCTTTTCCTCATTTCCAGTTATCTATCTACTGTACTACTGTCTGGCAATTCCTGTGGCCTCTGGGCCTTCGAAACTGAACTGCTTGGTTTGTGTTTGTGTGTTTTTACTTGTGTGTGTGTATGAGTGTATGTATGCGTGTATGAATAATAGCAGACATCAAAGAATCCTACTGATCTAGGGCACAAGGTGACCCTCCTTCTGTCTCACTTGCACACACACACACACACACACACACACACACACACACACACACACACACACACACACACACACACACACACACACACACACAAAGACAGACCTTCTAAAACACCTGCTCAGCATTCTTGTGCTCCACTTTATACCGCTGTTGCTAGAGGGTACAGGTGTTGGACAGTTGTGTGTCCACTACAGTATATTGCCACTATCTGAATGTGTGAGCATGTATGTGTGTCCATGTGCGTGTGTGTTCATATTAATGCACCACAAAGATTAACAGCAGGGGTTTATAGAAAGAGACAAGCAAAGACGAGAGGGCAGTCCACTTCATACTCATACCTGTGTTTCAAATGTAACAGCCTAGGTGATATTACTAAAAGAAAACGTATTGGGAGTAGAAACAGCACCTGTGGGCTGACACAGGAAGATGAGAGCATCATACATCAAAAGACTGATGTATAGAAGAAGATTATTGCCAGCAGATATTGTATTTCAGCTGCAGGTATTTGAAATTACATCTGTACAAGAGAAAGTGTTTTATTCTCTAAGTCAACTGGATAGCAGTAACTTTCTCTAAGGCTGCCAAAAATGACCTAACACCAACCACAAGAGACTTTTTCATCTTGTCAGCCAATTAAACAATCCATCCTCCCCACTTGATGAAAGAATTGCAAATTGGGTCCTATCTACTTGTGCTGTACACCATCAAAGCCTCACTTCATAAGCTTCCTTCAATGCAAAAGAGCTAATATTGTTAAAAAGTGTTATATTGCATTCCGACAGTCACATAGTTATTTGAAACCTTATCATATTTGTATATACCAGTCTATTACACACAATATAGATTATTAATAGTGTACAAAACATTTAGAACTTACTCACTATAATGTGGTCCAATGCAACACCAACTGCCTACGAAAGCTTCAGAAACTAATATGCAAGCTAAGTTTGTGATCAAAGCAGCTGGGTCAAATCCCTAACCTGAACCAACAGGACAGCAGGACCATGAATAAGAAGTACCAATTTACTACTTCATTAAGAGCAGTTGAGGCACTTTTTAGCATCCAGCATAATCACCAGTTACTCTCACTGGAGCTGCTAACTGTTTTACTGGGTGGACACTGTATGTAATTCCATCTGTGACATCACAGAGATACACAAGCAAAACAGAGACTAATATAAACCATAGGGGGATTTTTAGTGTCCGTTAGTGTCATTGTTACAGCCTTACTACCTTGCTTTACAGACTTTGACTTTAGTCCGTGTATGTTTTGGTCATTCGATTTTCAATTCACAGACGGATATAAAGTAAAAACAAAAAAATTGAAATGCGAAAATAAATTTAACCACAAATCTTTTTGTTTTCAATTGAATAACAAGGCGTTTGGATTTTGCATTTGATTTTAGTTTTCTAGTTATTCATTCATCTTGTTAGTTATGATAACAAAAATTTTTGTTCATTTTTGTTATGATCACAAAAATGAATCTATCTAGAGGACAAAAACTTAACAAAAAAATATCCATATCAAAAGCATAAGTCATTCTCCGACACAGCATTGTCCTAATAGGCGCTGTTACTGTGTAAACGGCAACTTCCAGTCGTGCAATATGAAAACGTTTCTGTCTTCTAGCGATTTTAATTTTTGTTATTATAACTTGAAAACGAAAAGCTAATAATTTTTTTAAATTAAGCCCATACTTTTCTGACCTTGACAAAGAAAAAAGGCTTGTAATTCAAATTGAATTTTAGTATTTTAAAACAAAAATTAAATAACCACTAATTTTATGTTTTTTATTATTGAAAATCAAACGACCATAACATACATGGACCGACTTTGTTCTGTCACAGTACGCTACACAATTTTGTGTTCCCTTTTTTTGTACTCAGAAATACAGTATCTGTGCATGTGCATGGTCTGTACTTCTTTGTTTAAAGAGCCAATGGAAGTCAAAACCTTTTAAGAGCAAGACCTAACAATATATAGCAAGGGACTTTCAAGGTGTGTGTGTGTGTGTGTGTGTGTGTGTGTGTGTGTGTGTGTGTGTGTGTGTGTGTGTGTGTGTGTGTGTGTGTGTGTGTGTATGAGCGTGTGTGTGTGTGTGGGGGGGGGTGAGTGTGTGTGTGTGTGTGTGTGTGTGTGTTTTCTCAATTTCTAACACATTTTCTTTCTATCTTTCTTCCAGGTTGTCGGGCAGTAATGTCCCCTCCCCCATCGTGAGTAACAAGAACTGGCTCCGACTGCATTTTATGACTGATAGTAACCACCGTTACCGTGGTTTCAGCGCACATTATCAAGGTAAGATGTGATTGCATTAAGAAAGACAGGCCTCTTTATATCTTTATGTAAACACTTACATGTATAGGCCTATGCATAAAGAGTCTAATTTTCTTTTTTATGATAAACATAATTCTGTATATACAGTACCTCCAGATGTCTTTGTGTTTGCTAATGGCAGATCATTTTAAGGTTTTGCTTTAGCTCTTTTGACATTTTATATTTTGTCTTTCTGTTTTTCTCTTCTCCTTTATTTTTACTTTTCAACTGACATTTCTCCCCCATTAACTTGCCTCTAACTCCCTTTAATTATGCTTGTTGACTCCAATCTTCCCGTCTCTTCTCTACTACATTTTTTCTTACCTTCTCGATCTTCCTGCATCTCCCCTATGTCTAGTTCTTTCTCTTGTACTCTTTCTTTTTCTCTCGGGTAACTGCTCAGCGGTGTGTAGTTAAAGTTATCTGACTTAAACCCTAACTGGTAGAAAACATTAGGAACAGTTACGAGCTGAAAGTGTGAAGCAACTGCACTGAAAGGCTGGAACATATAGGCTTTATATTTTATACTCTTCCATTATCTTCCATGTTTTGTTTTAGACCCATATTACTTATTGTTTTGGTACATTTAAACACACTAAACACTTGCTTTTTGTGAATCTTTAGTGCAGGCTGCACAAAGTCCATTTGACATCACAAGGTACTGTGTTTGATATGTTCATGGCCAGAGGCTTGGTGTACACATGCAGCACAGTTGGGAACAGGGTGTGATTGAAACACATTATCAGTAGGTGGTTTATGAGCTTACATCAACCAAGCTTAGCTCCCCTAATCCTCTTCAATCAAAATATTGGGGAAATGCTTTGTTTGTGTGTTTGCTATTGTAAAGTTAGACTAGTGTAAACTAAAGTCATGGAAACAGTACAGTGTGTCTTCCTTCATGCGCCATTGACCTGGCCTGAGTAGGCGGGCAGTACAAGTACAAATCATGGTCATGCTTGACAACAAAATTGCACCGTGCCACTTGATTATTACTGACACACTCCCTACCGCGCCGCGCCTCTCACTTCACAGCACATTCAAGTTCACAGCAAGTCACCAAAATACCAAGCAGACTCAGGCATGAAAAATAAAGTGTGCACCCATCCAAAATGCCACCTATCTGGAGCATGTGTGCCATGTGCTGTCCTCAGAGAAGAACAATAAAGATAAGGTGGACACATCATGTTAGTGTTTACATGTCATGTTGCGAACAGACATAAAACACAGATACTCACACACAACTCAGTGACACAATGTAGAAGAATGTATGAGTGTTACTATTTTCTTCTTTCCTCCTTCGCTCTCCTCTTATTACATTATTTCAACATAAACTCTTTGAAACAATCACTTCTATTTTTATTTATTCCACATATGACATTGCATTTTTCATACACACCGTTAAAGCTGTGGTTCTTTTTTAGAGTAATTATTGTCATTTGCTGATATTCAAAGGGCTATTGCCAGCTGTTACGGTCATCACCGATACTCCTCTGAATATCTTAATATGATACACTGTACGTCTGTCTGTCAACAGACAAGGTATTTTTCCTTACATGAAAAATTTACATTCTTGAGGTAGAAATTAGTATCATTGCATTCAGCAAGAACTAAGAACCAAATCTGTGTAGAAATATTGTTTGAAAGCTGGTATTATATACATTTTCCAACCCTTTAACCAGCACATTGATTCCTGCTGTTTCCTCTCTTGAGAACGTTTAGTGCTCATTGAGATTACTGTCATTAAATATTAAGATTTAAGAAAAAAAAAGTTTAAATATGACCCAGTAAATTTTTACTGTATTGGGTGCATGTGCCGCTTACAGGAATGTGGTCAATTAAGCCAATTAAATAATTGAAACTGCAATTAATTCAGTTCATGATTTTATATTAACTCTGTATAATTTTCCAATCTGTGGGTTTGATGAGCTTATTAGGTTGAATGTGACCCAAGATGATTTTTAAAGAGCAACCACTATGGAAGGATATCTGAGGGGTTCTCTTTTGAGTCTCCACTGGGAACTGTATAGTAGTTGTCAATGCAAAGTATTAAAGACAACATGTTAAACCAGTATTCTTAATATACACATGCAGCATATAGTAAATTGTAGAAAGGATCTTTTAATTTCAAATTTTTATTTAACAAATTAAACCATTTCCCTTTCCTTTTATTATTTATTTATTTCATCCCCTTCTTTGAAGATATCCTCCCTCTTGCTGCAATCCACTGTTCCTTTCCCTCCAAGATCCTCTCTTCTTCTCCTAATTTACACTCCAAACTCCATCTCTCGTTTTGGCTCTCTCAGACATTCTCCTTGATTGATTGACTGACAAGCCGGCCACTCGCCTTGGGATTTGCTTTTAATTGGTGTATTTGATCTTAATTAGTTTAAAAGGTTAATCAACATGTTAATAGGGGGTTGTCAGTATCATAGGTTAGTTGATTAATTAGTGGAGTTCTTAACAAGCTTGTGATTGATTGGTACTTTCTATCAGCTGTCAGTCATCTCCATTTACTTGTTGTTCCTTACAAATTAGCAGAAGGGTGGACTGAGTGCCTGAAAAAGTTACTCCTAAGGCGAAACCTAGTTGTTGTTGGAAATCTTCACATATTTTTCTTAATGCTGCAATCACACTGCGCGTAATGGACGAGATAGAAGCAACGCGATTACATACAAAGTCAATCTATAGACGCGATTTGAGTGAAGCCTATCCTCCCACTAGTGTATCCCGGTCTGATCTACAGAAGAACCAGAGGAAGGTCAGCACCCTCTGCAGCTATGGAGGTTAAATCACTGACGGCCTGATCTCACTGCAACACAACAGCTCTTTTGAGAGCCACACACTTAATCTGAGAGCTCATTTATGTTCTTTTAAGCATTCAGATCCCTGGTCAGCACTAGTATCACTTCCCATTTAGCACAACAGCAGAGTATAGCTGCTGACAGCAAGCTGCCGGCTGCTACAACTGCCTCGACGCTCCAAATGCGCGACCAGCGCAATGGTCCAAATGTGATCCAAATATGATCAAGCAGTTGCTCGTGTTTCTTGTGATTTCATCGCATCTATCTATCTAGCAGATTAATATTATAGAACATGCATGTATCGTTTTCTCTAGAATATACCCATTCTTAAAAATATGATTTAAGTGGCTGTGGATTTGGATAAACCAGCCAGTGAACTACTAATGTATAGTATATGCTAACGTTATTTCAATATAAGTTGGGAGTTGCTTGTGAACCTTGCCAGCATGTAGCAACGATGGATCAATTTTCTGAGCACATCATGCCCTATGAGATTGCAAACTGATTGATGAATTTTTAATAATTTTGTAGAACCTTTTGCAAACCAGTGGAACAGGAGGAAACTTAGAAACATCTTAATTTACCTGTGGAGTTCTTTTAAAGTATATATAATATATATAATAATTTATAATAATAAATAATATATAATAATTTTATTGTGCTCTGCTCCACTGCATCTATTTTACTGGAACCTCTTCAGATTTACACTTTAATTGGCATTCTCAGTTGATCAAGTACATTTTTTTTGTAAACAGTTCCACTTGATGATAATCCACTCTTTTTATTTTACTTTGGCTGTAATTCCATCCCGCAAGCCATATGTTGTTCTGGTTTACTAAACTCTAGTTGTCTCCAGGAGAATAAATTAGAATGGCAAAGCCCTCTGGCAGGGTTAGTCAAGTTTAGTGGCAAACACTGTATGAAAACAATTCCAAATTTGTCTCTGAGAGACTAAATGAACATATAGGCTTTGGCAGGGTTAGTTTAGTTCATAAGACACTGCTATGAGACCTCAGAGGGAGAGTTTGGCTCTAGGTGCTGCCAGCTAGCTGGACAGACTTTGTGCGTGTGTGCGTGTTACAGGTCAGTCATTCACCTCATGAAATCGTCCTCCCGCTGCTGCTGCCCAAATGATCGAGTTTGATTGATAATAATCTGCCAATGGTTTATATCGCCATTTATATATACATCACAAAGGAACAACAGAGAAAAAGAGAGAGGGGAGGTGGTAAAACAGTGAGGAGGTCCAGAAAGGAGATTAAAAGAGAAAGGCAGACAGAAACCAACAGAGAGCAAAACAGAGAGAGAGAGAGAGAGAGACAGGGAACGACTGGGGGGGGGGTTAAGGACAAGTCATTTGGCAGTGAGGTTTGGCTAATTACTTAAGGATCAACATTAAGAGTTTTCAATGCCCCACTGTCATAAATGACTGTCGTAGACCACTTTAGAGGATCATAAAGTAAATGTGTGTAGATGGATGGTTGTGTTCTTGGACATGGGAAAAGCCTGTTCATGTTTTAGTGTATTTGGTAACGTAAAGTCTGCAGCCTGGCACGGCAAAAGAGTTAATTATCCAATTGAACGCTTAGTTGATGCTTTAGAACGATTCACAATGGCAAGGTCTTAAAACTGTAGGCTAATATTGATAGTCCCAAATGAGGTGTATCAAGGAATTAACCATTTCAATTCAAATAACTCCCCCCAGGTCATTTTGTTCTTGTTAAAGGGTGTCATCGCTCCTATTTTCATTATTTACAATTTATTCACAGGATGTAAGGCAGACCAGTTGATATACACCCAGGTTTAGAATGACCTTTGAGTAAACAAAGGAATCAGACACAATGGAGAACTCAGAGCCCTGGAGATGCTGTGTAGCTATCTAAGATGTGTAAGGATGTGTAGGTGTCTGCCCAGGCCTAAACTAAAGCCTTTTACTTGAATTGCTGTGGGAGGTCTCCAATGGAGGGTCCAAGCTGTGACAAAGACAGGTCTCTGCCGATACCATGAGTAGTGGGCTCAGAGCGCCAGCGGTTTTCTCTCTTGTGGGGCTGTAGACAAGCAGCGGCAACTTTGTGGAAAGACTAAGACTTCTTTTTCTGAAGAAATGGAGGTCCAACATCTTCCTCCTGCAGGTAAACAAGGTCATTGTGGCACTGATTACTCTGGAAGTGTTCATGGTGAGCACAGAACAGTCTCTTAACTTGGCCGACAAGATGGACTGCTACCAATGTTGTGTTCATCTCCTATTGTGCACAACGGTCACTGTGGATACACAAAGTGTGGTGTCATGGCTCGGGACTCCTGTGGCATTCAATGGCTTCTTGCCCAATGGGACACCGGAGTTTGGCTTCAAATCTCCAGGTGACAGGTGTGAAATAACAGTTCTGGCAGGCTGGCGCCTAAATCAGAGGCAGACTACTAAGTTTCATACAGGCCTCTCTTTTGTTAAAGAGGCTGCATGGTCTGTTCTTAAGAGTCCTGTTTAATCCCAAATACAGTAAACAAAATATGTGTTTTTTAATTAGAGTGAAACTATCCATACATGTCTATCATTCTAGGCTGTGTTGTCAGTATGTCATATGTTATCTCTCTGTTCCTTAGTGTCCCACTTTAAAGCAAAATACAAGCACAACCATTAAGTGCCCATTAGGATGTTTAATTGGAAGTCAGTAATTATTCAGCTATGTCAACGTCTCTGAGCCAGATTCAATTATTTTCACTGTAGACTTAAATATTCAGTTCAGCCTAATATAGAAAGTGTATGTGTGATTGCTGAGTGTGGTTTAAAACATGCAATAGGGTCTTACTATAGTAAGTAAGATGAAATCAGAGGTGATGGAGTCTGGTGCTGTGGTGTGTTTGTTTGCGTGTGTATATATATATATATATATATATATATATATATATATATATATATATATATATATATATATATATATATATATATATATATATATATATATATATATATATATATTTGTGTTTGACCATCAGAGATTACATTATATATAATAATATAATGTAGAGATACATTTTTTTTTCTTTTTCAGACTTATTTGTCATTTAATATTGCAGCTAAGAAATGCCATACTTTCATATATAGTCAATTGCGGTGTCGTTGTCAGTCAAGACATTCTCAGAAAAACATCTTTACCATAAAATCATTCGATGTGTGATGTGTGTCAGTAAATATGCTCCATTTGTAATTATTCATAAGACTTTTGCTTTGGTGCTGTCAATCAACCCAATTGTCAAATTGGGTAAAACCTAGCAACCATTCTGACATTTCCCTAGGAGACCAGAGTGCTACAGGAGTGATTTTTTTTTTTTAATGGGTGTCTGGTTAGATACCGGAAATAGGCCTGTGGTTAAATATTTCCGTTAATACCTCACCTCTGAAAGTTTTTTTTTTTAAAAAGGCAGTCGATAACAAGTGGCTAAATGAAACTACATAGGTTTCAGGGACATTAAACGTCAACATGCCAAACACATTGAAGTCATGTAACTGTAGTGTAGTTCATTATAGCCTTACAATAGATTTAACCTTCTGCCAATTATATTTATGCTTAAAAAATAATATGACATTGGCCTACAAAAAATATGTCATCCCTGCCATCACTCTAGAGAGGTGGCACTAGTGGTGGTTGGGTGATGGGAGGCAAAATGACATAGAAAACAATAACAGTAGAGAGTCATAACAGTTGAATAATTAAATAAAATTTGCCTTTGTTGAAAACAGAAAATAAACTGCCTACCCCAGGTTTAATTGCAGTGGATTCCTAATGTGATGCTCAAATTAGACAGATAATTGTCTTCCTGTTTGAACTTTTGCTAAAAGCTTCATTACTGTAATTGTCGTTTAAGACCTAAAGGTATTTCCACTAACAACAATGAATCAGATTGGATTCTTTATGGCACAAGTTTTGATCTTTTGTAATGCATGTCATTTCTACAGATCAAATTAAGATTTTTATGTGGCTTGAGTTTTGACTATTTGTGTGGAAACTAAAGACTGCAGATTTAAATCTGCAGACAGGTTGGGAAAACCTTGTTGTGGTAAAACACTGAGTGATGCAAAAAGTTCCCTTCTGCAAAGAACTCAAATCCAGCTGTTGCATTTCCATGTATAGTGATCCACTGTGGTAGATTAATTCAGCTTCCAGATGTGAATGCATGTTACAGTCGCAACCCCTGCAAATACACCCGTAGGCTGCAGCAGGAAATGGGAATGTGTTCTCAGTCATCTTGCCTGTTAAATAAAAAAGAACACCAACAGCTCTCCCCAAAGCTAGAAACCAGTGATTCATGTTGCCAAATAAACTGAGTTGTCAACAGCCACAGGAATAATATATGAGAACACAATTTTACTGTGAATTTACCCTTTGAATAGGTAACTTTTATCAGTCCCAGGGTCATAAAACATTCTCATGATGTAATTATTTATAACAAGAGCCATTGACACCCAACCAGTCAGTAAGTCAAACATGCTTTCAATCAGCCAGTGAGTCACACATTCACTTAGCTCTTTAGCAAAAGAGTCCATTCAGGTAATTGCTAGAAATGTATGCATTAAGTACAAAAATATGGTCTAAAAAATTGAGTGATTAAAAAGAGATGTATTAAAAATCCATGTGATTGCAAATACTTCACAATGTGGCAAAGTAAAAACAACATGTCGTTGAAAGATATTTGCCGTTAGTGTAACATGAATGTGAGGATTAAAGGCATAATTTCAGGTTCCCGGTCCATATTCCAATGGAAGGATCCAGAAAAAAAGTGTTTGCGAGTGGCTTGCTCCATAGCTGCGCTCATCTCATCCACGTAAGCAAACATGTTGTCTACATTGAACAGTCACTTTTCGTTCCGTCACACTTCGACCTGCCTCAAAACCAACGCTGATTGGTTGATTTTGAAGAATCGTCTGACTTTTTTTTAGATCTAATTGTCATTCCTGATGTGTTTTTGTAAGTCTCTCATGCAGCATTTTCTCTCTTCTCACAGTATGATTTAATTTTACTCAATTCCAATCCTTACAGAAACACAGCTATACTGTTTTTCATCTGGAGCCTGTTGAAACAAATGGCAGTGCACATCATCACACATTAGAAACCAGCTACAAAGCTACAGTGTAACTGTCATTCACAAAGCCATCTAGTCAATCCAATCAGAATTGTACTACTGTTGCATTTACTGTAGGAAGTGCAGTTAACAGTGCCAGGTAAAAGCCTAGAGTGTATAGTCAGTCAGCCAGTCAGCCATTTGGTCTGGCTGTCAGCCAGTTAGTGGGTCAGTCAGCCAGCCATCAAGTCAATTGAATGGCTGCCAGTGTTTCCATTTACTGTATGTATTTTAGTCTGAACACTGAGAAAAAATGTCTGGCTCTCATTAATGAACATTCACATTACAGAAAGTGGAGGTAGAGGGAGCAGAAAAAGTAAGGGCAGAGAGATCCTGGCAATGCCTCAAAGTCAGTATGTCTCAGTTTACCTGAAAGCACAATGATCAAAAGCACAAAATGCACCTCACTAACATCTCCATGTGTAAATCTGTTTGTAAACTGATTCAAATGAAAGGGGTGTGATCAGAATGTAAAGTAAACAGGGAGGAGGCATTCAATTAAAAATGACTGAAAGGAGAAATACGTCGGGTCATTTGAGGATCCTTGTAACTGCATGATACAGATTGCCTCCCCTGTTACTGTAGGCAAGTGAGGGCCTCATCTTTTTTATGTATTTACACACCCCTAATGCTGCGTCCCTGTTAAGGTCTGTCATCAGTTTTACTATACATGCAGAGCCAGAGCAATTAATACAGCATTTCATACTTTACAAATGTTTATTATTTTCACGTCTTCACCTCTCCTGAGTCAGCACTGATCACGCTGAAAGCAGAGCCAGTCTGGAGATCTCTTCCAGCATTTCATATCATATTTTATATTTTCACGCATTACGCATTAAGCATAAATCCAGGAGTATCACACTGTGCTAGCAGGTGCGTTTTCAATGTTTTACAATGTCAGATTCCAATCAGCTAAATCACTCACAAGTTTCCCCAACAATTTCACCTTTTTTGCTCTATACCTATCATCTCTTAAAATTATATATTTCAGCTTTAGTGCTCCCCAAATATTTTAAGCATCAAATACCTACCCCCTTGTGCCTCAAACCATAACGGTTGAAAGTATAATTCAGAGGGATCAGCAACTGTGATCTGCCTGAATTCGTGTCTGTATAACGCTGTATTGGTATGGCAAGACAGATGAGACTTTCTTGCTTTGAGCCTGCCACAAACGTTTATCTGAGGTTTTGGAAATTATTCAGTTTAGTTTGAACTGTAAAGGAACTATAGAAGACACAGGAAGATGAAACATGATGAACTATCCCATGACAAAATGGAGAAAGATGTTGCTGACTGCTCTTGCTGACCTTCAGTCGTCACCTCAAAATCAATAGGCTCTTTCAATATCCACCACTTGAAATGTTTAGAAGGCATTTTTTTCCTCTAACATCAGCATAATGAAAATGTCACTCCTATCCTCTACTTCCTGTATTTCAGTGGGATCTTGACCCTGACCCTAACCTGTGACTGTTTTTACAATTCCTAAACAGGAAATAGAAACAATGCAACACAAATGCTCTAGCAGCCTTCCGAATTTACCTCTAAATCAATTCTTATTAGATGTAAATAAGGCCTGCACACCCCACCTACTATAGTTGTACTTTCATTCATCTGTCACACTGTCTCCTTGCTCAAACATTGTTTGCTGCGATAATTATTATGCACTGCAAGGCACGCATACATGAAGGCTGATTACATACTGGAAACCTTTCATGTTATTGTTGAAAGATAAGATAAAGACATAGAGTTGGCTCGTTCTTCTCGATCAAAAGTGTGCCAGCTTCCTTTCCTCTGTAATTCACAATTTTTTTTACTCATTCTTTGTGGCACTGTGTTCAGTTCTTTCTTTACTGATTCTGCCTGAATATATAACTTTTTTTTCCCTTTTATATAGGAAAATGCAAACTTCAGTATGGATGGGGTTTAGCAAATACTGAGGGTTACATTGCTTAAACATTCTAGCCACATTCTTCCCTGCATGGTACTCTGCTCCAATGCCCAGCTCTACGCCGTCAACACCTGGCTGTGAAAGTGTGTGTTTGAGGGTTGTGTCGATGTGTATGCCTGTATCTGTGTGTGTTTCGAATATATGTGGTCTTGACATATATGTCTCTATGTTCCTGTGCACATACAGAATAACATGCCCACATATCTGTATATGTGTATAAAACTCACTCTTGTCACCTGCTGGCTGCTGCTCTGTGTACGTGTCTATGCATGTACAAATGGGTGTTTCTGTATGTTCCTATTTAAAGTTGATGGATCTATCGATACGTGTGCTTCTTTGTATATGTAATTGGTGTGTGCTCTGTGTGTTTGCATCTACTGTAAGTATATGTGTGACTGTGTGTGTATGTGTGTGTGCGTTTGTTTTGTTTCTATGCGTGTGTCAGGTATGAACAATCTGTTTCCTTCCCTGCGGCAGGACCTACCAATCATATCCCTCCATCATCTCTCCTCATTACGTATTCATGAGTTTCTGTGTCTGCAGGGCAGTGATTGGCTCCTAATGAACAACTGACGGCATTATTAGTCAGCGAATGCTATGGCAAGAAAATAAGTTAGTCAGTACAAGAGAAACACCAGTCAACCACTGGTACGGAAACATTATTCAATTTGAGCATTAAGACAGTTTACCCCTCAGGGAGGCTGACATATTGGATATCGTCGCCTGCATGGTACCATTGATATGACCCTCATAATGCCTCAGACCAGCTTGTGATCAAGAGTACACATACAGTATCTTGAAATGCTCTGAATAATTACAGCCAAGAAAAACATGTGGACTATACCATTTAGTTTTTGTGTAAATAAATCCCCCAGTCCTTTTTTCTTGTCAGCTTTAGCTTAAGAACCATTAGTCAAACTGAGTACAGAGACACTGTAGGCCTCAGGGGTTTCATATGTGCTCATAAATCTATGAACTACCCCTTTATCATCTTTTATGTTACTGTGGAGCGTGCCTCTCACCAGTACTGGCTTTCATTGTCGATATTACTATATCAAAAGGGTGTGAAATGTACTTGGCTGAATTGTTGCAGCCAATTTGCAGACACATGCTTGTGATATTGTATGATTGTTGGTCTGTAGTTACAAAATAGCTCATACAATGTGGAGGTAATCGGGCGGTGGAAGGAGCACTTTGAGGAACTCCTTAATCCGACTCTTTTCTAGAGGCAGAGCTGGAGGCTGATGGGGAATCATTGTCAATATACCTGGCGGAAGTCACTGTGGTAGTCAAACAACTCCACAGTGGCAAAGCTCCAAGGATTGATGAGATTCGTCCAGAAATGCTGAAAGCTTTGGGTTTGGAGGGGCTGTCTTGGTTGACACGTCTCTTCAACATTGCGTGGAAGTCTGGGACAGTGTCAAGGGAGTGGCAGACTGGGGTGGTGGTTCCTCTGTTTAAAAAAGGGAGCCACAGGGTGTGTGCCAATTGCAGGGGTATCACACTACTCAGACTCCCTTGTAAAGTCTACTCCAAGGTGCTGGAAAGGAGGGTTCATCCTATAGTCGAACCTCAGATTGAAGAGGAACGATGCGGATTCTGTCCTGGATGTGGAACAACAGACCAGCTCTTCACTCTCGCAAGGATCCTGGAGAGGGCCTGGGAGTATGCCCATCCAGTTAACATGTGTTTTGTGGATCTGGGGAAGGCATATGACTGGGTCCCTCAGGAGATACTGTTGGAGGTGCTGCAGGAGTATGGGGTGAGGGGGTCCCTTCTGTGGGCCATCCAATCTCTGTACACCCAAAGCGAGAGCTGTGTCCTGTAGAGCCGCTGCTCCTTTGCGTTGAAAGGAGCTAGTTGAGGTGGTTCGGGCATCTATTAAGGATGCCCCCTGGGCGCCTCCCTAGGGAGGTGTTCCAGGCACGTCCAGCTGGGAGGAGGCCTCGGGGAAGACGCGGGACAAGGTGGAGAGATTATATCTTCACACTGGCCTGGGAACGCCTCGGAAGCCCCCAGTTAGAGCTGGTTAATGTGGCCCGGGAAACGGAAGTTTGGGGTCCCCTGCTAAAGCTGATGCCCCGCGACCCAACCCCAGATAAGCGGTTGAAGATGAGATGAGATGAGATGAATGTGGAGGATGTCTACAGCAATGACAACAATGCGGTTGTCAAAGCTCATATCTGCCTCTTAACCATTTGAATTTGACTGTTCAAATTTGGAAATAAAACTGATACATCTATGTGTGGAGCTCTCCAAATTTTAGTTCATAGTCTAGATCACACGTTAATGTAGACAGCATTAAATATTTTTTTCCCCCATGTGGGTACATTAAAACACCAGCCCAAAAACTGGTGAGTTCAATCCAAGTGTGTGATGCCTGTCTGCTTGAATCACCTCCTTACAGAATGTCTCACTGCTCCACACTAGCACTCTTAGGAAATATGAAATCCAGATGGCGGTGTGGGTATAAGGCAAGAATGACTAAAGTGAGTGAATCATTGAGCTGAATCCTCCCTTGGCTAACAGAGTAGGTGTAGCTTTTGGTAATACATTTTGAAAGAGAATATATTTTGGTTTGGTTTGAAATTACAGTATCAAGCCTGCATTGCACCCAAGGAGATACTTTTGTTATAACAGGTTCAGTGTGTATTTTATCAAACTAAATTTCATGTCTGCTCTCTTACTCTTGAACTTCAGTTCAGTTCTTATTCTTTTTATTACTAGTTAAATATAGTTTTGTTAAATATGCAGGATTTTACTTCATAAATATGGTTTTACTTAAATGCATCTGCCCTCCATCTGTTGTTTGCAGTAGATTTGCTGCTTGTAGGCTAGAATATTAACATGGGCATATTTAACTTTGATGCATATTCACACAGGACAGGTTTTATGATGCATATTAACAAGGGTATGATGGAGTGAATGAATTTGCAAATTTGACTTTTCACAATATCTGGCCCAGATTCCACAGTTTGGCTGCCTAAGAGGATTTACAATAAGGTTTGAAATACATTTGAAATACATTTTGAGCGTGATTGTAAGGCTTTGATCTAGATTAGCGCTTCCCTTTGTCCATTGATGAATGTTCTCAATTTCTGACACTTGGGACATTTCAAATAGTTAAATTAAATCTGAAAGCAGCCAAACAATTATGTAACACATAACGTCTTCCCCTTTATGTTCTGCTTTACTATTTGTGCATTTTTTTATGGACACAAATGAGAACCTTCTACCCAATGGGACTAAAAGCTTTATGCTTACATACTTGTTGTCATGTCTCCAATGCAGTGGAATGGAAAATGTATTCACTCTACTTTTATCATAGTTTTCTAGTGAGCTATATTTTTAAATACAGCTGTCTGTAGTTGTCCCAAATTGTTTGTGAAATGACCTGAAAACATTTGGATAAGCCAGGGGAATCTCTGCTTTTAAACATTATGAATGAAATCCAGTGAAACTTTTTATGTAAGTGAAACTATCAGATGTAAAGCTTGTTCCCCCTCATTTTGAGTAGCTATGACACTAGTGTCAGGAATAATACATTTTATCCTTTGTGTAGGTGGATGGCTGCCAAGATTGTTAAAATGTTTTTGCATTTGCTTCATGCGTGTACTGAGCTTCGAGGCAGCCGTAAATTGCTGTGATACATAGGTTGCTTGGAGCAAACTCATTAATGGAGAATTTATTACAGACATTATTTAATGGTGTGAGGTTAATTTTTTTCATGAATATTTCAATGGATATGGATAAAGAATTGCATGGAGTTGTCTTTCCCTACTTTAAAAGGTGATACGTCTAACAGTGTTGACGTCCTTACAAAGGTGAACAAACATTATACAGCATTAAAATACATCAAGACCTAAAGCTAATGTGCTTTGAAAAAAAACTCTATTGTGTTGTGAAATACAGTAAATCACCATGCTTTTGTGATCCAGAGGTAACACAGTGGACCTTGTAAAGTACAAAATCCTGTGAATTTTTATTTACAGCAGTAAAAGCCTATGATTTCATGTGCCCTCGGCTCACACAAAGGGACATTCTAAACTGAACCTCAATAAAATGCGAGATAAATCGAGCCACAAAGTTAAGCTTTTATTTTGAGCTACACTGCTTCTGGTCAGATGAAAACCTTTAATATTATGATATGTTGTTTGCTGTCAAATTTGGTACAAAAGTTACAAAAGTAGTAATTGAGTAGTGGTGTGAGGAAAAAATGATGATGAGATGTGGTTTAATTAACGGATCATTACACACCGTCAATGTATTTAAGAAGAGGTCGGGCCCTATTCAGACGATATATGACACATGGCTTCAAGTGCAAGGCGCATTTAGGAGGTGTCCAACTCCACATTTGCTAGTTAGACAGTGCATATTGTGGACGCAAATTAAGGCGTAAGGAGCAAAGGGGTTGTAGTTAGTCTCTTTGTTAATCAGGAATGTGTTTTGGCACTACATAAATGAAATCTATCAGGCAGTAATCTCCCGTTCCCTTCAAATGCTCGGTGCACCTGCAGCAGACAGTGTTATTTATATGAGAAGTCGGAATGGGGGAAGTGAGCAGTTTTTTGCAGGGGAAATGTATCTGCTTGTGCGTGAAGCGGAGAAGCCGCCGCCGTCTTACAGTCCTATGTCCCATCAACAACTCCATAAATCCATTTGAATGAATAAGAGCAGATACACCAATAACTTATTTAACTGAGGATTAGAAGGAGGAGGACAAGCATTATGTGCTGATGGGCTCTGATGCCATCCGAATCCACTTGCACAGTTAAATCATCCACCCACGACCCACCACCCACCGGAATTAATTATTTTTACTCCCACTGTAGGCTCTTTTTAAAATTATATTTTGTATTGATGTATGAGTGTTTTCTTTTGACTGTTTACTTAATTGTCAGACTATGCTTCCTTTAACTGTAAACATTTCCATGTACTGCAGCAAATATCATGGAACATTTAAGCTGCAAAAACCCTGTGGCCACGGATATAACGGCTGTCCATACATCACTAATTTTACTATCTGAAAGATGCAACCTTTGAATAGTAGGAAAATACTGCACCTTTGACTTTTAAACCAAGTTTATGTTGGTAAATGACACATTGAGATTCTGCTGCCTCAAGATAGCAATGCACCTGACCAAACCTGATTTTAAGACCAACACACCCCTGGTCACACAGATGTTCACAACAATTGCTAATGATTGCATGAAAATAACAACTGCGTTGGAAATAAGCAATAATAGTTGCTCTGTGATGTGCACCCGTTTGTGCCGGTTTCTAAGATAGAGGCTGCTGCGTTTACACTGTTATAAGACAGTCCGTCAACTGAAAAATAGTCAGCAATTGTTTTGATAATCAATTAATTGTGAAAGTGATTTTTCATGCAAAAATAGTAGAAAATGCTGTTTTCAGCCTCTTAAACATCATGATATCCTGCTTTCCCTTGCTTTATATCATATTAAACTGAATAGGTTCCCAGCTTGGGATCAATACAGTTTTTCTATTCTATTCTATTCCTCTTGGGTTTGGACTGACAAAACAAGATATTTAAAGACATCACCTTGGACTTTGAGAAACTGAAATGGACATTTTTCACTTTTTTCTGGCATTTTATAGACCAAACGATTAATCTAGCAAATGATTTGCAGATTAATTGAAATGAAAATAATCATTCGTTGCAGCCCTGCTAGTATACACATACTTACACATGCATATATCGTGCTTACACATGCAGTAATAGTGTGTCAAAGTGGTAACAATTAGTTCCACATAATGATACACCGTAATATACGTCCCAAATGCCATAGCTGCGGGGCATGTTTGAACAAAATAAAATGCCCTGCTTAGCAAATGTGTCCACACACTAGTCCTTAGACTTTGTATTCACATCTATTTTTACAAGATTAATGAAGTACCTAAAACATTTTTCATTCAAACTGAGTGTTATGAGTTGGGGGGTGGGGTGGTCGGTATGTCTAACTTTTGTCTCACACACACACTCACACACACACACACACACACACACACACACAAACACACACACACACACACACACACACACACACACACACACAGAAGACACACACAAAATCCATTGGAACCATATTTAATATTCGACTATCACGCTGGTACGTTAACACAATAATATATGAAAAAAGCTAATGTTCAGTTGCTTTACATTAGATTAATCGTTGGCACATTAATAGATTGGGTGTAAGGTCAACATGGTAAGTAGAGTACAACTAACATATGTATATATGTATATGTGTATGTAGATATTAGGATAATTGTTGGCATAAAGTAAAAATCATGTAATTTAACCATGTCAACTATAATGTAACTGATGTGCATATATGTAGCCTTTGTATAACATTAGGATAATTGTAGCACATTAACTCATCTGCCATTTGTCACCATTTAATGGATTAGTCAGGTCATTATGAAAACAACGTCTGTCAGCCACTCAATCAGACATCCATTAAAAATGATTTGTCACTGTACTTTGTCATTGAGGACAAGACATATTTGTGTTTATGTTTTCATTATTTATGTTGGTAATGTATTCATTTATTTTGACAGAGCAGAGCAGAAAAATTCAACTCAAATTGAGATTACCCCAGGGTGTTCATTTCATGGATTCAAATACAGCTGTCGCCCACTCACTTTGTCTTCCATAGTGTATCTTTCCAATCATACATGCTGAGCTGTTATGCTGTACTGCTAACCCTGACATGGATTGTTGTTAGAAAACAGAACTCATGCTGACAGGAATCCCTCCATCAGTTTGTCTCCTCTTGTCTTTGATTTACTCTGATTAAGGGAACCATTTATTTTCTAGTGTACCATTATCAGAATGCTTTGATTACAGAGCTGCATCATTGTCATTTCGATTAAAGGTCCACTTTCCTTAACCAGCTTTTGTTCAGAATATGATGGTGCTCCAAAAGAAAGATTGAGCTTCTTATGAAAAAAAAACAGTGATGTTGATCATTTTTCCTATTTGCTTTCCTCTATCTGCTTCTGTCTTTTTGTCTCTTTCTGGCTCTCCCACTATCTGTTGCCACCATTTTAAAATTTGTTTTGCCTTTGTAACTTTCTTTTCCTCTGTACTCTTCTCTCTCTCAGCATTGTGAGGGAGAAGAATCTGCCTTATTATAATTCCTTCGCTAGGTCTCGTTTGTTTTTTTCACTTTATCTGATCTGTTGTTTGATTTTTCTTCTCTTTTCTGTATTCTGTTCTCCTCCGCAGTGAAGCGATCAGTAGATTTTAAATCGCGAGGCGTTAAATTATTCCCTGGCAAAGACTCCAGCAACAAGTTTTCAATATGTGAGTTCACATCTTAATGTCACTATGGCTAATTAACTAATGTGTAATGGCTTTTTTTTTTACTTGGACTGCCTTTGTTTTTAGATTTTGTTTTGTTTTTGCTTGTTTTAAATTTTGTCTTTTTAAAAAGGCTGTTCAACACTTTGTGCCTCTGTTTAGAGACAACAAAGAAACATCTTGTATTACTTTGCAGACAGTTCAGTTACATGGCAACATCAATTCACACAGACATAGTGTTAAAGTGTGACTGTTTCGAAGTGACAGTTCTTGATACACAAATGTGTTGAAATTGCCACAGCCTTTTTAAGAGCATGCTTTGGCATTCTGCTTGACTGCTGTGTGTTTTTGTTGTTTGCTGTTTTATGCATGCATTTTTGTCATGGTGTCTTGTTTTATGCATGCTTCTTCATGGCTTGCTTTGATATATTTAATCACGGCTTGTTCTGATAAGCGTATCATGGTTTGTTTTGGCTTGCTTTGGGCTTGTTCAGGGCATTTGAATCAGCTATTGTAATATTGTTTACCGCCCCCTCCTGCCTCTGCTCCTTTATTTTCTCATCCCTCTCTTCTCTTCTCTGATCACATATATAAACATCCATAGGTCATTTAAAGGCATACATATGCCAACATCCCTACGCTTGCCCCCTGCCTTACATGAAATGGTAATTACTGTATTTTTACTAGTAAAATCTGTCAAAGGACAATTAATTAAAAACTCTTCATTCATGAAGTCCTGTAAAAATAATGCCCTCTAAGCTTCACACTTCACTGCTGCTAAAAAAAAGGTTGGCAAAATAGTAAATGGAAATCTGTCATCAATACGTTATGGTTATTTTTTTTGTTTGTTTTTGAATAGCCTCATTTTCATTCTATTTTTTTCCGTTTGAGGAAAAACCTATAGCATATTTAAACTAGTTGATGTCTAGTCAGCAGCTGCACGCCATGCTGGGGATCGCCACAGTTTCATAATTAACCAAAAATATTTTTCACTTCTCAACGGGTGGGGTTCACAAACCCTGTTGCCCGGGGGATTCAACTCAGCGGGTTGTGGCAGTGCGCTGGTAGTTCTTGGAAAGGCCCGGGCCGAATGGAAGTGGCTCACGGCTCTGGCCATACAGCACTCCTCCAGGCAGAGTGGACTAAAGATCTTTAAGGGTATCTTACCTGACACGGGGCCGCTAACAGACGTCACAGCTCCTGGGAGCTGTGGATACCTGCTCACTGCCCTCTCTGGGTAGGGACAGGACTCCCAGAATGACTCTTAACTAAGGGGAAAGCATTAGGGGCCTGCAGCGTGTCATCAACCCTCTTGACCCGCATAATATGTATTGATTTATTTTTAAAACAGCGTCAGTACTTATTTTATTTGGTGAATAACTTTTCAATACAAAATATTACAAATCTACCTGCCTTGATGGTGTCATTCTTTATCAAGCCTGTCAACCAATCTTTTTTAAGCTCAATAAACACATATGATATTTGACCAAACTTTCTCCCATTTGTCCCGGTCATTGAAATGTTCCAGAACACGTGGACCAGCAATTTTTTCTCCAGAAACACTTGCCCGTGCCATTGAGGCCAATGGCATAATTATAAAAGAGGAACAAATGTATTGTTAACCTAGGGCTCGGCAATATGGCCAAATCATCTGTCTCATTATTGGTAATTTCATATTTCAGTAAGAATAGCTATGTATCTCAGTATAGCATGTTATCTGGTAATTCAATAAATTATATATATATGAAATGACCACCTGTTATAGCCTATTTTTGTATACTCACGAATGAATACTGAGTAATTTCTCATTTTATTAGCAAGTTTAAGTTAGTATGTTCTTGCTTTTAACAATAAAGATGACAATCCCATTGAAACACAATAAATGAGCATATCTAATTATTGCCCAGCCAAGCGCTAACCTCTCACTATTAGCAGCAAAATTAAAGCACTATTGTGGACTTCTAATTCAAGTCCTTACAAACTAAAATCCAATGGTCCATCATTAATTAAGTACAAAAAGTTCCCAGTTAATTTTCTGCTCCTCTTCTCGAATCACCACAATTTACTCTAACTTTATGAAATCCCAATATGTAAGTCTTTGGAAACTAACTTTTTAATAAGGCACACTGAAGTAAAATTAAGTGTAAGGGTGCTAATGGTTCCTAAGTCATTTGACAAACCGTTGTACAAAAATGATCTCATGAATTATATTTCATTTCATTCAAAGCCTTTTCAAATCTCTGACATTGAGAGAACATGTAAAAAGCATTTTTTTATGAAAGTTCCCATTATTTAAGCCCACATAAATCTCACATATTTGTTATCTTACATCCAATTCATCTTTATTTCTTTCTTCTTCATTTATTTGTCTTCTTATTATACCCCTTCTGCTTTCTCCTTGTCTATATTATACACAAACACACACATACATCGTTTCCCACCCTAATCACACAGTACACACATTTATTAGAGACATTTGCACATACATATTTTGAACCTGCATATGCACATATTTAATACTTGTAACAACATACACATATGCGTTACTGCAAGGACAAACACCATAAATGAAAGTAAACCTTGCTTGTCAATGTCTTTAATTGCTTTGCATGTGTGCAAGTTATGTTTTTTATGAACAGTTTGGATTTATTCTCTTTTTCCTTATTTGCTTGTCCACTGTGTTTTTATGTTCATGTATGAATACTGTATGAGCTGAATTAAGCACAGCACAGACACATGGCATATCCCAGATTCACCAGCTTTCCTGACAGGTTGGGGAGTCATGGTTGAGATTTGATTCTACAGATGCGAATTTGTATGTTAATTAGTCTGGCTCTGATTGGTTCAGTTGTTAATTTGTTCAGCTCTGACTGTTTTTTTACTCTCCAGTGAAGCACAAAACCTGTGTGTGTGTGTGTGTGTGTGTGTGTGTGTGTGTGTGTGTGTGTGTGTGTGTGTGTGTGTGTGTGTGTGTGTACACGTTTATATTTCTGTACATGTGTTTTTGTATAAGTGCATGTATTTATATGTGTGTAAGGATAAGGGGTTTGTAAGGGTTTGGGTGAGCACAGTACTAATACTGTAACCAGTCCCTCTGTTATAGTGTTAATAGTCCAGATGGTCAAATTAGCCGCTCCAACAAAGCAACAAACCACTCTACTCTAACACATACACACACACACACACACACACACACACACTAACCACCTGCTGGGTTTGTTGATATGGACAAACATGTACATGCACGTCGGATAGCCCAGACAGGTGGGCTGAAAGCAGAAAATATTAAGATAAAATAAAATTATACTTGTTTTGCAACTAGTGCCAGTACAACATATATGAATGAAATAGTTTTTAGCTTTTATTTCAAAACTCTTTTTATTTTGATAACTCAGCAGCTCATTTTCTTCACATTTTCCACTTTGCTTTCTACAGTAAAATTGAAATGATTTTTAACTGCATATTGTTTAAAACAGATCTTGTTTAAAATTAGATGAACAGTGACTCATTACAGCAGCAAAAATAACTTACAGATATAAAAGCTAGGTAAGGAAGAAATATGCAGGAAACCAACAATAATGAGACATGATCATATTGTCCATCTCCATCCAAATAGCATAAAATAAATTATGTTCTTCCTCAATCAAACCTAATTAAATCATACTCATGAAATAAGTGATCAACAGAATACTGCCACAGTCATCTAGTTGGTACTTTAGAACCAAACTGAATATTATCCAACACCAAAGTATATGAAAAGTAGTGTTTCCATCTCATTTGAATGTCAGTTGATGCATTTAAATATCAAAACACACCATGAGGTCTTTAGTTTGCTGTATAGATGAAGTAAATAAGCACAGCAAGACAATTTTTCCCTATAGGGCTGGTAAGTTCCACCCCTGTTACATTGGTGTCTTTTGAAATGGAACAATAATTTTCTGGTCCCAATCATTATCCGTCCTGGATTACAAATATGATGTTTGCGGAATTAAATGACAATGTTTCATGTTAAGCGTTAGACACTTTATCGTCAGATTGTGAAAGCGTGATGACGTGACGTCACACAGGCGACATGAAATGCAGTCATTCTCAGTAGACTTTTTCCAGAGCCTTTCACTAAACAATCTTCCAATAAACTGTCAAACATGAAAATTGATCTATTAATTCTGCAAACAGCATACATGTAATCCAGGGCAGATAATGATTGGGATAAGAAAATAATTGTTCCATTTCAAAAGACACCAATGTCAATTTTTTCGGGAGCTGAGGTCCCATAAAGTCCCATGGGGTCTAACCGAAGCTGTATTACAGAGTAATACGTACAGAGTAAGGACTTACCAGCCCTATAGGAATATTCTACTGACACCAGGCATTAGGAAAGGAGGAATAACTGAAAAAGCATAATCAGTGTTGTTTTTATGCTGTTATGCTGTCTTTATGTAAAGCACATTGAGTTGCCTTGTTATGAAATGTGCTATACAGTTTAATTAAAGATGCCTTGCCTTGCCTTGGTCACCTTAAAAAATATGAGAGATCTTGTCACGTGGGTTCTTAAATTGAGTAAAAATAGGTCATCAGTGGACTCTGGCTCGTTAAGATGCTGTATTACTACTTATAATTTTATTGTGAGTAGAACTTACTAAAAATAAGTCTGTGGCACAGGATGGATCCCTCCCAGTATTAGAAAATTACAGTACCACGGGGAAAAAAAAATTTATAAGGTGTTTTGAACGGGAAATGTTTTCAATTGTAAAGCTTTTGAATTGGAATAGAGTTGTCTGTGCTTTGCATGCCTGACAGCCATGTTCTTTGGCTTTCCCTGAGAACACACAAAGGCTTGTCACACACACACACACACACACACACACACACACACACACACACACACACACACACACACACACACACAGCCACACACACACACACACACACAAACATACATGCACACACACACAGACACACTACTGTCCGTTGCTCAAAGTTAACCTGCCAGCTATGGATTTTTTTGTTTTACTTTTAAATGCTCAAAAGACAGAATAGTCTCTGAATGATTGAGGTGTAACCTAATTAAATAGAGCTCTAGGGTTATTTACATAGAATCCAAGGCAGGGGAGACTGAACGACGGTAAAGGATTAAGAAACCAAGCAAGCAAGAAATACATTTAAAAAAGAGTGAAAAAGTTGTTAAACAGAGACAGATAAAGAAACAAGAGCTACATGTATACACTGTCAACGGCAATGTATTAATTAAATACATGAATTATTTATCGTGTCAGATGCATGTTTGTTGTGATGTTACTGTGTCAAAGTATTTGTAAAGTTTTGTCTGTCTCTGGGATGTTTGTGGTGTCGTGCTCATTTCTGTGAGAATTAAGATTGCATCTGGAGCACTGTTGCACTCTTCCCTGTCTGCCTGCCTAACTGTCTAACCCGTCTGACCCTCTAACCCCTGGTCTGTCTGATGTGTTTCTCCTTCCACCCGTTTCCTGCTGCATCTAAAGTGAATCAGTGACTGGGCCGGCAGGCTTCCAAAACCGAAACTAAGAGTGGAGTGGCGGAAAATTACAGTGGATGTATTGTGCTGAATGCTTCCCAAAGAATGACACACAGACATTTTAGATCTTTAACGAGAGAGTCTGCTTGCTTGACCCAGTGTAGTTTTACTGTAAGACTTGTCTGTGCCTCATTCTCATTCTAACCTGTCTATCCCCGGCTCTGCACCTGTCTGTCTCTCTGTGTAGTAAATGAAGGTGGTGTGAGACAGGCATCTAACTCCTGCCCTGACCCAGGAGAGCCAGAGAATGGAAAACGCCATGGCAATGATTTCAGGTACAATGTTCATGCACAAACTTGCACACAGGGACTTTAAATTGCATGTTTCTTCTCAAACCGAGATACACACAAAGTACAGTTTAGTTTATATGTCCCTCCTTTCGTCCCTATTCTTTGGTTTGCCTCACTCTGTGTTGTCCCTCTTTGTGTAATTATGTGTGTTTTTGTGTAGCATCGAAGGTGTGGTGCAATTCAGTTGCGGAGAAGACTATGTTCTTCAGGGAAGTAAAACCATCAGCTGCCAGAGAGTGGCTGAAGTATTTGCAGCCTGGAGTGACCACCGACCGGTCTGTAAAGGTAAGAGACAGGTCTCAATAAGCGTCTACTCTGCAAAAACATACAAATTACTGACACTACAGTCCAGACACAGATTCAGACAGAAAAATGCATTAAGCAAACACGTGAAGGTAAGACAACTCTCAACTTTGTAGTGCTGAGTTTATAGTGAAGAAAATCCCAGTTCAGTTTCAAACCTCTGGCTATAACATTATGAAACAAAACACTCATGCACATGTTTGAAGTGCAGCGCCTCACCAACAGCAAAGGAGTTATGATAGTGATTGTTCAAATCCCCAAATTCTGCTCCCTAGTAAAAACGCAATATACAGATAAGCACTACTATAAACAAGCACCAGTCATTATTGCTCAATATACCTTACAAATTGCAATTTTCAACACAGTTTTAAAAGTGACATGTAAAGATGCACATACAGTGCAGTGACAAGTGTGTATTATGTTTTCTTTGAATTGTTCTTTTCCCTCAGATTGATGTCCTTGGTCTGTTTGTTGTTTAATTTCTTGATATACAGTATTATGTAATTGTATGTGCTTTTATTATTTCATATGTACTGTACAGTAATTAGGACATTATTGCAAAAGAGAGATTGTTCTCAATGGCCTTCCCTGTTTAAGGAAAGGTTTCACTCAAAAGTGATTACAGATGTTAATGTGTAATGGGGACTAGAGTTGGGCTGGTGGACGATGCCGCTGCTGTCTGCTGACAGTCATCAACCACTGAACCCAACATTGTGATATTATACCCAGATGATCTGAGCTTCAATTTTAGTTTGCATGACTCGTACAGTCCACAATGAAGAGAAACAGCCTACACAGAGGTGCAGCAAGAGTGCACAGGGAGCAAGATATGTGAATATTTATTAATATCACATTTGAATATGAGTATATCATCACAGTTCAATCAGTTGAAATTAAGCTGCCCACAGGATGACCATCAGCCCACCCACCCACCTACAGCAATGATGTCATTGTCCATCATGATGCTTCACTGTGGACATCATCATATGCCAGTTCGTTAAACATTGCACAGCCCGAATTGGGGCAGATGTTTATTTCATTTATTATGTTCACTTAAGAATTCTGATCATTCATATGTTTAAGACATTCATATTTTGGCTTCCCTGGACTGAGTGTAGTTTATCATTTGCCACTGTTTTAGTTTCAGACTTGCAGCACAGACTCACAGACATACGTGCACACAGGGAGAGAGGGAGAGAGACGTAGAGAGAGAGAGAGAGAGGCATAGAGAGAGAGAGAGAGAGAGACAGAGAGAGAGAGAGAGAGAGAGAGAGAGAGAGAGAGAGAGAGAGAGAGAGAGAGACTGTCATGTTAAATGCCAAAGTCGTTTGTCATGTCTCCCTTCACTAGGCTTCAGACTGTGGCTGGAGACACATACTTTAACATAAAAACCAATATATAGTGGGGGTGGGTGTGAGAGAGAGAGAGAGAGCTTCAACACCTAACTAATAATCACTGAGGTACAGAACCGCAAGGGAGCGAAAAGTAGGGACAGAGAAAGTGAGGGCAGGAAAACCGTAGAAGGAGAGCAGAAGACAACGGGAAAAGCAGAAAAATGTCATACCTACTCTTTCTACTTAAATGATGGCCTCTGTGAAAGTACTTGCCATATCCATCACAAGGCATTAGCATATGAAAACCAGCTAAACTTTTGTGCAGCCGAGTGACTAAACATTTTGGAAAAACAGATTTAAGATGTGTTAATATGAACATTTGCAACTTTAACCCATTGTAATTTTACTGTTGGAGGAAACTTGACAAACTATTGAATCCAGCCAGACCTGGGGCTAGAAACATAAACGATGTGTATTTATAAAGGAACAATGTGTGGCGATAATTTCACATGTCACACATATTTCAGACCAGGCGTACACACAGTGTAGCTGATATAGCTGCGGGTGAAATGATAAATAAGAGACTAAATATAAGTTGAGAGATGGGAAACATGGTTTTTAGGTTGTTTGGCAATTTCACTCATCATGTAATTATTTTTACAAGCTACACGGTGTTCTGTAAGGTGTCAATCAAAGGTGCATTTATAAATTGGATTTAGATTATTTATGAATTTCATCCTTCATTACATTCATATTTGAGGCCTCTCCCTGTTAACAACTTAATTTAATTTTATCCTGAATTGTAAAACAGTTTAAGTCTGTTTCAACACGATTGCTATGACTGTATCATTGACCATCCTTTTGACATTTAATGATAGTGATGATTGAGATTTTACCATGATGAGAGTTTACAGAAATGTGTTGAATGACTATAAATAGCCACAGCCATGCGTGATGACAGCGGCACCATTGGAGAGCCTAGCCTCTGTGTCTCAGTAGGTGAATTTGCACTTTCTTTTACCGTATTTCTCAACGATAGGTCTAATGAGTGGTGGAATGACACACAAATTTCGATATGGGAAAAGAGTTGAACTAATATTTCAACATCCATTCGTGGCAAACTGTGGGTGTGTATGAGGATTGTTCACATGAGCACAGCTCAACAGTAATTGAGATTTATAAAACAGAATAAGACGCACTCACAGCTTTATACATTTACAAATATAATGAGAATGCAAAGTTCTGACTTTGTGCGTACACAGTCTTAGTGGTGAATGTGCACAGAGTTATATGCATGTGGCCCCAGGATGATGGTTTTGTGATGTGATATGTTATAGCTTATTAGCAAAACTTTCTTTCTATTGGCCCTGCACTGCGAGGTCAAAGGGTCAGAGTAGCGCCCTGGGAGCCTGCAGGGAAACAACATCTTGCTTAGGAACACCTGAGTAGGGCAGATAACAGCTAGCCCTTGGTCCTGCACTCTTGACCTCTGATTAAAGGGCCCAGTCAAACCACAAGCCTTGACTGCTGCCCTGGGTTTCTCTTGTGAACTAGACACACAGGGGATTAACCTTCATTACCCTTTTTGTTAGTTAAACAGCACAGATCCTTGTAAGCTGGCAGGATCTAACCTGGCCAATGTACTTAGGATATGACTTTCTCATTTGGGCTCTGATTGGTCCCTGCCAATCAACCTTATTACCTGACTCATTATCACAGATATTAAAGTGCTGATATTCTTTGATTGGCTCTTTAAGATAGTTAATGGCTGTTAGGGATTCATCATCACTAAATACTTTATAATGAGCACTTAAATATAGCTACTGATATTAAGCCAGTCACGTCTCACATTTACCTGCATGCGATGATGGGCTAAGCCTCCCTAAAGGGAGACTGCCAATGACATTAAAAGTCACTGATGTTGTCCCCCGAAGCAGTGACTGGTTAAAAAGAATGGCCTCTCTCACTGGAAAACGTTGGTCCTCAGTCAGCAGAGATCTTTGAAGGAAAGGTGTGTGTGACACTTTTCAGGGTTACTGTGGCTTCTGAGTAGCAGGTGTGCATTTTTAAAGTGCTGTTGAATCTTAAACACACTCGCTGGTATTCCCATATGGGCTACTGTTAAGTGAGCAACTTTTTGACAAAGCCATGACAAAGTGCACCATTCTGATTCATGGTTGTTGCTAAGTAACAAGGGACGGGGCTAGTTGATCTTTGTTATTTTAAGCATCTCACAATGGAGAGCACTGTTACTCAGCATGGACCCTAACACAAGCTGCATAACTCAATTTATGCTCCCCTGTGCTAAAAGTCAAACAGTAGGGAAGACTATTCATGGCATGCAGTGCTCACAGTTGACATGATTTTTGACAGAAAAATGAATGCTATGAAATTATGCAAAATGTATGTTTGTTTAGACAATATTGTTGGAATACACTTTTGTTTACCACTTGTGCAAGTACTCCTGAGTGCCATTGTTATGCAGTATATATCTGTCCTACTTTGCTGAAACAGAAAGACATCCATCTTCAAAAAATCTCATAAATCTGAGGATAACCATTGAGGTAGCTTGAAGGACAAGATACACATAACACTGGAGTCATATTTTTTTACAACAATGCTGAGGCTTTTTTGAGCTATATGCCAAGATTACTCAAAGGAAAAAACAAAATAAGCAAAAACACAACATTTTTCAATTGTAAACATGGAAATGGTATACATTTAAGGCTGGAAATAAGATGTTTGTGGCGGAGGCTTATCTGAAAAGCATAGAAAAGAATATAAAGATGCACCATTTTTGAACCTGTTTGCCCTTAGGGACAAAAATCCAATATTGAAATTCTGAATATAGCAATGCCTCGGAGGCGAGTGGCTAGTCTAAAGTCTAGTAGACCGTGAGTTGAATAAATGTTGCTGCAGTGTCTGAGGTGGTCTCTGACTCTTATCATTAGTTCCATAAGTTTTATCTTCTACCTTACTTGCCGGACACCATCTTTTACCAGTCTACAAACAAAATACAATATTGCTGATTGTGATGTTTGGTCTTAACGCAGTGATTTCCCTTTATCCAAGACTCCCATGGGAGACAATAAAATAATCTTAAATCAATGTAACATCATGCAGACATATCTAATCAAAAAGTTAGATATGTCTAGGAATCGGACACAGCAGGCTCTATTTTACTATTTTACTTTTTGCAATTTTGTGAAACACAGCACAATCTGGAAGTGGAGCTAGTGCAGGGCTACATTGTTAGTAGGATACTACAGAATCAGTGGGTGGGGGGGTGGTGGGCATCAGTAATGGCCAGACATCAGCTCATCTCATCTTCTGTTTAGACAGCAGTTTCCTGGCTCTAGGAGATAACCTGCCAATGATTATACGGCACCCAAAAATGCCTACAAAACCTATTTTAATCTTCTGAAGTGAGTTTTACAGAGACATTGCACTTCCTGGTAATACATAATGATGCAAACACAGTTTCTTCTTTTTGAAGACAGAGATATCTGTCCAGTTAGGCTACAACAGCAAGATTTAGTACTATAAAATGTTTCTAGCAATTGAATATATTTCTTTTTACTAAAGGGTATACTATATAGGAAATTATTTCCATTGTATAAACATGGAACTTGTGTTGCTTACCACTCAAGTATGGAAAATTCCAAAGGTTAAGTACCTATTTTGAAGGAACATTAATTTAAGGTACCTGCTTTATTTGAAGAGGTGGTCTGAGCTGATGGAAATGCCAGTGCAGTTTCATTCCAAAATGTGTTATCCAACAAATGAATGACCAGAGCACCACCTTGGCATCCATGTGTTAATTTTAAGCCACAAAATTACCAAACAAACGCAGGAGCAGAAATACTTAATTCCAATAAAAATGACTGCATGCCTCGGTTTGCACCTCTATTAGCTTTGTGTGTGCATGAAACTAAACAACATTTTTGGAATGAATTCCACAGGTGAAGTAGTGTAGGAGTGCAGAGCAGCCATAATTATGTTTACATGTTAACATAGCAACGGAAAACATTGTGTTCTCTAATGCAGTGTCCTTATTTAGTCTAAGTTGTTTAGTGCTGTTGAGCAAAAATGGAACGAGAGAAAGCTGTGTCGAGCTGAACACAGCTCATAGCTGACCTTTACATCTAGACCAACCAATAGCTAAAGTGGAACTTATTAATAACATTGAGAGAGAGGCAATCTGTCAGGAAGCATCAAGCCAGCAGATTTATTAAAGGGTCACCTCTGTCAAAACACTTAAATATAGCTAAATTTGTCATTTGGAACATTAGTGAGAAAAAAAAGTGAATGCATCTCAGAAATGTGCCCTTTACGTCACAGCAGTGAGCCAATAGAAAGCGACGGATACAGATTAAGAGAGAGAGAGACGGAGTGGTAATCACCTTGTTTAGTACATTAAAACAATTACAGCTAAATACATAACTAAATACAATTAAACTACAAAAACAACTATCACATTGCAATATCCTTCTGCTCAATCCTACAACACAGAGAGAGAAAAAGAGACAAAGACAGAGAGACAGAGAGACAGAGTGTCAGAGCCCATGTGGCACCTTGATTAATGGACAGATGGCAAGGCCACTAAGCCAACTCTCTCTCTCTGGTTTGTTTGTGTGTGCATGTGTGTGTGTTTGTGAACTCCATGGGGGTTCAGTTGATCTGCCTGAAAATACTGACTCAACAAAGGGTCCTATATGTCAACTGATACACACATGCACATATGTAGACTTGAACCAGGGAAAAAAAGAAACTTCACTGCACAAATACCACACTCAATGAGTGCCTGCCTCTCTGCACGTGTGTGAGGTTGTCTCTGTGTGTGTACCCATTAAAGCTTTGACCAGAGCGAGGGCCATTGGAACACAGTGTGCCAGCTTAATGATGTCATCAATCATTCTCAGTGTCCATCGGTCAGTCTATCTGCTCCTGCATCAGCAGCCTGTTAAAACAGGCCCATTTGGCCTTCCTGCGGTGATCTAAGTCTCAGTGTTAGCACATGAACTTCAGAAAAAAGTTTTCACCAAACCGTCACCGAAGGTGGTTCCCATTTTGCCTGATGGTGCTCGAGGCAGCGGCCGTGAGTTCGACTCAGACCTGCGGCCCTTTGCTGCATGTCTCGCCCTCTCTCTCTCACCCCTTGTCCTATATAATAAAAGATGGGAAAATTGCCCAAAAAATAATCTATAGAAAACAATACACAGTCTAATCATTGATAAGTAGAATGTATTTCTACTTTATAAAGTTTACTTAATACAGGGCGAATGACAAATCAATAGCAATTTCTTGGAAAAAGTGAGCAATAACAAAGTTTTGATTAAAACATTCTGCAGTTATTATAGTTACAAATGAGCACTGCGACCCAAGATGTATTTGTACCAAGAGGACGTTGCCGTTCGAGTAGCATGCCATTTCCACATAATTTCATGAAGTGTGTGCTTTTGAAAACTCACCCAGAAAACTCACCCATATGATCCGATTTTTTCTCTATTTTATTTATCTCAACCCCAAATCTGCTTATGCTCTCCAGTTGGGGTGCAAGGTCAGGCAGATAATCTGGAACAGGTAGAGGTTAAGTGTCCTTGGTGTGCTTAAGCAGGTTTTGCTGTATGGATGATTGAACCCAAGCCTTCTACTGTGGGGACGATTCACTAACCACAAAGGCCAAGGCTGAGAAAGCGGCAGCATTGGACTTTTAGTGAAAGACAGAGATCATACAGAAAGAAAAACACTTGTGAATTTCTGCTTTGCTCGAATGCTGAACCAAGTAAAACATTGTGAAGCTGAACAATGAACAAAACTTTAGAAAACTGTGAGCAAGGGCATTTGAGCTACACTATAGGCTTTGGCAATTTGATCCTTGCCTGAAACATCATTTAATATTGGTTCACATCCCATTGGTTTATGAGTGTGCATGATTGTGTGTGTTGGAGTGAAAGCGAGAAAGGGAAAATCCTGGGGGATTTCAGTTGATCTGAATACATAAACTCAAACAAGGATATGTTGTTAGACACACACACACACACACACACACACACAATCACTGTGGTTCCTGCCTAAAGCATTCAGTTAATCTCGCTCATAATTCCAACAATATGCTTTTAGTACCAGATAGACCTCATCAAATTTTTTAATTTGATCTAGAATTCATTATCACTTCAATGACAGTGGGGCCCTTTTGGCTTCAAGCCCTCTATACTGTGCTGTGTGCCAGTATAAGTAATGATGAGAGAGAAAGAGATACAGACAGACCCAAAGTTACGCAGACTGACTGAAAGACAAAGAGACTACATTACAAGTAAAAGTCCTACATTCAAAATCTAACTTAAAGCCACACACTGTTTTATTACTAACAGTGGATCAGATGGCATTATGTTATACAAAGAGAATTAGCAACCAACTGAGCACCTCTATGGAGCTTTTAGTGTCTTTTAGCTCATTGTTTTGTTTTTTTCTGGCCTCGTCAACGTAATTTCTAGCCCCAGTAGCCATCATTTTTTTCAGTGAAAAAGCTCTGATAAACCCACTGTTCACGATCTGCCCAGCACCAAACTGCAGACAGACTATTTTATCAATGTCCCAGTAAACATAAATTCAAATTATTTATTGTCCTCTAAAGAGGATCTTTAGCCTGGAAACCAAACTCAATATCATTGTTCTGGCCCCTCTCCCATACAGACAGATTTCCAGCGGCTTGACATTGTACAGGCCAATCACAACCGATTATCTCAGATCAAACCGTCAAACTTTATCGAGTCATCAAATATCACTCAATATTATGTTACTGTGTTGGCTATTTATCGCATAAAATGCTTTCAAAGACGCATTTTGGTGTACCATTTGAGAAATATTGTGACACCACTGCCATTATTTTACATTGACCCGCTGTTTCATGGGTCTGATTAGTGGTAGGTCCATACGTTTGCGACCAAAAGCATTTCGCTCTGCACCGTTGACGCCCGATTGAAAATCAAAATTTAACTCAGAGAGCCCATAGTAATCGCAAATGGGTATTAGTCTATGCTATACTAAAGGAAATTACATTTCACAGCCTGTACATCAAATATACAAAACAACTAACACTCAGAAATAGGATATAAAGAAATGTCAACAACACAACACAAGTCTCTGTTACAGTGTACCCAGGCTATTCAATGTGGGGATTGCTTAGGACACAAACATCCTCTGTCAGCTGTCTGTTTTCACAGCCAGAAGGGAGGAGGGTGAAACCTGTTGAGGGGGTGGCTGGATTGTGTGCTGGTCAGTGTTCTGCAAGTGCTAGTAGTGTCAATGACAACTATTTTAGAAGATACGTTGGTGACTTTCATGAGCTTGTTTCTATTGGTAAGGGTGAGCTTGGTGAAATCCCAGCTGGTGCAGTACAGGAGGATGAGTTCAATAATGGTACAATACAGAAGGTGCAGTAGGTGGGGTTCGTCTTCAAATCCTAGTTTAGTTCTGCGGATGATGATGAGGTAGTTAAAGAGGTAGTGAATGGTTGACACCAAACAGAGGATAAACAAAAGGCAGCTTTACAGAAGTATATTCAAATGTGATTAAAGCAACAACATAAACAGTACCACTGTAAAATCATCATACCTATGAGTGTTATACAGTGTTATCCTATTATGATTAGAGTATGGTTACACTCAATGTACTGTATATACATATACATAATATTGTATAAGCTGATATTTGCTTAAAAAACTTCACCAGCAAGTTAACTAGTAACTATAGTGGTCAGCTAAATATATTGCCGTAAAAGATAACATGTTAAGTAGTTGGGGAAGAATTATTTAATAGAAATACAAAGTAAAGTAGTGCAAAATTGTTCTTAATAAAATAACTTGAGTAAATATATTTCAGTTGCTGATGAGTGAAGCATACTAGAAGAGACAAGTAGAAGGAGACAGGAAGAAATCTAGAGAGAAAGAGAGACAGGTAGAGCAAATGATAGAGTGTACTGTAGATCATGAAGTATATGATGGCTTATACAGGGACCATGACAGCGTGAATAAAAGCTGCAGAGGGAAAGACAGAGAGACATACAGACAGATGCGGGGAGGCGCAGAGAAACGGGTGAAGTTCAATATAAATTACGGGATGTTAGCTCCTCTGGTAATTCTGGTGATAACTCTCGCGCTATCGCCATAGCAACACCCTGCTCATTCTGCTGTTGGCACGCTGATCGGATGGCCATTCGTTCAGGCCACGCTGATTGAGCTGTCAACGCACGCACATACACACCCTGTTACAAAGACACACATACACACTCTTTGAGACATGTAGATAAGTCATTTCTCATGTGCAACTGAAACACACATACACACACACACACACAAACACACACACACACACACACACACACACACACACACACACACACACACACACACACACACACACACACACACACTTCATCTTTGTGTATCTATCAGTTTATAAATTGCAGTGAGCTGAACACAAGAGAAGGTCAGTTGAAGATGCATTGAGAATTAGAGAAACAAGCTTCAGCTGGATTCAGTCAAGGGGGAACCCAGGCAGTGATCCAGAAGACAGAAAGACAGGGAAACACAGAGACACAGACAAAGAGACGGATGAAAGAGTTATAAGGTTGTCTCTAAGGGGTCTTGCACTTGTACTGGCACTCTCTTGCAGGATCTAAAGGACACACCCCATTACACACACAAAGAATCATAAACACACTGTTGTATGATTCTTTTTCTTGTCCCTTGACTTCTTTCTAACTTCTAAGTCACAGTACTGTTCTTGTGTGGGTGTTTGAAAGTAAAGCATTATTGTGAATTGTATACATGGGGAGTATGTGGGAATTATGTTTGCCTGCATGTCCTTGTAAGTGTTCTTTCACACCAAACTCTAATGTGACGCTGCTAAATGTGTGTGCATGCAAGCCTATTATTTTGCAGTGCTAAGTGTTTCTTGGCCGCAGTTTATATCATATACTATATGTCTTTGCATGCACACATGCACCTGTTTGTGAAATGTGACCACACAAGCGTTCATGCTTATGTGCTTTTGTTTTTTGTTTGTGTGCGCGGCTGTTAACTGTATGTGTTCCCACGGCCTACCGCTGAACAAACTAATTAAGGAACAAACACTACTTCAAACCAACCAGAAAATTACCTTCCAACTCTAACAGGACGACCCAAGGACAGACAAGCAGGTTTTCTATCGCATCCAGTCAGAACAAACAGCCTTATAAAGGCTTGGTTGGTTTCTCAAACAACTAGCATATGTCATTTTTAACAGCCCACTGAGTGGAGCTTCAGAGTTAGTATTTGTGAATCTCTATGACTTTGTGTTGACATACAGTACAGACTTAACTCAAATCACATACTGTTATTGTACACATTTTAGGGTCAGGCAATCATTTAAATTTTTATAATGTCAAATTGTTACTTGAGATTGCAGATGGTGGTTATGAGGTGAGGTGAGATGTGAATGTTTTTTATTCAAAAAAATTTTTTAAATCTATTTAATAGCAATGTCTTGTCTAGTCAAACAGCAGCTCTCTTAAACATTTGTAGCTGTGCTTGGTGTGACAATTTTACATGTCATGCTTAACTTTATTCTATTATTATTATTAGTATCACAATCCAAATCATATCCATAACGTTAACTACTCTTATGGAGTGCTTATGGATGAGCAGGCATATGGAGAATGGAGATGCGGGGTGTCAGATCTGTGGAAAAGAGATGGCATTTATGGCATGATTTGTATTTAAGGATTTAAAATTCCCTTGTGCTGATAAATGGGGCTCAGCGGCTGGACATGCCGCTCCAACAGAATCATCTCGAAATGCACACTACTGCACACATTATGGAGATTATTTTAATAGCATCTTAGTACTTATAGTAAGTTAGTTAAAATCGCCTTAATATAAGCGGGGGAAAAAATTGTATCGTTCATCCCTTAAATCGACGATATAGGATCTGGTCGGCAGTCGGAACAAGCCTAACATTTTTACACCACTGGTCAACCAAATAAGGCATCATTACTCAGGTAGACAGAAGCCATTGTATCTGTTAAATCATCCTGGGATATCTAATATAAGATGTGCATTGCCCCATGGAATATAATTCTTACCCGGCTAGTAGTTAGAAGTTGTTGACTTTCAATAGATTTTGAGAGTAAATTGCTGGTGAGTGTCTACTCTCTATCAATATTGGCTAATCCCATGGTATTTCACAGCCAATAGCTTCCAATTAAGTACTTCTATCCAGGGAGTTGTCGCTGACAGTATCAATAACATCTTTCTGACCTTCTTTTCCTCTTTCTGTTTCTGTCTCCATTTGAGACTCTTCTCTTTCTGTCAACGCACTCTTAGCATTGTATTAGTGTCACTCGTAATTGCTTTGACTATTCTGCTGCTTTTATCCACATGTGCTATATTTTGTTGTTGGATTTGTTCCGAGAGACTGTGGCTAAGCATAAACCTAATGGCTTAATTACAAGGTAATTGTCTCTTTGTTGTAGTGTCTCGATAGTACACAATTGTTGTCGCTAATACCACTACAAATGTTACAGTTGCTAATAATAACAATCACGTTTTGTTTTTCTGTGCACAGTGAAGACATGTGGCAGTAATCTTCAAGGGCCGTCAGGAACCTTCACATCTCCTAACTTCCCAATTCAGTACGAGAGCAATGCACAGTGTGTGTGGATAATTACCGCTTCAAATCCCAATAAGGTAAATCTTCTTCTCTCTCCCTTTTTATCTCTCTTTCTGTGGAACAAAAACTCAAGTTCAAATTGTTTTTAATAATTCACACAAATGGCTATTAATAATTTTGGAAGTAAATGGAATACGACCATTTGTTCTGTTTTTTTTGCATCACAGGTCATGTTTGACTTATACACGTGTGTCATACCCATAGAAACAGATATACACGTAGATGTAATTCACCACATTATATGTAAAAAAAAAAAAAAAAAAATGTATGACTTTAAAAAAATCAGGATTGGCAGAGCAAGAGTTGGAAGGGCTTACTATGTTAAACTCTGCTTTATCTTACTTAGTGAATATACAGTATATATATATATACCACAGCAGTCCTTACAGGCATTTACAAAGTTAGTTTAGCGGCATTTCTACATAATTGAAATGCGTTGATAATGATTGATGTAGGAGGCTCAGTAAATTATATGCTAGTCAGAACATATCAGTATCTAATTCTGTGTGATTGGTTAATCCTGTGAAGGGGCAGACGATAGGCTGAAGGTTAGATGGGTAGCTGCGATAGGTCGCTTTATGTCCCAGGAGGAACCTGATTGGTATTCAGGAGACACAGGACACTGGTGACCACTCTGTCGTCAATGGCAACACCTGCGTCAGCACCATAGGGATGCACATACATATTTGCGCACACACAGAAGCCCTTCAACTTACATGTGTGCTCAAGACAGACACAGTAGCTTGACCCCCCCCCCCCCCACCCCCCCACCCCCCCCCCCCCCCACACACACACACACACACACCCACACCTCACACCACACACACACACACAAACACACACATATCCTCTGGTGCTTTGCTCTTTCGGAAAAAACCTTTGTCTCTGTCTATCCCCCCTACTCTAACACAACTCGCCCTGTCACAGCCCAAGGCCTCTGGTTTATGGCCTAGAGCAATACATTCTCTGTAGAAGGCTACACTGTGCATCTGACTTCTGAAGGCTGATGCCCCTTCTGTAGCATGTAAAGTGCGTGTGCGTGTGTGTGTGTGTGTGTGTGTGTGTGTGTGCGTGTGTGTGTGTGTGTCTGTGTTGAAAATTAATGTTTATGTATTATGTAGGATTATGGATATTGCCAAATAGGTTGACCTGAATGAGGACCTGATCAACTGGAGCTATGAGCAGTTTTTATAGCCCCTTATCTTTAAAGGATTTACAGAAAGTACCCTGTCGTATACTATAATGTTCCACTTTATATCATGTACATGCCATGCACCATGCTGCACCATATATGTCATGCAACATACTGAATCATATGTATGCCTTTTATCACACTACATCATATATACAACATGTCATGCACCATGTTCGACAATACATCAAACCTGAGGTGTTCACAACAGGTCTGTAAATTTGTACAGAACCTGACCTGAGCAGGATGGACATTCATTCAGGACAAACAGATACAGTGCCCCAGGGGCTAAGACACATATCACATATACCAGATCACCCCGGTTCAAGTCAGGCTTGTCATCCCTTCCAACATTTCCTCTCTACCTCTTGACTACTAGCAATAAAAGGCACAAAATAAACTTCAGCTCACCTCAAAAGCAAATGGAAATGATGGTAACATTCATCAGTTAGACTCTTTAAGATATTGTTTTAGCTCACCTGGTAGAGCAGGTGCCCCATATACAGAGGCTAAAGCCTTGCTGCAGTGACCCAGGTTCGACTCTGATCTGCAGCCCTTGGCTGCATGTCGCCCCTTCTCTCTCTCCTCCATTTCCTATCAGCCTTCAGCTGTCCTGTCACATAATGATGCTTATAAATTTGCCCTATGGTATGATTTTCGACTATATTAGGCTGACCGGTAGAGCCCTCATGAGACTGGAACGGTTGGGAAGGACTCAGCCAAGACCTCTGCACACATCAGACTGGTGGATTATGACCAAATCAGACATTTTTCTGAATGAGAAGTAGACAAGTGTTAAATAAGGTGATTAGTACCATGTAGTCCAATACCATTGTTTTACCCCTTCAGAAGTATTTATATTGACATTTTAACAAACAAATACATTGTGATATATACCATTACTGTCTGTGCTTCAAATTATACATGATAAATAATAATGTATTATTAAAGATAATTATAAAAATTTCAGCACATACCACTGAGCCCTACTTATTAATATATGAAGCCCATTTAAAGAGCTTGATGAAGTCACAAAGCTAAAGTAAGGGATGAGCTGAGCATGTCATAGTGTGTCAACTCATTTAGTAAAACAATAATTTCCCATCTTCTGTCTTGGCAAGTTGTTTTATTCATGCGGGGCACCTGTGAAGAGGCACATGTAAGAGCATTCATATTAATGATATCATAGAGAAACTCAAACCTCAATATGCAAATGTAGATCTTGCTCGTGGATTCACATCTTTGGTGCTGTCAGACTTGTCTTACTGCTGTCAGATAAGTGTCATTTCTTTCCACTGGTTTTTGGCAGGGTTTAAAGAAAGATGCTTTAAAGTTGGTGAAGCCGATAACATTAATCAATTTGAAGATATGCTTTTTCAAAAAATTATATGTTTTTAAAGTTTTGGAAATGCTCCAATGGCTTGCATTATGCTTTATAGGAAGAAGCCAAGTTTTAATCTGAGAAGAGCTGTACTTTAACAAAACCAATATGGTACATTTCAGTGCACATTTATTTAATGAAAAGGGGGGATCAAACATTATAAAAGCTTTTAATATATTGTTAAATCACATAAATGGCTGAACCATATATCACAATGATTGATGATTAATTTCATGGTTGCAAAATAAGTTGGTTTGGTCGTCAGACATCGGCCACCTTCTAGTTCAGTCTTTGCTCACAGTGTGGGTTGAGGACATTTCAATGTTCACAGGTTCATGTTGTTTTAGATATATTAGAATTCACAATATATCATGTGTCAAGTGAGTAGTTGTAACAGGACATTGCAGGTTCAGAGACACATCTAGTGGAGTCAAAGGTAATTTACAAAAGCAAGCTTATGTTGGGCAGGTGGCAGAGGCAAACAAACAATTGCAGGTAACAGGCAAGAATAGAGTAAAGAGTGGGTACATTGCTGATCCGGCATATGGGCAGTAAAATGCTGTCCTCAATTAGGAAGTTGATGAGGGAATGAGGGGCAGGTGAGAGGTAAGTTGATCCCCTGAGGAGAGAGGCTGCAAGACAGGAACACACACACAAACACACACCCACACACACACACACACACACTGGAGAGAGTCTAAGGCTGATGAGGGGGAAGGAGGTCATGGCGCAAGCACCGCAATACATTCAGAGTAGAGGAATAGTGCCAATTGAGCCTGCCTCTCCCACTACCAGAACATCGCTTTTCTTATTGCTTGTACGCGACTCTCCCTATTTCATACTTTACTCCCTTTCTCTCATTCCATCTCTCTCATTGCTCTTTTTTTCACTTTTTTTACACTGCCCAGCCTTCTTCCTTCCTCACTCCCAAGGCACTGTCTTCAGAATTACCCAGATTCTTCATTAAAGAGTCCAGCCTGAAACCATCAAATTACTATGTAGAAAGAAAGAGTATAGAGAGGGAAAATAAGAGGGGGAGGGCACTCATATTGCTGTCGCTATTGCACCCATTCCCACACATATTCTACATTTCTCATTGTCTCCTTGTACTCTAGAGGTAAAGAGACATACGGTTTATATTGCACACCGTCTTTTTCTCGTCGTTTCTTTCTGTCTATCTCAGCCCCATTCCTTCTATCCCTCTCTGTCTGCCCACCCATTTGCTCCCTCTCTCTCAGGTTAAGTGTTAATGGGGTTCTATAGCTCCCTGATGTTATTGCTTCATTTAGTTTTGGCAGAATGAGCCTTTAGAGCCAATTCATTCTCTCCCATTCTCATTTAACCTTGGGGATGGCATAACGGGATAGGCATTACTATACTTCTTCTCTTTTCTCTTCTCTTCTCCTATCATCTCCAAAAAAGCATTTCTTATTGTACTTTTGTCTTTTCCTTATGTTCTCCATCATTTAGTTTCTTCTTTTGCTCTTCCCATGTCCCCATCTTTTATGATATCAACGAGTAAAAGCACTTTCTTCAAATCATCTGTTTATGATGCATAAAATAAGATGACATTTGTTGCTTTTGTTTGCGTCACAGCATATGCATTTGCATGCACAGTGTAATTCATAACCCATGGATATAAGAGGACTACTGCAGTGCTGCCATACTGCATATTTAGCTAAGTCCACTATGACCAAAGGCAGTAATGCAAGGAGATTCTATAAGAAGGGACACTTTGGGGATAGGCTTTATTTGTACTAATTTACAGGCATTGAAATCAATCATGCCCTAGGCCTACCAAAAATCAGACATACACACTGAGGCTATGAGACAGAAATCACAAGACAAATAGATGTTTCACATTTAGAAAAAGAGAACTGTGATTCAAAATGAATAGAATTTCCTGCAGATTCCTGTTCAGAGCTGTTATCTAAAAAGGAAGTACCCAGTGGTTTCAGCTCAATGAAACAGAAGTAAGTGGGGAAACACTAAGTTGCAACAGGCTCTGGCCATCAGTCTTCATCAGTGAAAGCCTGGGTCTTCTCACAATGGTGTAATTTATACTGTCTCTGCAGAAGCATATTAAAGGGGAGCAGGTGGAAGAGCATTTACTGTAATACTGTCACAGACAATCTATTATTTCTCGGCCTCGTCTGTGCCCTCTTTGCATCACTTACCTCTTTGCCAGGTGCCAGATATTCCTACAGTTACTGTATCTTCAAAGTATCACTAGATCTTATTATGGAATGGTTAGGGAGGAGCCTCCCCCACCTCATTGTCTCCACGACAACCAAAGGAAGTACTTTATCAAGCAGAAATTCAATTCTGTCGCCTCATTGGCTAGAAGCCATAGATGGATGGAAAGAAGGAATGTAGCAGCCAATTAGAAAGAGAGAGACAGAGCGGGTGACAGCAAGATAGAGGTAAAGAGAGAAGGAGGTGGAGGGTGAGAGAGAGAAAGATGGATGTTTCTATGAACACCAACCTATGAGAGGGGAGCGGTTATATGTAGAGTGTTGAGTTTCATCTATCACACACACACACACACACTCACACACACACACACTCTCTCTCTCACACACACACAAACACACACACACTACACTGAAAGAGATGCAGAACGCACACATAAATAATAACCCACATTATCAGTAATGATGTTCCAATCTAAGTTGACTTCAGTACAGTGTTCAGATTCTTACACACACACACACACACACACACCAGACACACACACACACACACCAGACACACACACACACACACACACACACACACACACACACACGGACACAGTGTAATGTAGTTATATCCCTGCTGTGTTTAATGCTGTGTGAACAGTGCTGATGTGGCATTAGGGTGTTCTGGAAAGGGCATATACAAGGAGATAGACAGACCAGTTTCGATCGTCGGAACACACAAGTCCTTCTCTGCATGGAAAAAAGGTTCTGATCTGTTACCTGCCATAGAAACAAAGGAGGATGGATGGTCTCCATCACATATCCAACTAACTAAGCCACTAACTGACATTGTTTCTATCAGTTTCCATCGTATGCTTCTCAGTAACTGTTCCCCTTTCATTTTATTGATTCAGGAGATGTGTTTGGATTTGTTGATGCCTTCATTGCCCTCATCCTGTGATTTTCAAGGGTCTTTTTTTTTTTTTTTAAATCCTTTTACTTTTTTTGTTTCTGGCCAAAAAGCAGTGTTGAGAAAATATGACCATTATGTTCAAATGTAATCCAGATAATGCCAATTGGTATCAAGGAAATGAAAAGTTCTGTTTTGAGACAGACAGATGAAAAGCAGCTGTAGTAGCACAACAGCTAGGCCTTTGGCTATGGTTAACAGAAGGCTAAACTATTAGAAAGATGGAGTGAAAATGATGATAGGAGTTTAGCCTTCTGCTAACCCTAGCCAAAGGCTTAGCTGCTGTGCTACTACAGCTGAGCCATGAGCTAGCCACAGACATGAGCCTTTGGCTATGGTTAGCAGAAAGCTAAACTATTAATAAAATGTTTTCTCCATGTCTGAAATGCTTTGCCAATACTGACATGTGTTTTATTGCCTTTGTTGTCATACTCTCTTTCAAACTGTTTCTCATAAGTTTGACTTCCTTTTTTAAATTGCTTTGTAAAGTAAGTAGTTGTTGTCATGGTGGAATCCTACCTTTTTCTTCAGGACTTTCCCCCATTGAATCAGTTTCCCATTTGGCTTTCTGTCAGAAGCCTTGAAGGCTCAGTTCTCCTGTGTGCATGTTACACCGGACGTTAGAGCAACCAGAGGATTTGAGGTTATCTACTGTATCTCCATGTTGTGGAATAACATTACATATTGCTTTGGGTTCGCATGTTGTTGGAAACATTTGGAGTAATGCAAGTACACAAAGACAGAAAAAAATTACATAGGTATTAGTCATTTTCAGACAACTTAATATGAAAATGGAACATAATATATACCTAAATGCAGGGTCTGGTCTTGCATTTAAAATATGTAAAAACATCCACTACATATAGGCTACATCGTCAGACTTGCTGTTGTATTGAAAGCCTGCTTTGGGCATAGGAATATTGAGATAAGTGTGAAAATGGTGGGAATGTAGTCACAGAATTAGACACATTAGTCTGTATAAATGAGTGTATTCATGTGTGCAAGTGCAGGCTTGTGAAAATGTGTGCTTCAGTGTCAATGTGTTTTGTGCATGTGTGTGTGTGCATGTGCTTGCCAGAGACAGTTTAGCAGGTTTGTAGGTGATGCCTTAATCCAATCTGCCTCGCATGTGGAAAAAAGACTGAGTCAGCATTGTGAGCAATGGGTAGATGACCACTTCATCTTTGCAACGCACCCCCACCTCCCGTTTCAACTTCTGTCTGGTCACATCAAGTTATAGTGGTGTTGGGGCTTTTATTTTGATATGTTTAAATCAGTTATATTTCATGTAGGCATAATGCCATACAAAAAGTAAATATGATTAGACAGGTCGACGCCAGAAATAACTTATTAGTTTCTTGCTGTGAAAGAAATAAAAATGAACCCAGTGAACCAAAGCAAATCAGGTGACAGATAAGCAGTTAAACAGCAGGTGAGTGGTAGCATAGCCACTGTTTTGTATTCAGGTTTTTTTTTTTTTTGTTCCTTCTTTCTTCATAGATTCAGCGGGCATAGTGAGGATAAGCTTATTATACCTCATGTCCTCAGGTGTCCAGTTTGCAGATAATGTAAGGGAAAAATAACTATATTATGATGCCTGGTTCAAATAGAATATTTAAATACATACTACAAAAACAGATGCTCAAAAATAAGATATTGAAATGCACATGAATAGGCTCACTGTTAACAAACAGCATAGAAGAGACTCAGACCAATGTGATGTTTTTGAAGTCCTCCAGCATAATATGGAAACTGGAATTCTGTCCTCACAAGGAAAGAGGAAGAGGAGGAAGGATGGGCAGCAAGATATTTCAGTTTCCCCAAGTCAAGTCAGAACTCCAGTTTGAAATATTCTAACCCTGCACATTGCAAGCATCAAACATCACTACCCCCTTATTCCTATTTGTTGCCTCCTCTTTTCTGCATTTTACCATCTGCCTCCATCTTCTTCATTCCCTCTCCCTTCTTTCCTGTTTCTGTCAGTTTCATCCTCTCTCTCTGTCTCTTCTTCCTCACCCCCTCCCTTTTTCTCTCTTCTACTCTGCCAATTTGTTTCTCTCTGGTCTTAGATAAAAGAGAAAGTGTTGGTTCAATAATTCCCTATAAGAGTTTTGAGTTGCGCACTGATTCTCCAAGCTTCGAGTGCAGTCTCTGTGTAGTTCTAATTGTAACACTGAATGAAACCCTACACCATTGTGTGATGCATAAATTAATTCCAGTGATTCACCTTTGGTCCAGTATGATTTCATGAGAGGGGAAATGTGTCTTTTATTTAGTCATAGCTGAAAGTCCAAATATAAAAACAACTATGGAATATATGCTGCATAGCTGGATTTGACCATTCATATAATTACTAAATCATTTCTTTGAACATGCTTTCTATTTTGTTTTTTTAGATTATTTTTTGGCAGTTTTTCAAGCCTTTACTATAAAGGACAGACAGGAAATGGGGTGAGAGAGAGGGGGGGGCATGCAGCAAAGGGCTGCAGGTCAGAGTCAAACCCTCGGCCTCAAGGACCTTCAGCCTCTTTACATGTGGCGACTGCTCTGACCACTCAGCCACCGGCCCCGATGCTTTCTTTTTTCAATTGTTGAACATGGGTAGTGTTCAAAGTCGTTATTTGTGTAAATCTCCATGGTACCCATGCATTAGTTTTGCATTGCCAGACCGTACCCCAAGGCTGGAGTCAGGCGCATCACTAACTATTCAAAACATTTGGGGCTGTAGCCCAGAAGTTAGAGTCCTTTTAAGACAGGGATTCAGGTGTTTTGACCCTGAAAAAATTTGGAAATCGAGCTGATGAACATGCAATTGTGACGTAGCTTGAGAAGGACAGGAAAGACCTATCAGTATGTCTGACTCACGTTGGGGCAGGCCTAATGGGTTAGGTTAATGTTTATGTTAAGGATAGGAAAGTGCACCACATACACCAGCAGCCAAAATGAGACATTAGAACAGTCGTAGTCTAATAAAAACTGTCATGCACCTACCTGATGTCAGGTGGACCGGGTTGAATCCACTGCAGGTCTCCTGAAACTGTGCAAACTAGAAGCCATCACTGCTCCGACGCACATTTTCTCCCCCAACTGGTATTTTTTCTTTAATGAGTGACCTGTGAACTGGAAACTTTCAGCTGAGTGCGTCTGCGGTTTCCGTAGTGACTGCAATTGTTAAAAATAGATCTGCTTCCTTCTTAATACAGCTATTGATTTAGTATCCCTGACTTACCTCAATTTAAATATAAGTTCCATATTGATTTTGACAGTCTGAAAGTGGATTGAAACTGACTTGTATGTGACTGTGTTTTTGTGTTTTAGGTAATCCAGATCAACTTTGAAGAGTTTGATCTGGAGATAGCCTATGATACTCTGACCATTGGAGATGGAGGAGAGGTTGGAGATCCTACAACCATCCTACAGGTGTAAGTATTACTGCAATTTCCCAGTTTGGGATCAATAAAGTGTTTTTGATACTATTCTATTCTATTCTATTACACCATCCTTTTACATACTCTCATGGATGTCCTGTGAAAAGTTTTTATTTTATTTTATTCAAGGTTTTTTTTAATCCAAATCAAGCATCTTAGGATAGTGTGTGTCAAATGCAGACAACTTATTTAAAAATGTATGTACTTCATCATCGTGTGGAGGTTCTTGCTCAGAATGCTTTGTGAAGAATAAGTTGCTGCTATGTTTTCATATTCACACGTTGGTCTTCCTTACAGCTAAAATCATTAAAATATCGTAAAAAAAACTGCGTAGAGTGATTGCAAAACCCTCAGAGAAAAACTGGAGGGACTTGACGTTGCTACATTATTACTTTCTGAATTAAAGGTGGGAAATCCAGCACTGTATCATATCTCTAATAATGCCAACATGAATAGCTTCCAGAGTTTTCAGAGGCAAATATATATCACTGTTAGGTTTAATTTAGAATTATTTTTAGATTTTATAATTTAGATGATATTTTACTGAACAAAAAATCTTCCTACACCCTTCAAAGGAAAATAGTTAGGTAACAAAAAACACACTCAAAGCATCTATCTTGCTCTAAATCATGCATATGATGATCAATTGTCTTCTCAGAGCTATACTGATTGGATACATACAGAGCAGGCTCTGGTGTTGTACCAGGCAGATTATGAATACACAGCTTTACCAAAGTAATATTGTGAGATAAACTCCTGCAAAATAAATTTAATAACTTTCCGAACATGTGCTGCCTTACCTGAATTTTTGCATTTCCTTTTAGTGATTTTATAAAGCAGATGTGTTTCCATAATAACCAGCTGCCGTCATGAAAAGCGGAGCCATTGTCAGTCTATCAAATGCTTCACTGCACGGTTAACATGTTCATCGTAAAGTTTAAATGATCAGAGGAAAAACTTCTACCAATTTTTTTTCTTATACTTATTTGGTCCATTTTCATTCTGGTTCTTGATTTAAGCCATCAGCTGCCAGCTAGCCTGAAATCCTCCATCTTCTTTTTCACAATTAGTCAAATCGTAAAACAGCAGTCTGCATTATGTGCGTAAACTTAAAAAGATGAACTGTTCCTTAATTTTGAAAATGCTCTGCAGTGCATAAAGGATAACAGATGCAAAAGATTTACAATTCACTTTGGATTCAGTCACTAATAACGTCCATGCCTGAAAGGTGTTAGCAGCCAAAAACAAACAAACTAGTGTGCATGATATTAAGCAAGTACTCTGAGCAGTTTGCTTTCTTGAGGCAGCTTTCTACAAAACCTAAGCAAACCAAATCAAAGCTTCCATCTCCAGCGTGTTATGCTCCTCATTGTTCACACTCAGAGCAGCACTTGAGAACATAATTATGGCTACGATGGCAGTGGTGAAACTTATATTTTTATAATATAATGATAATCATGACAATGATTTAATATTTATGTATTTTCTGCTCCAGCTTATCAGGTAGCTTTGTTCCTGACCTGATAGTCAGCATGACTCACCAGATGTGGCTACACCTACAGTCAGATGAGAGTGTCGGATCTATTGGATTTAAGATCAACTATAAGGGTAAGAAATTAGTTCATATTTGTGTTTTGAAAGAAAAATGGAAATGTAAAATGCATGAATATTCTTTCCTTATCTATATGAAAAATGTGCTCTCCTGGTCTATTTTCACCACTGTGCTCGGGCCCATTCATGTGACGTTCTGCTGTTTACTTTAACCCCCCAATGTAGCACAAGTAGACATAAAATTTCACAATTAATGTTTTCATTTAAAGCATTTTTTCAACCACACTTGAAGGCAGCCTCATTTCTCAGGGAAAGAGAGAAAGACAATAGACGGATGATCTGTGATTTGTTCTGGAACTTGTTTCGGGAAACAATCAGCTGTTACACACACTCTCAGGCAGTTAGTCCAAGCTGGCAGTTTAGTTTTGAAAAGCTTAACATTAAGCTATAGAGGCAGGGCTGTTTACTGTTTGTTACTTTCATACTACCTTGGCGGTTACAGGATTGCAATGGCAGCGGAAGTCAGGTTGTGTTTGTACAAAAGTTGGATCTCATTGAACTTTTTCCCCCTGCGGCCCCCTAAGCTGACTCATCAGATGATTTGATACACAGAACCATCTGAGATGACATAGTTGGAAACTGTCTGAAAAAAGGCCTGGCACGTATCAACTATCAGTCTATCAATACTACTCGCTACTATGCTAACTTTTTGAGGACTCGTCATTGTTGTTTGTCGTCGTCACCCCCTTTTTCTCCTCCAATGCCATGAGCTCCTCTCTGGATGGTGATTAGCCACCTCACCGTGGCTCTGAACAAAAATGCATTACTTGGAGCCTGACAAGATGGGTTTTCGTGTGGTATGTGAATCCACAATTCTTGTCTGGTCTTGTGATATCACGAGAATTCAGTTGCCGTGCTGACACAGCCTAAGTCCTCTACCCCATTCACATTAACGGGAGGATTTACGCTTTTGCAGGAGCACTTGAAACCTGTCTGAATGTACCCTAGTGTGGCATCTGAATTTACTGTATCTATTCTTGTGGAAAAGGGAAATTCTTTTCCTACAAAATTGATTTGATTTTTCAAACTATGTTTAAGCAATGTTTATAAACTTTCAAAAGATTGTAAGGTTTAAAATGAATGTTTGTGTAGCATCACCTGACCTTTACATTATTGAAAAAACATTTTTACTCTGTTTTGTGGTTCAGCTCCTGCCATACTAAAAAATTAACCTTTCAAAAGTTCTCTATTTGATAGATTTAGTGTGGATTTGATTACAGTTTATGAAACACAGACACCTCATTTGGTGTCATCATCTGTGGATTTATTGTCATAATGAGGTCACAGTGCTGTGTCTCGTACTTCCGTGAGTTCTAAAAGTGGTGGGACAATGGCACATTGTTTTGATATATCTTTGCCCTTTAATATCCTTGAGTTTCAAAGTGAAGTTTAAATAACAGAGTGACCAAATAATGATAAAAAAGAGCAGTCCGCCCAAATGAATTAAAAATGTTGTACTAATGTTTCATATTGTACTGTATTTTTAAATCTTACAGCATTTGATGTACACTTTGATTGAAAAAAAAGTGCTCACAGTTATTCAAATAAAAAATAATTAAGTACCACAAGTCCATCTATGATAAATAAAATCAATATACAGGATTTCAAAACAGCTTGAGATCATAAAGGGCATCTGCTAAGGGGCAACACACTGCTGCACATATCCTTATCCATTTCTCCTGAGTAATTTCTCCATAGAGATCAATAGAAAAATGAATGGAGAGAATGAACGTTTAAATGCATCCATGCTTAAAATAATGCTCCGATGTATGACTTTTATGGCCTGCTTTATTTGCAGAGGGGGTTAAGCTGTCTATATTCACTACAATAAGTATATCCTATCTACTTTTAACAATGGAGAATACATTCATACATTGTTTAACCAACATGCATAATTACATGCCAGAAAACCGTTGTTATTTCTGGCCAGTACTAGTCACGGATATAATGGCATTTTGTTGACTTACACAACAGTACAAAATAAAACCTGGATGAATATTATGCTTAAATTTGGCTCTCACTCAAACCCAAATACCCTGAAAAGTTTCATCAATACTCAGTGCAAGATAAATGCTTTCCTCTGAGTGCTGGCTCCATCAGAGAGAGAGAGAGAGAGAGAGAGAGAGAGAGAGAGAGAGAAAAGAGAAAGAGGTGTGGTATGTGCATGTCCCATAGACCTTGTCTATGGAATATAAACATTATCAGTAACCCTAGCCTTGCTGCAAAATCAAAATCACCATTGTGTGTGTGTGTGTGTGCATGTGTGGGTGCGTGCGTGCGTGCGTGCGCGCGTGTGTGTGTGTGTGTGTGTGTGTGTGTGTTTGTGTGTGAGACAGGTGCTCTATCAGTGAGCCAACGAAGCTCTACCAGCAAGTCACCCACCTTTTTCACTCACATTTTTCCTCTCCTTTCTTTTCCCTTCTCTCTCCATCTATCTCTCTACCAGTGTCATTTTTCCTCATTGGCCACCTCTCTCTCCCAATACTCTCTTTCCCTTCCTTCTCAAATCACAGCATTTTCTCTGACAGTCTCTCTAATGCACTGTTGTTTGTCTCTACTGCTCCTCCCTTGTCTCTCAGACACCCTTCTTCTTCTTTCATGCTTCTTTCAGCCTTTCTTCTTATTTTTTTCTCTGTCTCTGTCTCTCTCTGTCTCTCTCTCTCTCTCTCTCTCTCTCGCTCTCCGTCCCTCTCTTTTTTCTTGTCACCATTCATCTATTATTAAAGCCAAGGTCGCCGACCTAGCAACACTTTGACTCCACTCCCCCGTTGCAAGGCATACAAATCACACACACAAACACATATGCACACATAGCAGTCCCAACTGTCTGTACACCAATCTTTTCGTCTATCCTGAATCATGGCATGTTACAGCTATAGATTAATGGCAGCAATGCAACATTATTGATATCATTTTTCATTAAACTTTCAGTGTGTTTCTATCTACTATTCAAATACATACATTTATCATAAGTTTATATATTTGTGTACACGGTCCATAAAAAGGTACCATTCAGGTTTTAGAGCATACTATGTCCGTGTGTGTACATGTATTTTTGTTTGTGTGTGATTGTGGAGATACAATACAATATCTATGTTCAAGTTATTTCAAAGAATAATATGGTCCTCAAATGTGCTTTATCATTAACAGCATTACAATGAATTATTTCATTTTCAATGAAATGAAAAAGATATTGATTGTGTTACTGCATGGATGCATGTCGGGTTTCTCTGTATATATATATACAAAACGATTGTTATTTGGTTGGTTTGAAAATTGAAATCACCACAGTAAGGTCACAACAAGTCAACTCAAAACAATAACAATGGGTATCTCAGGTTATTTCCAGGGAATAATTCATGTATTCATTCACATTTCCTTACTTAAGTTTTTAAATATTACTTTTGTCCTTTTTTGGTGCTGGGTAAAAATTACATTAATAATTTACTGTATGTTTAATTTGTTGTATGAGTCGGTCATTAACCTATTACCTCACAATTAACTCTCTTTATGTGAATATATCTCAATTAGGTTAATTGATGAGTCTAAAATTGCCCGTAGGTGTGAATGGTTGTCCGTCTCTGTTCGTCTCTATGTACCCTGTGATAGACTGGCGTCCTGTCCAGGGTGTACCCCGCCTCACGCCCGATGTCAGCTGGGATCGGCTCCAGCACCCCCGCGACCCCGACCCCGGGATAAGCGGTTGAAGATGAATGAATGAATGAATACCTACTTCGTAAAACACAGAGCAGGCAGAAGAAATGTGTTATTCTTGGAATTCGTTGATATCAGATAAACCTCTCTGAATAAAATGATGCAAAAATTATGACAAATGCTTGTACGATCTCCGAGGGGCTTCAGAAGTATTCCATCACCAACACATCTTACTTTTGAGATTTTAGAAGCCACGGCAGAGTGAGACCACTTTCTATAATTTAGATGCAGCAAATGCCAATTGGATTGATGCTGGAATCAACACTTTACACAGAATAAACCTTCTGTTCCAAAAGGAGTAGAGGCTGAGTCCTGCCAAGTAAAACAGGCACAGGTGCTCATTTGCCCTCACTCACCTGCTGCTCACTAAAGTCACATTGTGACCATGGATGTGGCAAGTATTGACACCTGTCACCATATCAGACAGTGGTGTGTTGTGTCTTTTAAAGTGGCGATTGCTCTAAGACAGCAAGGCAAGCTCAGCCTCCCCTAAAATGTCACCATAAAAAGGAAAAAAAAGTGGTGAAATATGTACTGCTGTGTGGACATTTCATTGACTAAATACGCGCTAGAAAGCCTTCATGTTTCGTTCAGAATAAGCTACTTATCACACGTAAATGGCGCAACTTCCTTTTCCTTCATCCACAGCGCTTTAGACGCTCCAGGGAAATAAAGACACGCACATGCAGGCACGCACGCACGCACACACACACACACACACACACACACATGCGCGCGCGCGCACCAAGCACGCTTCACGGCTACAGTCTAGTTCGTTTGACCAGTGTGAGTGGTCAAACGGCCACGGACCGTTTGGGAGAGATAGGCTTTTGTAAAGCACGTTTGCCCATCTACAAGCACCAGCGTGTGCACGTGTACGAGCACGAGGCCTATGGCAGTTCTGAGGTAATTTTATGTGCGCCTGTTCAGACATAGAAAAAAAGAAGGACGGACCATGCGCGGACATTTAAAACAATGGCGACGAAAGGTTCACGTTGGTACGCGGAGGTAGAGTGTTTACTGCAGATTTGGTTTGATGAAAATATTCAAAAACAGTCGACAAGACGCACAAAAACTCTGAGGTCTATGGAAAGATTTGTAAACAAAGCGACGCATCCCAATGACGGCAATCAATGCGTGTGACGTGTTACGGCGTGATGACGTGTAGGCAGCAAGAAGCATTCGCGCGAGGCCCAGGTAGTGTGAGTAAAAACGGGCCCGGGGTGAGTGCGCACGCTCGTGGGCCGTGACCGGCAAGTGTACCGCTCCTAGGCGTGGTACTCACACTGGTCAAACGAACTAGATTTTAGCCTTGAAACGTGCTTGGGCACGGAACAGATGGAAAGTGTGAGTGTGCCCTTACAGTTGGCTGCCGCAAATCCCACTTTTATGCTTCTTATTCAAGTCAATAGAAGCTGACACTGCATGAAAACAGGTTGCTCCACTGCAGTGAAACTAGACGGTCATTGGATAAATGCTGGGCTTTGTCCCGCCCATCGTAAGCTCAGCGTCTCTGGGGGTCTATGAGGCAGTGGGCTGGCCTGGACGCTCAGCTTCTGCATGATGATTGGATGAGCTGTCTGAGGCTGTACCCTTTTTTGATTGACAGCTAAATGAGCGAACCAGCGATCTTGAAGAATAAACATCCAGCAGAGCATTTTCCAAGTTTTTCATTCCGTTGTTCTGAACTGTTCTGGAGATTTTACAGATCCCCCGTGACTTTGTCGTTGTTAAAAACGACCAGCGTTGTGTTTGGCTACTCTGCTCTGTCACTCTGCGGTTTCTTTCCCCAACGAACAGCGGCAGCTGCGGAGCTTCTCCCCCCCGTCACAACCACTCACACTCACAGGCAGTCACACTTCATAGTAGCCTGGTGCTACTATGGCCGTTTAACTAGCCTAGCTCTGCTGGCACTGGTCAAGTCCCTGGAAAAGACGCCTAGTTGGTACAACAAGGTCACAGATCGTTTTCTTGAAAAGGAACGATGGGTAGAATTTACAAATACATAAACAAATAAACAAATGTATGATGTAGGCTGGAAAAATGAGCTTCCCCCCCTTTGAAAGACCAGCAGCCGCCACTGGTCTTTTATGATGCCAGACATGAGCTTTTTATATATATACATAGTTTAACATAAATATAAGGGCCATCATAACTAGATCATTTATACCATTACTATATTAGATATTTAGTTAGATCAAGTGCATAGTGCATATATTAACACAGTATATAAATCAACCTGTATGACATATGTATTCATATATAATTAGAAATGATAAAAAACATAGAAGAAATGCAGATATTTGCCTCACCTCTCATTCATTTTCAGTGAAGTAAATATGAGTGGTGATTTTGAGAATTCGTTTCCTGCGATGAGTCATTCCCTGGAGCTCTGGCTTTTTTAAGTGCATCATTCTAGCATTATCCCATCATCCTGTGTTATATAATGCTGTGTGAGGAAACTACAAAGTGAAGCGTAAACGTCAAGTGCCTGCCTGTCTCACAGCTAGTTTTAAAAGAGGACTAGATGGCACATGTGTCAATCTAATGGCAAATGTTTGTTCTCTTTATCTAGTTTGCTCGACATATCATATCATATCATCCCTATTTTGGCTTCTCTTCTCTCTTTTCTTCTCGTCTCTTCTTTCTTCAGCACAATCTCATCATGGAGTAATAATGTCAGCTCTTAACTTTTGAGATTTTATTTTAGATTTTTCATCTGCTTTTTATAGTTTTTAATATATGGTGTGTTTTATAGGAGGGAAAGATGTCAAGGTGGGTTTTTACAGTACAGTTGACCCCAGGTTGGGTGTGTGTGTGTGTGTGTGTGTGTGTGTGTGTGTGTGTGTGTGTGTGTGTGTGTGTGTGTGTGTGTGTGTGTGTGTGTGTGTGTGTGTGTGTGTGTGTGGGTGCGTGCATGCGTGCATGCGTGCGTGCGTGCAAATTATTTATGTCTCCAGGCATTTGTGCATCCATATAAGCATTTAGAAACACGGTTAAGCTCAATAACAACAGCCTTTTTATATAATATATGAAATTTCATGCTGTGATAATGATGCTGACCGCCTGCTCCAACCAGTAAATATTTCCTGCACCTGCGTAATAATAATAATGTGTGGGGTCCCACAGGATCTCAATACAGCACTGCAGTCCAGGTACTGAGCAGGACCCTCTTAATCACAAAGCACGAAAAACAACATTTCATTCAGAGCTGCTGAAACAACATGAAATATTAATTTACAACATAACCAGAAATGTGGTTCAGTTTTACAGTCAATAACCCTAGTAAGCCACACGCTTTTTAGTTCATGTGTGTGTGTGTGTGTGTGTGTGTGTGTGTGTGTGTGTGTGTGTGTATGCATATTTACATGCATGTGTGCTTCAGAGGTAACCTGTGAAGGGCAGGGCTTATTTAATCACAGAAGTGTAAACAGCATTCCGTTTTCTAGTCATAAATTATTGACCCATGTAATGTTCAGTGCTCTCGCAGCCACCAGTGTCACTGATATATTATATCTGTAGTTCATTCAGTTAAAATTCATCATACCATTTTGATTATTTTTCTCATTTGGAGTCAATAACGTATTCCATA
>NC_139838.1:18595284-18627784 GCF_963691815.1 Echiichthys vipera | reverse complement strand
TGTCCAACTTCACAGCTCCCTCAGGAACCGTCCTCTCCCCAGATTACCCAGAAGGCTATGGGAACAACATGAACTGTGTCTGGCTTATCCAATCAGATCCAGGCTCCAGAATACACTTGGCTTTTAATGACTTTGACCTCGAGGCACCCTACGATTCTCTAACAGTGAAAGATGGTGAGACAAATGATGCTGGCGTCATCGGGAGGTTCTCTGGAGCTGAGAGTCCTTCCCATCTGACGTCCAATACCAACACACTGAGGCTGGAGTTTCAGGCTGATCACTCCATGTCAGGAAGAGGATTTAATATCACCTACAGCAGTATGTCATTTTTTTCTATTTCATTTTATCCAACATTCGTATTTAAATACAGGGAAATTACCTGTTTGATTTGCTGTGCTGTAAAAGAGTGTCAAATGTAGCAACAGTATATTGACAATATTCTACTAAAATTGTGTTCATGGTTATGGCAGATCATTTAAGGTATTGTTTACTTCCTTCTATAGCAGAATAATGCAGGAGCGGCTGGAGCTGAGGCATTCTTATGTTTTGAAGCTATGAAACAGTACTAAGCAATTGTAGCCATTGTTTTAAATGTGAGGGGGTTTCATTCTAAAACAGTAAATCCATCCATAGTTGAAAACATTATGTGGCCTGAAATTCAGCTGTTACAATCAAAATAACTATAAAGCTACCTTTATTTACATCACCACAATCACTTAGAAAGTCTAGCTGCAGTTTTCTTTCCCTCAATTATTGAATATTGGATGTTTTATTTTAGATAGCTCTTTTAATTTACTAAAAGTTAGATCAGGCTGGGGGCTTCAACAACACAAAGAGATGTTCTGGAAAAGACAAAAGACAAACTTCATTGATCCAAGAGGTTTCATGTGGTCAATACAGCAGCTAAGAATAGAGGGGTAGGTTGCAGAACAAAGAGGAAATAATGCATGAGAGGAAAACTTTTCGGGAGCTTTTTGGCGTCTTTGTTGTCAGTTGAGAAAATTATTATTCATATTTTTTTATCTTTGTGCGTCCAGTACAAAGAGAGGTCCACGATGTGTTTAGCCTTACTTGGCACAAATATTAGAAGCAAGCGGAAACTGTCTAATTCTTTCAAAAAGGAAACAACTCACCTTCCAAAACTTCTAAAATTGCCTTTTTTAAACATCGTACGATGCATCAAAATAGAAACCAAGGCACCTGTGTTTTAGGAGAAGTTAACAGCGCTGTAGTTTTGTCTTCATTGTAAATTTGTCAGCTGTGCAGACATTTGTAACTGATCAAAACTCAGGTGACTCTTAGATGTATTGATGACTAGCTTGCTAGACAACAGGATACAACATTTACAGTAAATGAGATAGTTTGGGATTTGTTGGAAGGCATATTTTTTTATTTTTTGATGGTGGCAAACTGTTTGCCGCTTCTCACAGTCTTTGAGCTAATTCAGGCTAAACACGTCTCCATACCAGACAAGAATGAATGGAAATTAACATTGATTTTTTTTTGTCTAACTGCAGGTTTGACAGCAAACAGATAAAATGCCGAAGTGTTCTGTCCACAAGTTTCTTCACGGTGTATCTGTGCTTTCAGCTCACACCATTCTGTTTCTATTTCTTTTATTTTTGGGTCACTGCATATGCCATTTTAAAATCTATTTATCACCTGATCACACAAGATTGCTTCATCTGGCAAAATATGGACGGTATAAAAATTTGACTTTACAGCCTTCTAGTCTGAGACAGACCATATACCAAAGCACACATGCTCACATGAGTTTTATGAGAAGGTTACATTTACATTTACCTCAAGCACAGTGCAAATAGACTGTTGCATGATAAAGGAGCATTTTAGCAAAGAAACAGGAGACATTTTCCCGGCCAGGACCGAACACTCAAAGACGTCACCTTGCATCAATATATCTATAGGATTAGTTCTCATACTGTAAATGTCATCAAAATGTACCATGTGAATATCTGTTAAATATAGATCTCATATTATTTAATAACATTTCTTTTGTATGTGTATGTCTCTCTCTATGTGTGAGCGTGTCGTCTCCAATATCTTTCTTATCATATCTGTGTCTCCTCATTTTACCTCAGCATTTGGCCATAATGAGTGTCCAGACCCTGGCATTCCGATCAACGCCCGCCGCTTTGGAGACAGCTTCCAGCTCGGTAGCTCCATCTCTGTGGTCTGCGAGGACGGATTCATCAAAACCCAAGGAACCGAGACCATCTCCTGTCAGTTAGAAAAAGGAAAAGTCATGTGGAGTGGGCCCATCCCTAAATGCGAAGGTGAATATTGACACGATGGCTGATTAAACTATTATATCTGCAACAATATGTCATCGAAGACATCATTATTACTAGCGTACCCAGAATGTAGAAATGATCTGCTGTCAACTTGACAGAGAGAAAAACACAGTATATGGAGGTGTCAAGTTAACCTAACCTAACCTAACCTGAGAAGAGATCTACGGAGTTTACTTTTACACAACTGTGAGTTAATTGTGAAATATATGAAAATGTCGGAATGACTAGATATCATTATCACAGTGGTATGTAATTCACAAAAAGGCAGTGGCCACTCCTTTAAAAAATCTAGTGAAGTCCACTTATTAATCATTGAACCATTCTACTTTGACTGCAGTTAAATACGTGGTTGTTATATCTGCGCTGTCATTTATCCTTCCATATATCCATATGCAGTAAGAGGTAATTAAATTGCTCTTTAAATACATAATTATTTGTCAAGTTGGTATTACTGTCTAATTTATAAACTGCTTATGTGAAAGTACAGAAAAAATAGCTATGTAAATGTGACCTGTTAATCTCTAATTGCGAGTGCTTTAGCTGTGATTTCTCACACTTCTTCTTTAGATAGAAATGTTGAAGGTACAAAGAAAGGCCATGTTAATTATGCTTCAGGTCATTTAATGTCTCCAGATTCTTTGTGTGTGTCTATAACTACTTAGATGGAAATGTATTCAGGAGATATAAACCAGAACAAATTGACTTCAGACACTTAGTTACACTCTGAATAAGATAAAATTTAAAGGAAGACTGGAAAAGAATTGCTCCTGGCCAATGTAACCTTATGTTAACATCCTGTTCAAATTTCTTTTTCATGCTTTATGTTCTTCTTCTTGAGTGATGATTATGCATATGCCTCATTCTTTATGTTCTTTTTATTGCTTATGTATGAAAATTGTTTGCATTTATGTGGAGTGCAGTTAGTGCAGTTATTGACTAGCTGGTAAACATAGTCGTGCATTTTAGCAACAAACGAGTCAGATATTTCCCTCAGGAGTCAGTGGAGACCAAATCAGAGCTAAAAAGAGAGGGAGCGTCATCATGGCTTCATCAGAGACACAGTTCCATATGAATTTTAATGTTGTTCCATGTGTATATAGGTAACAGTTTGTCAACACGTTTGTCACATCTGTCAGTGTTGTGTTTACAACTTGATGCACTGCCTCCAAGATGCCAAAAAAGAAATGTTTGATTTAATAAATTGAATAAATCAAATAATTTCCTATAGTCTTTGGGCTGCCTCATCAACCAGTTTAGTGTCGCAGCAAACCAACTTTCTGACAAGAAGGTTGACTGAAAAAATATTTGTTCAAGAAGCCTCCATGTCAGCTGCTAGTGAAGCTGACTCACCAGCATAAGACACTTACTAAATCCTGTCAGATCTGTCAGCTGTCATATCTTACTCCCCACACATCAACTTGGAGGTGGACGTCACCGAGACTCAGACTAGACTTGGGTGGTGTAGACACAAATTATCCCTTGTCTTCCATTTTGTGTCATCTATATTTCTACACTCACTTCCCTCTTTTTGTCCCCTTTCCTTCGCCAGCACCGTGTGGCGGCCACTTTTCAGCCCCCAGTGGCGTGATTTTGTCTCCTGGGTGGCCTGGTTACTATAAAGATTCCCTCAGCTGTGAGTGGGTGATTGAATCAGAACCTGGCCGCTCCATCAAAATCACATTTGACAGGTGGGTGTCATAATTCTTTGCTTTTTAATTTTTTTTTTACCGCTTATAAATTTCATAAGGAATATAATAACGATCTCTTAAATTTTTATAGGTTGTATAATTAACAGTGGGAGTTGTATATTGATTAGGAAGGCTGGGTAATATTTTGGTTTATATTATGAACTCTCTGAGCTGTGAACTGTTGCGAGAAACAAGACTTCAGAGGATCCTGTAAAATGGTTGTTTCATTGGTTTGAGTTTCTGTTTTAACTTTATTTCATTGTGATGCATTTTACAATATTGGCTCAACAGCATGTAGGAGGCTTACAAGACTTGACTTGACCTCTTAAACTTTTTTCCGCCCACAGCGTGTTAACTTAAACCTGGGGTAGGCAGTTTATTTTCGGAGATGTTTGACAAAAAAATCAATAATAATATTTTATCATATTGTAATTCAAGTGTTCTGGAAGGAAAATAGACTTTCTATGCCTCCTCCTGGGTCTGTTTTTAGGCTTTAGAAAATCAAAAAGAGGGAGAGTTCCTATTGGCTCAGGACAGGGATGGGAGAGGGAGAGCTGCAAGAAGAGCTCTCCCTCTGATTCACATTCTAGCTTCAATTAAACAAGAATAACATTAATACAATGGAAGTTCTAAGGAAACCGTCATGGCCATTTTTAAAGGGGTGCCTTGACCTCTGACCTAAAGATATCCCAATTAAAATGGGTTCTATGGTTTCCCTCAGGTCTCCTACATAACCCACTCTAAGCTAATTCCATGCAGTACAAATGTGTTATTTTCTAAAATGGTGTTTTTGAATATTTCTGCATACTGAACAGTCTTGAAATTACATACATTGGCATATGACTGGGAAGCTGAGACAAGCACAGCCAATACGTATACTGCAACAACAGGATTGTTAATGTTGCCTTGACAAGCTCTCACTTTAATGTTTGGGTATGAATTCTGCAAACACATCCAGCATTATCTGAAGAATATCAGACTGATTTTTTTCCCTATCTTATGTTGACATTAAATGTCACAAAAAAAAAATCAGCATTGTGATATTCTGATATTGTTGTCTCACAGGTTCCAGACAGAGTTGGGTTACGACTTTCTGGAGATCCATGATGGACCCAACCTCCTGTCTCCTCTGGTTGGCTCCTTTAATGGTACCCAGGTGCCCCAGTTCCTGTTCAGCAGCAGCAACTTTCTGTATCTACTGTTTACCACCGATAACAGCCGATCAAATGCTGGCTTCAAAATATTATATGAAAGTAAGTCGGAAACAAATAAAGCATATTTATTCATACACATGTTAACATGCATTCATAGATACAAAGCTGTCTTTAACATGTGTCCTATGCCTTCTACTGATCAGATTAATACACATGCACCTTATACATAACAGCACAAATGTAAAAGTAGGTGTGCATGATGACACAACATTGCACTAGTAGCCGACCAGGCACAGATTCACAAGCTGCATGCGAAAAGTAAATCACCATGATTGCACAGCATGGTGCTTTGTGTGGAGATTCAAACCATCTGTGAATTTTTGATTATGCAGATCTGCAAATCTACAGATAAAAGTCTAGTCTTTATGCACATACATGCCATTTTGACATCTGTCCACTTTTTTTTTCTTTCCAGGCGTTACAGTGGACAGCTACTCATGCCTGGACCCTGGTATCCCCGTTAATGGTATTCGGTATGGGCAAGATTTCTCCATCGGGTCAACAGTATCATTTGGTTGTGATTCTGGTTACAGACTGAGCCATGAGGAGCCACTAGTATGTGAGAAGAACCATTGGTGGAGCCACCCTTTACCTACATGTGATGGTAAATACCTGAAAATAACCTCTCATACAAATAAATATATTGAATGTACAATAGTGCAGTGTGTGAGCACATACAGTACTGACATGACCACATGGTCAACTTGGCCAAAGCCCTGCTAATGATAGCACATTGATATTTATAGTGCAAAATAATGGTGTTTCAAAATGAAATAACCAGATTTCAAAAGTGAGGTTCCTTCTTTGTAAATAATAATTTTTTAAGTGTTTCTCTTTTTTGTTTGTTTTGTTTTGTTTGTTTTTTAAGGAGCCATTTTAAAGACTTGACCAAAAACATTTGTAGACAAAATGTAACGGATCCATTACAAAAGACAAAAAGAAGCAGTGAAGCCCACCATCCGTATTTGGGGAGCTAAGTCACATAGCTCATATTCTGCACCAAAACCACACACACACACACACACACACACACACACACACACACACACACACACACACACACACACACACACACACACACACGCACACACGCACACACACACACTTCGCAGGAAAGGGGCAATTTGCAGTGAAAGCTGCTGTGGTTGATAGGGGATGATTTGAGGAGAAGATTAGAGATCTGTGGGCATGTACAGTTTGTGTGTGTGTCAGCGTGTATGTGTGTGCTGGTGCCATGTGCCTCCTGTCACCTTCTCCCCTGTGTGAACTGTGAACACAGAAAGGTTTGAGGTAAGATTGACGAAAGCCTGTGTTGGCTGTCAATTCCTCTCTCTTCTCTGGAATCAAGGAGTGAGAGGGGGAGGTTCTCTCTCTCTCTCTCTCTCTCTCTCTTTCTCTCTCTCTCTCTCTCTCTCTCTCTTTCTCTCTTACTCTCATTCCAATCATGGTGGAGCAGGAGAGGAAGGAGGTAGGAGAGATATGGCAATGTTACATCACTTTTGTGGCAGCATTGCTTGGTTCGGCTTGTTGGCTCATGCGCTTGTTAACCACATTTGAATTGCACAGTTCCTCGGACTGGCAGTGGTTTCTTCCAAGGAGGCAGTTTAAGCATATAAACATCAAACATGCTGCCTGGAATTTGCGGGCTGAATGCCATTAGACTGTGTATGTACCCATACAAATATGAAACTATTTACTGCTGTGGTTGGTAAGAAATGGTCTAGTCTGATGATTGACAATGCATAAACAATGAATTCAAGCAAGACAGCGCTAAAGGCAGTCAGAGCCCTGAATAATGTTGCATAAATCAGATGTTGTTCATATTGTGTATTGAAAATTCCCCCATTAAAGTAGAATATAAAAAGAAAGACACAATGACAAGATTACTACAACAGCTAAACAGAAAAAAATGTTTTGATAAAATGACCGCAATAAATCTGATTTTCTCAAAGGATTACTTTAGTCATTATGTGGATTTAAATAAATCAATGTATGAAAAGAAGAAAATACTTTGGCAACATTTTTTGAAGTCCAAAGATTGGTGTTTAAGTGGAATCACTCAACCGAACTTAAAGATAGAAAAAGAGAATGAGAGTGAGAAAAAGAAACTGGCAGAGATAGAGATGTGATGCTGTTTTTTTTAATTGCCAGAAGCTTCCTGGAAGGAACATATGAATAATTAATACCTGTGTGTGTGTGTGTGTGTGTGTGTGTGTGTGTGTGTGTGTGTGTGTGTGTGTGTGTGTGTGTGTGTACCTGCTTGCATCTGTGTATTTTGTTTAGTTTGGAAATATTCTCACTCCTCACCCTTGTTTTCACCCTTGCTTGTAGTGGTGGTGTTTGAGAGTGAAGATATTGATGTTGCCGTTCAAGCACATTTTCAGTGTCTGACTTTGACTCAGTTTTATGTGGTTATAGTGGTTACCATTGGGATGGGTACAGATTGCAGTCTGGGCTGCAGCTCTCGGAGTTGGTTTTGTCTATACTCAAGGAAACTTCAGCAGAACTTTCAGGTTTGACCTTCTCCCAGCTGCTCTGCCGCTGTTGCACTTTTGAGGTAATGTTATGGAATTTTATAGGTTTAATGTAAGAGGAAATGACAGGCCAGTTGGCCAACTGTAAGATGAACCAACTGGAGCGAGCAGAAATGAAGTACCTTGCAACACCTGCATGCATTAGTATGCATAGAATGAGCAACAGATATGCCCAAGTTTTTCCGGGGACCTGGTCGTAACTCTAAGCATCTCTGAGCAAGCACAGGTCTCTTACTGCATAACAATGTACATGGCTAAACCGTGTGCAGAACTTGCAGGGTCATCCTGAGGCCGCACTGTGAGGTCAAAAATGATTTAAGTAGTAGTAGTCTCTAAGAAACGTTGGCTCTGGTTCACTGCTTTGAATGTCACTGCTTTGAGGCACTCATACTGTATTAACAGGATAAAAAATATTTCAGAAACAAAAGACATTTTGGAGTTCCTGCACATGATACAGCTAGTGCACATCATTAATGTTGTAGAGAAATAAGTAAATATATATATATATTTTTCGTTTTTTTTTTTATTTTATTTTTTTTGGGGGGGGGGCCAGTAACTCCAATTACTCCAATACTGTTGTTTTCTCTACTTTTTTCTCATATTCCTCGAATCTCATCATGTCTACTGCATTCTAATTTTGATTGATTTGAGTTTTATTCAGAACCTATTATTGTTACAAATGCTCAGACAGAAAAAAATTGAAATATGTATTTAAAAAGTGGCATGAAATATGGTTGATCAGATTTGATCATGCTCAGTTTGATAATGCGGTTATGAGGACACTTTGGCACTCATGATAAGTAACTACTATATGATAAATACTACCACCCCCCTGGAGAGGCCTGCATGAAAACCATCCTTGCAGTTAATCATTGTCAGGGGTTGGTTAGTTTCAGGGACATTAGACTATATTAACAGCAAATCATCTATTATTTATCATTCTAATGTTTGGTGGTCATTATTTTGTGCAACAGCGGGATGAATAAATCTGAAAAAACATTCTGACTTTAACTATAAGGTAAAGCTACAAGGGAATACACATTGAAATGTTTTTCCATTTCCAAATGTGTGACGAGTCACATATTTTGCAGCTGTCATGGCATGCAAACCCACAGGTTTAAGAGGCTGTGAGTGTGTGTGTGTGTGTGTGTGTGTGTGTGTGTGTGTACTCTAGAAGTGGTATTAAAGGGCCATGGGGAAACATTATCTGTTTTAGCCATCAACAATCTAATGCTAACCTTCTCTCTGCCTGCATCCCCTGTCTCTGCACATCTTCTCTCTCTTCCACTCTGTCTCTCTCAATCTATCCAGCTCTATGCGGCGGGGATGTTAGAGGTCCCTGGGGAACCATCCTTAGTCCTGGCTATCCAGACAGCTACCCTTCATCTCTCAACTGTACCTGGACTGTTGAAGTCAGCCACGGGAAAGGCAAGAGACACACACAGATCTGCACTCTTTCATAGAGAGAGACAGATTGAGAGACAGTAGTGAGAAGCTCTCACAGTAGTGCAGCTACTGCTAGATTCTGGGTGTTGTTTTGTGGTTTACAGTGTATTCTGAGGGGTATATCTATAGCCCCATTTGTATTCATGGCTATCATCAGTGCATGCAGGGAGACAATTTTGTTTAAAACTCAAATAATGTTATTTTGTCGATTTCTGCTGTAATCATAATGCTTATTATTAATGATTTTTAGTGATTATAATTGTGGGTATATTAATGAACTAAAGATTATCTCTCTGTTATCTGTCGCTCTACCTGTGTGTGTGTGTGTGTGGGTGGGTGTGTGTGTGTGTGTGTGTGTGTGTGTGTGTGTCTTTAACAGGAGTTCAGTTTCAGTTCAGTTCATTTCACCTGGAGGACCAACATGACTACCTCTTGGTTACTGAGAACGGAAGTTTCCTGCAACCACTGGCTCGCCTGACTGGCAACGAGTTGCCTAGCAACATCAATGCTGGTCTCTATGGCAACTTCAAAGCCCAGCTACGATTCATCTCTGACTTCTCGATTTCATATGAGGGCTTCAACATAACTTTCTCTGGTAATTTACACAACCATAGTCATATTGTACAATTGTTCTTCAACAGAGTCTAGATTCAGTCATTTTTTTTCCTTTTGATTTTCAAACTGGAACTACTCAGAGTAACACTATAGATTGTCGAACGTTGCTTAATTCAAAACAGTGAAGAAATAACGCCAAGTATCCACTCTGGTTTACATTCAGGCGTTCTGGGTTCAGTTCCCACTGTGGAAATGTTTGGGGCGGCAGTGGATATAGGGACTTGGCTTGGGAACCGAAGGGTCTCTGGTTCAAGTCCCTGTATGGACCAAGAGAGGAGGGTGGATGGAGGGTGGATGGAGAGGTGTCATTTCACCACCTTCCACAGGTCTTAAGGTCTGACCACAAGCACTAAGGCACAATCTTCTTAAATGAAAGCATGAAGTGAGGTGCAGCCAACCAGGCCTGATCAGAGGATCTCAGTGACTTTCATTTGATATCAAGCTGTAGTAGCTCACTAATGTAGGTGGGTGCCTGACCTTGCAGAACTCAAAGGGATCTTGAATTGAATCATCCAACAGATGATGAAAGAGACACAAAGGAAAGTGTATGCAATTGGAAAAAAACATGATCCCAAACGGAGCATTGGGAAACACAATGAGTCAGTGTCATAGGGGTCTGCAGGGCTGATTCAGAGATACCCACGCACTGTCTATAGTGTCACTAGCTGCGCTGGGATCCAGCAAAACTAAGTTCATGCATCACCACGCATCAAGATGTCATTGGAGATGTGGTTTCAATGGAGTGGAACCGTCAGCAGCTATGACTTAAAATTATCAAGAATACAATGCCCATCCAAGCTCCTTTGCAACTTCCTAAACTTTAGCTTGAAATGACAGTTTAGAAATAGGCCTAAAGTTTGTGGTATCAACCCTGCTTTTCAAGAAGTCCCAGGTACATTTTGTTGACTTTGTTGACCTTTTGTTGCTCTGTTAAGTAAATGTTTAACTCTCACCCACACACACACCACTGGGCTAAAACCCTGAGAAGAGCTAAAGAAAAAAAAAACAGAGGAAAGAGGTTACACAACATTAAACTGAATGTGATCCACCATTTAACAACACAATAAGAAAAAGAGAAATGGAGAATTAAGACGAAGGCTGCTGCTGCACTTCCTAAATCAAGATCCTTAGCCTAACTGCCCTTTAAACTCTCTCTCTCATTGACCATGGGATAAAGTAGCACTTGAAGTTGAGTCTACATGGAGAGACATTTTACTGTCTCCCAGATGGCATGAGCTACTGATCCTGATACTCAGAATGTAACACATGGAAGGTGTCACCAGAGATGTGACTTGCCAATCTCAACATGCTCAACATGCTGTTTCCTCCCGCAGCACACTCTGAAATACATATCATCATCCTCAGTCTTTGCCCACGGAAAATAAATCTCCTGCTGTACCATGCTAAACACGAAATCAGCAAGTGCATTTCAGGACACAATCGCGTCAACTCAGACTTACAACTGTTGGTCTTAGTGTTCACAATCGTACATAAGTTCTAATGTGAAGATTATATTTTAATGACCTGAATTTTCAAGAGTTGTTGAATTATTGAAACAGGATACTTCACACAGACATGACCATGAGACATTTGTTCGTTTCAGATCATACATAATTGCTTTGTTGTTGATTTTACTTCAGATATTAGGGTGGATTTCCCTGGACTTTGAGCAGGATGGGTATTGATTTGTTGATTTCACACTAGTAGTAGTGGACACACTAATTTACACTCATCACATCATACTTACTCTTAAACCACTTAAGCAACATTCAGATTGACTGCACAATTTTCACTAAATTGTACGTTTTGAAATACGATTTAATTTTAATCAGTTTTAGCAAATACACCTCTACATAATGTAGAAGATAGATCAGCATCAGTCTACATAACTTATTTTTTAGCCAGAAGCATATAAAGGGCAAAGTGCTGACCCATTGTAGTGTATGCTTCATCTTTATTCATGTATGTGTTGTGTATTCATTTTCCATCTACTGCAGAATATACTTTGGAGCCATGTGAGGACCCTGGGATGCCTCGGTTTGGCAGGAGAAACGGCTACAGTTTTGGCATTGGAGACACTTTGTCTTTTTCCTGCAATATGGGATATCGACTAGAAGGGGCGCCAGAGGTAATCTGCCTGGGAGGAGGTCGCAGAATGTGGAGCGCACCTCTTCCAAGATGTGTCGGTAAGTGGTAATTATTTTAATAATGTCAAACCTCCATTCATGTATTAGTAGTAAAAAGATTATACATTTGTTACAGATCATGGCTGTTAAGTTTCCAAGAAAAGCTTCTAAAGACGTAGAGACAGTTGATATTTAGCATTTACACTCAGATTTTAGTTAACAAGCACTGGAAATTACAAGTGGTTCCTATTTAGAATTTATGATACTTAAAGTGGCCCTTGTCAAAGAAATACCAAGCTATGCTTATCTTTAATTTTAATCAAATTACAATAATTATTTACAAAATGTCTTACCGACAATTACTGAAACTCATAAAAAAATTGTGGTAAACATACGTCTACAAGGTGACATGCAATCCTAAATTATTTTAAGAGCCTATGCAGCTTTAGTTCAAAAACCAGCAAAGACACAAGGACAATTTTGTTTGCTTTTACAAGAAAATGAAGGAGATGGCACAACACAAAGATGAAGGAAGCGGCTGGAAAACAGAAAAGGTGCATATCTGGTCTTTCTACCGTCACCTTGGCATTACATTTTGAAATTGAATACCCCTGTCCTTAATTATTCTAAGATTCTTTTAAAACTGTGGTCCAAAAATGTTATTAAATAAATACAGCAAATATAAATGACACAAAACTGAATAGGACTATCACTAAAAGTCACATTTTTCCAAGCCAATTTTTAGTTACTGGATAAATTATAAATGTTAGTGATATTTCCTCGAGGTGAGTCATCGGTGGGCAGAGAATTTTGGCCTGTTCACAATCCTGTATCACCCTTAAGAATTATGGGTGCTACATTCAAGGATTTTTTTTTTCAATTTTTAATTCAAACTGGAATATTTTAGGATTTGTTATGCTTTTGGATGTTTTTTCATTGAATAAAAGTAAAAAAAAAAAAAAAAAAAAGACAGATGAGGCAGTACATGATAGGGCTTATGTCATGGTCCAGTGTACGATTGGCTGTGTAATAGGTTCATGCGCCCATTAAACTCCATCAAATCCATAATTAAGTGATTCAAGCAGTCTGCCATCAACTTAGGACTTTTACAAGCAGCAAACAAAAACATACATGTAGAAACAACATGAAGTGAAATTTAGATGCGGTGTGCATGCATACAAATGGCATAATGAAGAACCTCTCCGTGAACCATTCGCTCGAGGCAACACAAATTGCAGTGAAGATGTATCAATTAGAATTAAAAAGGCTTTTACCTTGGCTGGAAAATGTGTGTATTGCCTACGTTGTATCACTAATTAATAATACACAGAGGCAGAAGCAAAAGGAAAAGGGCCTAAAGGTGAAATAAGCAAACTAATTGAGTTGTCACTTTTGAAAGCATGTATTGGCAATCATTACACACATGAGTCAGAAGGTCTTCATACAGCAAACATCTGTAAATGTTTGGGTGAGAACACTCTTGGTCAGCAGTGAAAAACACACCGGAGTTCAAGTCAGCGGTCTTATAATTGTTCCCTGGGCACCACAAAGGGCTAACTTACTGTCAAAAGTTTTTTCAGTCGTCAAAAATTTGAAAGTTTGTCCATCATATCCAAGTGAAACAGCTACATGGGCCACCAGCTCTAGTTTTACATGACTCGTTTATTTTTCTCCCTCCCTGCATGTGGCTACTCCCTCCAACAGGTGAACGACAACATAGAACCGTTCAAAAACAAGTACAATCTGTTTAAAAGTGATTAAGACACATGCCTCATTGTACCAGAGGGCAATATCAGGCAGCTGTATTAAAACTCAATGGCACACATTGAAGCTGGCACCAGCCACAAGCTTCCGACGGAGTCTGTGTATCTGCTTAAAAAACCTGCTGCGCCCCACCTGCATGTGTTGCATGTCTGTTCCCCATGTATTTTGGCTGTAATGCAAATCATGAATTTACACACAAGGACCAACACTGCACTCATGCATTAACTTCAGGGTCTTTGTCAGCATAAAACTAGTAAAGGTTGATTTGATTTGGGTGCAAATGTAAAGACAATAGAGGGCAATATAAGAGCAGAAGAGACAACACTAAATGTTTCTGCACTCATTTACAGGTTAGTTTTTGGTAACACTCTGAGAAGAATGGGACCATACAGGAAAAAAAGACATTACCACCCAGTTCTAATAACAGAGCGCAAGACACAATATATAACTTTTGTTTGAACACCGATCTTATTTTCCCCTTGGTATGATGTTTGCAGTGCCAGGGTTCAAGTGTTTGGCTCTTTATCATCAACACACAAAGAATGATAATGCAAAGAGGTGGGAGTGGTGTTGGGTGCCGAAGTTCTATGGAGTAGTGCGGTTTGCTATATTTAGTGCCTGTGCCTTGTGATGCATTGCTGCATGTGGTGCACATCACAAAGCAGGAGCAAAGAGGAGAGGAAAGGGACGTGTAGGCCTACAATGTGGCGTTTTTTTTCATACATTAGCACTGCAAACTTTTGCAGAGTGCTTTGTGTTTGTCTTTTTTCTTTTGTGATATGTGTTTTTATTAACTAAAGGGTATACTTTGAAGATGTAAAGTATTTCTTTGGAAGTGTGTGTTGGTGGTTTTACGCAAGGCTTTCTTTATCTCCCTAGTGAGTCAAACATATTGTTTTCATAAAGTGCTATCCTGAAGGGAGTTGGAGAGATACCAAAGAGGTGTCTTTGTCTCTTTCAGAAAGTCAAATCATGCCTTTTGCTTGTCATTTCTACTTTTCTATTATTCATGGACATTATCTTCTTTTTAGCATGTTCATTAAGGTAAACGCGATAGAAGCATGAGGGAAGAGTGGGGAAAAAAGAACGGCAAAAAAGAGATGAAGCAGAAGAGGGAGTTTGTTTGAAGTAGAGGAGGCTAAAGGAGGCACTATTCATAGAGAGGGAGCTGAGAGAAAGAATAAGAGCCAGGGAGTTGAAGAGGAAAGAGGGAGAGGATGGAGAGGTAATTTTCTAAATGGAAACTGCAACAGCGTGATTTATTGGTGATATGACAGCTGTAATATGACTATTACACCGATAGAGACACACAGAGGGGGAGAGAGGGAGGGGATAAGAGGGGAAAAAGGGGAAAAGAAATGGAAGGGACATAGAAACTGTAGATAAAGGGCACATGTGAGAAGTGATGAGAGTGAGTATCTTTGGGTAAATTAGTTTTCTCAATTTTACTGCTTGGCCATTCTCCTCAGTTGAAGTAGATGGCAGACAAAACGGCTGTTCAAAGGGGTTCTTACCCCAACCCCCCCCCCCCCCCACACACACACACACACACACACACACACACACACACACACACACACACACACACACTAGGTGCTGGTTTCAAAAAGTTAGACTTTGGCTTAGATCTAATTGCTAGTCTGATAGTAAGTCTAAATTCACCTGAATATCATGTACCAGTTATTCTAGGGGCAGAGGGGCTACTTTGTTAGGTTTAAAAAAGTCACTCTAAGGACAACCTCTGTTCTCTATAACTGCTCTTACTTTGGACTAAAACCTTTATACTATAGAGCCAAACAGTTATTAAGAATGTTATTTCCACATTATTATAAAATTCTTAACAATCAAACCATCTCTCTCTCTCTCTTAATTTTCTTCTTCCAGCGGAGTGTGGTTCTTCAGTTATCAACAATGAAGGGATCCTACTCTCCCCAAACTATCCAATGAACTATGACAATAACCACGAGTGCATCTACAGCATCCAGGTAACTAAAAATGACTGAAGATAAAAAAATATCGCCAACGTTAAATATCGCCAGCGTTACTTGTTCTCTACCTTACTGGTCAAAAAATCTAATTTGGATTTCATTTTTACTCAAGGTGCAAGCTGGGAAGGGCATCAACATCTCGGCTCGGACCTTTCATCTTGCCCAAGGGGATATACTCAAGGTACACAAAATGTGTTTTTTCTTGCTTGATCAGACAGTACTGATCAGTGATGATTGTGTGAAATACTCAATGCCATTGAAAACTGCACTTGACCATCACTAGTTGGTTGTTGTGTTGTATTTGCATCTAAAATGTATTGTGCTGTTTTTTGCAGATTTATGACGGTAAAGACAGCACAACCCACGTTCTTGGAGCATTCACAGGATCATCTATGTTGGGGCTGACGCTGATCTCTACTTCAAACCATCTCTGGCTGGAGTTTTACAGTGATGCAGAAAGTACAGGGGAAGGATTCAAACTGGTCTACTCTAGTAAGTGCGGCCAGCTAATCGGTTTTACCTTTATACATGCAGACTATGGTTTTATCCTGTTTCTCACAAGAAATATAATAACAGGAAAAAATAGTGAAGTTCTGGGTGTAAATCAAATGGTACGTACAAAATATGCAAGTTCTTTAGGGTGGCCCTGATGCAGTGCAGAATCCGCCTCAGCTTGATTAATATTATGATTTTGAAAATGCATTTGGCATTTAATATTCCTCTTGTGAAGTTCAAGCTACATGCAGAGTTTATGTTCATTCTAATGCTGTTTAATGTAGGCTGAATGGTGTTCTTTTGCCTTAATAATTATGAATACCACCATTTAATATACTAAAGTGGTCAGGCTTGGAACCCATATGTTCATACTTGTTCATACAGTTTCCCAGGATTCCCGGGTCAGGACAGAAAATGTCTCACTTTCTGGGGAACACACAACCTTACCTTGTAAAAACCCCAATGTGTGTAGCTGAGTTCACTTCTGACCCAAAATTTACTGTATGATATAAAAGAAACGACCTTACCATGATATAACACTAGTATTGGAACCTCTATTTAAAACTGATATTTAAACATTTAAGTTGGGCATTTATAAGTAAAGGTAGCAACTAAAGGAGGCTTCATAAAAAAATCTAAACTACTCAAAATTATTTGATATTATTTACATTTCATATGTACAGTTCTATAGCTTTAAAACATCCCTGTTACATAGCACAGCTAGCTTGCACAATAGCATCATGAACTGAAACAAAAACACATGGTGGGATTACTTAGCTGGACTGTTCAGGTAGCTCATTAATTGTGCCCCCTGTAGAGTTATTGGCGACTGTTTGTAATTATTTTGGGGAGATTACAGTGTACTATATCTTATCTCACTTTTAGTAATGCACTATTAAATTAGGTAAAACTAGACTGGACAATGACAGCACATTAGAGAAAAAAGGCTGTCAATATGGGATTCACATTAATTCATCAATCAAATGCCACATGACAGCTTTGCTAATTCCTGACAAATGTAACTTGCTGAATCAATTTAACTCCTAATAGTTCTCATTTGTGAAACCGTCACGGAGCTGATTGTAAATTCCTAAAACTACACAAGAACAGGTCACATTTAATTAAAAAGATTTCACTGATCTCTGATTTCAGCGTAGGATGGGGTGTTAAAGGTGCATTCTGATGTTCACCAAAACACACCCACGCTTGACGATGTCCTCTTAGATGCGTAGTTGTAATTTCTAAATCGAATTGTTTGACTGCAATTATGCAGGATGATATGCATATATGCAGCATATGAAGCATATATGCATTTGAAGAGTCGAACATTACTTCTTTACTCCTCTATACCTCAAATTTCTCATACTGATGAAGCCACAAGGTAGTTTGCCATACAAACAAGAGATATTCATTTATATCCAGCACTAAAATCTGTATTCCTCACTATGTTTCTAGTTATAAAGGCTGTAAATCAATATACCTCAGAGGTGTGATTCAATGAATGATGCTTGGTGGTTTATTCTTATACATGTCTAAGATACATAGGCGATTCCAGATGAGCAACAATTCAAAGTAGATGTCAAGATGATGGCTGATATGTTCAGTTTGTAAAAGAACAGCTTTGCAAATGGACACTTTTAAGGATTTAGACATGCACCAACTGAAGTCTTCCAGGAGATAACTCAAATCCCAGCGCACCTCGTCTGCCAGGTAATACCATAGATCAAATCCTGGTTAAGGTCTTATAAGGATAAGCTATTTATATTTCTCTTCATAAACCGCTCTCCAAAATTGTGCACATGAATAAACAGAATATTTTGCATATTACCATGGAAACTGAGCTCAGACAGACTGTGAAAAACAACATTAAATTTGATAAGGTGTATATGCTCCAGTATTGCTCCTAATATTTGGGTGTCTCATGTATCTTTTCCAGTTTTTTTTATTAAATCTGGATGAGAGCAAAAGAGGATCTGTAATATCACCAAGTTCATAAACAGAATACTTGAGCGTGCCAGATATGAAGGGAATAATATCGTTGTGCAGCTAAACAACACTAATTCTGAATTCTCCAGTGGGTCTCAGATGTCCCTTAGTGAGTATTTTAAAATGTACACACTGCATAGATCTTTATCTTTTTCTCTCTCTAGGTTTTGAGTTGTCTCATTGTGAGGACCCAGGCGTACCTCAGTTTGGCTTCAAGGTCAATGACCAAGGTCATTTCTCCGGAAGCAGCATCACATACAGATGTGAGCCTGGATACACTCTGCATGGGGCTTCCACACTGAAGTGCATGACAGGCGAAAGGCGAGCCTGGGATAATCCTCTGCCTTCTTGTATCGGTATGTCTCTTGCTATTTGTAGCCTTTTATATTTTGAAAAGAACCTTTGAAAAGGCACAAACTGATGAATGCAGACACACAAAGGCACACACACACACACACACACACACACACACACAAACACACACACACACACACACACACACACACACACACACATATCACTCAATAATTGGTTGTACCCTAAAAACGCTCTATAATAAGCTTGAGAGGGAAAGGTAAGAAGGATTCATTGTAACCTTGGCTTTCACTGGTATTACTGTATTTTGTGCCGCATGATGGATGGTCCATACAGCTTCCATCTACATCGCTATTATTATATTATAATATATTATAATCCATGAATTTGTGGAACAGCTGCACACCCTGCCAAAGGTATTGGTTTCCATTTAAAACAGAGATGTTGTTGCATTCAGTAAATACATATCAACATAATTAAACCCTTTTTCTCTTTTGAGTATTTTTTCTCCATACTGTAGTAGATTATGGGATCAAGCTGTTCTCAAGCTGGAATATGTAATTCACCCAGAATGCAACTGTTGCACATACCATACATATTTTAAATAGAAGGAGGCTTTACTGTACCAACTCTAGCCCTAGACGGTACAGTCACTCGCTGCTTAATGCAAAGGGTTCTGCTTACAGGACGTTGATTCAATAATCTCGAAAGAAAGAAGGCGGAGGCCAATTTCCTGTAGACCTATCTTCCTGATTTAACCATGAGATACGACACTGCTTTAGTTTTAAAGTCTCAATGAAAAGCCGATTTGTTCAGGAGAGATTACCATGAGGGTTCCCTCTGCCCACTTGACCCCTTTCCTTTGCTGCAGTGGGTGATTTGCTGTCAGTTCCTGGAGACTGCCCCCATGGCCCTCCAATAAAATACGATATGGTACGGTACGGAACAGTACTGTATTGTGCGTTGCGTTGCGTTGCGTTGCGTTGCGTTGCATTGCAGTGCCATCCGATGTGATACGATACGATACGGAATGAAACGATACAATACAATCTACTTAATTGCCCTGTGGGAAATTTGTCCTGGCCTCAAATGCTGCATACATGACATATCATCCAATGGCGATTTTAGGGGGTGTGTCTTTGTTGTTACAGGTGTTAATGTTTAAATGTTTAGTCACTGTTTAGAGTAAAACATTGAGATTTCCTACAGGTCACCGAAGTAAACATGTTGTCGTTTGAGATGCTGTTAAGCCTGTCCCCAGGTCAACTTCCTATGAGTGAGCCATAGGAGTATATAACGTTACAACTGTAGTTGGCTGAAAGCTAAGCTAATGCTAACTTCTGGCTGGTTTCTATTCGGGCTAACAAGCTGGTAATGTGTAGTTCATCTACTTTTAACTGCTTCTAAGTGCTAAATTAAGACATAACTTAAACAATAAATGACCATAACTCTCAAAGGATGCATGTTATCTTTTCATTGCTGTTATGAACGGAGTCCTGAGTCCTCAGTGACAGGTTTGAGGATGCTGTTGCTAGCGTGGGCATGTATGCCATTTTCGAGACATTTGCTCACCAGAGAGCAGTTCTTACAACCACAGTCCTACCATTATTGTTGTAGTAGGAAATTACAAACTGGCCAAACTGGGCCATTGGCCACCCTAGTGGCCATCCCTGATCTGATAGGTTGAAAGTTAAAAGTAGACAAACTACACATTACTAGCTTGTTAGCCCGACCAGAAACCAACCAGAATTTAGCATTAGCTTAGCTTTCAGCCAACTACAGTTGTAATGTTATGACTGCATGATTCAGATAAAAGCAGCTGTAGACATTAACTGGGGGATACAGCTTTAACAGGCCGTGAACGCACCTGCAGATGATGTATCAAAGCTAAATGATAAGTCATGAGTGATAAGTGATCAGGGCTTTTCTCAACTCGAAACAGATCAAATGTATAGCCTATCCTGAACATAGGCTATAAAATAATAAAATAATTTAGGCATCTCAATGAGTGTGTTTGGTTAAAGTGGAATAGAAAAGAGTGAGTAGTATGGTAACTGCATGTTAGTGCTGTTCTAGGTTGTATCAATCAGGTCTACAAACATTACAATGGATGCTAACAGGATTTCTTTTCATTTATGAATCATCTCTGCATTAGATGATAATGCATATCACATGCTATTCATTCAAGTTCGCTTTGCCATGGCCACCCCACTTTGGCTCTGCGTCCCACCTTGGCCACCCTAGTCAAAATCATCTTAACTGCCTCAATAGTAATAATAGAAAACATACAACGTATGAACAAAGTAACACACAGTCTACTGAATCACATAAGCACAAATTACACAACTTGCATATCAATGATAAGAAAGAGCAAAACATTACACAATCTACATAATATATTTATTATCTGCTTTTTAACCCCTATTTATGTAATTGTTACTTTTTTAAGGGCTGAATGACAAACCTGTTAGAGTTGCACATTGTAATCGATTTGGTTTTGCTACAGACCACTGAATCAAATTGCAGGCCATTTTATGTAAACAATAAAACCTACTGGGAAGCAACTAATCTCTGACTATTGACATATTTCTAAATATTCCATTATAACATCATTACCTTTTCAATTCATTTTTCATGGCTTCAAACTGATGGGAAAAAACAAACCACAGCTCTGAATATTGATGTCAACAAGTCAATAATGGTCTTTTACTGGCAATGCGATATCAAGGCTCCAGAACTCACACACGTACACCCTCACACATTCATCACTATGTTAGTATGTATTGCCTGAAATGCTTTGATTTGTATTGTACTCAAAGCTTATTTAGAGAAAGTTATTCCCAGTAGGTATTTGGTTGAATGATTACATTCTCTAATTACAGCCAAACAAATGCTAAGCCTGTACAGAGTGACACACAAAATGGCTGCTGCAGCTGTGCCCCAGATGGGAGCTACAAGCATAACAGCAAGCCCAACGTTTTAAGGACCTTTATCACTGCCTGTGAACTTTCTGATTTTGGATTCAGCTTAATAAGTCCCTCTCCATCTCACTATCAATAATGAAAGACTCATAAAACCACTGGCTGATATTCTCTGGCTTTATATTTTAGCAGTGACACATTGTGACCTAAGCTAACCTCCAGTCTTCATATTATATTGCCTCTTATTATTACTCATAGTGTTTCCTTCTTTACCCCCCTTGTTTCTATTCCTTTTGTCTCTCTTTTTCTTATTTTTTTTTCTCTGTCTCGACTCTTAATATTGCACCTATTACTCGAGATAATATATTCCAGTGGCTAAGGAAAGGGACCCTGAGGGAGGAAGAACAAAGGAAGGGAAAGGAAGGGAAACAGAGTGGGGATGAAGATTGTGAAAATATATAACCGAGAGAGAGAAAGGGGTATTATTTTTTTTGCTATATCATTTTCAATGGTTTTGGTTTCTTGAGGGATGAATGCAGGATCAGCACTCTGTGTCTTCTTTTACTTCTTCTTGTCTTCTCTCTCTCTCTGTGGGAAAGACAGTGGGATACAGAGTAAGAGAGTTAGCTCATTTCTTAATCCATTTGTCTCTGTGGCGATCGACTAATCACTGCTCAGTGGCTACTGAGGTGCACCGAGTGGATCCGATTGCCTTGATGAACAATTGCCACAGACAGATAACAGTTTGACCTGTCATACATCACGTACACATTATTTTTATTTTTGCCTTTTTCATGACTTTTATTTCTGAAGACAGCTCAATATTGACAGGATGGGAAAGAGAGAGAGAGGGGGCGACATGTAGCAAAGGGTCGAGAGTCGAACACTGGACTTTCAGCCTCTGTATATGGGCCACGGGCACCCAATCACATACACATTTAAATACACATATACACACTAATCAATTGCCTATTGGTTTGGTTGAATTGATATTTATGATCAGACACATTGGGATATAATCTAGGTTCATATCTATGTTATAAACCGTCTTTTAATGTCTCTTACCTCTGTGTGTATGTGCGTGTACGTGTGTGCCTGTAGCGGAGTGTGGCGGCCGTTTTAAAGGTGAGTCTTCAGGGAGGATTCTTTCTCCCGGGTACCCTTTTCCTTACGACAATAACCTGCGCTGCACTTGGACCATTGAGGTGGACTCTGGAAACATTGTGAGGTAATGTGGACCATCCAAACTTTTCCCAGTAGTAAAATTAAGGTAACAATGTCATTAATTTTAATGCCTACTCCAGTACTTTAGTAAAAACGTGGAATTGGAAAATAATTTCCTCTGAGTTTGTGTTTTATTTATGATTATAATAATGAAGAAGAAAATCATCTCACTCAGGTTTATATACTTTTAATGAAATCACCCCCCCACAAAAAAAAATCAAATTAAAACAATGTTCCTATACTAGTCTCTTTTTGTAAGCATTTAGTTTGGAACAGACTTCAGAAAATGCTTTTCTGATTTAAATTGTTGATAATAATTGATTATTATTTTGATGCAAATTACAGTCTTCAGTTCTTGGCCTTTGACACCGAAGCCAGCCACGACATGCTGAAGGTTTGGGACGGCCCACCTGAAAATGAAATGTCTTTGTCAGAGATCAGTGGGTCTCTGCTACCAGAGGGAATCCACTCCACACTGAACACTGTCACTGTTCAGTTCGAGACTGATTTTTACATCAGCAAGTCAGGATTCGCCATTCAGTTCTCTAGTAAGTAATGTGCCGAACTAATGTACTAAACATTATTAAAATGAGGAAAGTTGTTATAGGAGTTTGCCTACTATTGTTATTGACATTCCCTGTATACATTTTCATTTTACATTTGTCTTAAACTTGTGTAAGGTTATACTAGGTTTCCAGTTTTTAAAGTTGTTATGACTTTTATGTTACCAGTAACTTAACAGATATTTTTTTTAATACAGGATAGCAACTAGTTACAGTACTTGAATTAGCGCAGATGTTATGCACCCAAGGACAGCAGATGCAAATTAGCTACTGGTACAATTACTTTTAATTGTGCGCTGTCCCTGCAAAACAATAACATTAAAATAAGAAATACACTGAGTTAATGCATTAGCTTAATTAGCTATAGATATCCAGTGTGTGACACATATGTTTATAGTTGCCCTCCCCTCTTTCTCCTCCATTTGCTCTTTTTCTCCGTTTCTCCCTGTCCTCTCTCTCCTTCTCTATCTCTCTCTGTCCAGGCTCAGTAGCTACAGCCTGCAGGGACCCAGGTGTACCAATGAATGGCAGTCGTAGTGGAGATGGCCGTGAGCCGGGGGATTCAGTGTCCTTTCAGTGTGACCCAGGATACGAGCTCCAGGGAGACGACAAAATCACCTGTATACAAGTGGATAACAGATACTACTGGCAGCCCAGCCCACCTGTCTGCATAGGTGAAAAGTCCAACTTCCATATATTCATAGAGACAGTGAATACAGTAGATGTGCTGCATACACAACTGCAGTTGTTTGGGGCCCAGAACCTTGCTCAAGGACACGTCTATGAGTTACTTATAGGAGGGCTGTGTAGGGAAGATAATATTTAGTTATCTGAACTTGATGCTTTATACATACATTATGATACTATTATATTATCCTGCCCACCTCTCTTCAGACTGCTACTTATTAATGAACATTTTCTAGCTAAGACAATGATTGATTTAAATATCTTTCCTTCCCTTTTCTTTTTCTTCCATGGCTGAGCTTGAGAGAATACAAATGTTATGGTATTTTAAGACTTCATTAGAATTAATTTATACCTTTGCTTGTGTTCTTGTCATAGCTCCCTGTGGAGGAAACCTAACTGGCTCCAATGGATTTATACTGTCTCCTAACTACCCGCATCCCTACCCTCACTCCAAGGACTGTGATTGGCTCATCGCTGTCAACTCTGACTATGTCCTTTCACTGGCTTTCATTGGGTAACTTGCTTTTTTTATGGAACCATCCAATACTTTTTTACAGTAAAACATTTATTTTTATCCGAGTGGTTTTATTGAGCACAAGTATTCTTTTACAGAAATTTGACACAAACAAGTGTGGAATGAAATGACTATGTCACATGGAAATTTTAATTTTGACCTTTTGGTGCCGTAGAAGAAGTTAAAAGATGACCGAAATCACTGGCAACAAAGAATATTAATCTGGTACATTTGAGAAATTACAACTCAATGTCAGATGATAGAGGGATTGTAACTACAAGGCTTATTTGGGTTTATTTTGCAACATACAGTATTTTTTTTTGACAAAAACTGTCAACGGCAGCCTCTGTTTTTTTCTGTATGAACGTGTGTCCCTGTTCTCTCTAATCTGCTTTCCCCTTACCTTCTTTTCCAAATCTTTGTCTTGTTCTCAATCCATCTCTAGTTTCAACATTGAGCCAAACTATGACTTCCTGTATATCTACGATGGTCCAGATAGCAACAGTCCTCTGATTGGTAGCTTTCAGGACAGCAAACTCCCAGAGCGGATAGAGAGCAGTTCGAATACCATGCATTTAGCATTCCGCAGTGATGGGTCTGTTTCTTACACTGGCTTTCACCTGGAATACAAAGGTAATATATTCTCCAAATTGTACCCAATAGAAATAGTGCTGGAATAGCTTCAAAAGGTGCATATGGCAAGCAGCACAAACCACAGATTTTGTATTCTCTGGGAGATTCAGGTTTGTTTGAGAATCCTTTACAACAGGGGGAATACTTCACAGCATAAACCAATTTAACTCTGGTAGTATAAGTAAACACATCTACAACATAATCACAATTATCTAAGCGAAAGCAGCACCCCATCATTTTTTTTCTGCACTCTCTATCTAAAGGGTTATATCTTGGACTACATCTTACCTGGAAATAAATTAAATGAAAATATTTTTATGATGATGTGAGAAAAATAAATCAAACAAAAAACAAAGTAGACACAGTCCAACTGGGAGCGAGTTATAGCCACTTTGTAAATGTAAATTGTTGAAAAATAATTTCAATATACTGTACTTGATGTAATTGCATCAGGGGGTGTATTCTCTCTTATCTGGGATGACAGGATGTCTCCACAATATGTTTGGAAATATAACATTTTCACGATTACTGCGTTACCTCTAAAGAACCCCCACTCTGATGCCAGTGAGCATCATGCTGATTTTAAGATGAAAAAGAGAGTGATTGCTCTCCCCATAAAGTCTCTGTTGAATTAGTGTTTGTTGAAATAGTCTGTCAGAGGGTTGAGTTTGATCCACTTATGCAAAAGAATCAACATTAGCTTCATGTGGACTCAGGAATTAAGCCTTGAGTTGATGCAGGGTGGCTGCTAATCTAGGAGGGGGCCAAAGCCATAATTTACAAGGTTCATGTTGCATACAAAAGCTGGGGGATGAAGTTATCGTCCTTGTTCCATCTTTGGCAAAGGGAGCTAAGTCAAACAGACTGTTTTAAAGGCCAACGGAATGCCTGCCTCATTTGATTATGGCTAAGGATGTAGTTATTGTTAATTTGTCTTATTATTTATGTGTGCTTGTCACTTTTTCTTTGCCTCATTTTCTCTCACACTTACTCACTCGTTATCTTTCTCTCCATCCAGCCAAGCTGAGGGAATCGTGTTTTGACCCCGGAGTAGTTCTGAATGGGACTAGGCTGGGATCCGATTATAAGCTTGGCTCTACTGTCACGTTCTATTGTGAGGCTGGATATGTTTTGCAGGTACAAATAAAAAGTGTATGGATGGATGGATGATGAGGGAGTGAATGATCTGTGTTTGACTTGTTGGTTGGTTGGTTGGTTGGTTGATTGACTTGTTGATTGGTTGGTTGGTTGATTGATTGACTGATTGGTTGGTTAGTTGGTCAACTGGTTGGTTGATGGCTGGTTGGATGGTTAACTGGTTTGTTGACCTGTCTGTGAATGGTTGGTTAATTGTATTGGCGAGATAAGTAGTTGATTGTTTGGTTGATCAGATGGGTGGGTGGCTGGTTCACTGGTAGGTCTGTTGGTTTCCTGTGCTCTTTTTCCTACAGTAAGTTGTGGTTGTTTTTTGTCTTCAGGGCTATTCAACCCTAACCTGTAGTATGGGAGATGATGGCAGACCTGGATGGAACAGGGCATTGCCTAGTTGTCAAGGTAACACACACTAAAACACAGAGTGTAATATAGCTTCCCTGTACACACAGTTTAAGCTCATTTATTCAACAATGCATGGTTGACTGTGTATATGGTTGTGTGCTCATGTGCCTCTTTGCCTTTCTTAATGTGTGTGCTTAATATACAGTATTTATGTTTATCTCCAGCTCCCTGTGGAAGTCGTTCTACAGGAACAGAAGGGACTGTTTTATCTCCTAACTTCCCTAGAAACTATACCTCTGGACAGACCTGTGTCTACTCTATATCTGTACCTAGAGAGTTTGGTAAGTTCATACACACACACTCACACACTCACACACACACACACACACACACACACACACACACACACACACACACACACACACACACACACACACACACACACACACACATACACATACACACACACACACACACACACACACACACACACACACACACATTCCATACTGTACCTGCATGAATCTGTTGGGTGTGCTGCTGGAGTAAAAATAAAGTAGTGAAGCAGTAGAGTGAAAAATACAATAGAAAAGCAGTCAGTATTAAAGTAATGTATTCTTTATTCTTCAAAAGATTTCAAATGAAGTGAAGTGGAGAAGAGACAACAGTCAAGAATGAAACCTGTGATCTTAATTTTCTTTGACATGTATTCTCCGATTGTTCTTTTACTCGGTAAAACAAAGTCACTAAAAAATTAGTACAGATATAATACATGATCAAAGGATGTGTGCTGGTCATTTATTTGATTCCAGGTCAGGGTTTCATCATTGAAGTGACATTTTATACAGTTTTTTATCTTGCCACGTTTGATCGGAGGTCCTAAAGCCAGACATAAATGAGGTATTATAAAGGCATGAATATTGTAGAGGATTCTTAACATTAAGTGAGGCTGTATTGAGGATTAGAGGAAATTAGTCTCCTCTGGTCATGACCCCCGTTGGAAAGGGTGCTGTCAAGAAGTAATGTGTTAAAAATCACTGATTAAAATTGGAATTGGTCTGTTGGAACATATAATGGCAATAAAATATTCTGATTTATGTTAATATTAAATGTCTTTCAAAATGTCTAGAAAACATGGTCAATTTTACGTTTATCCTTATTTGAATCAACAGTGCACAGGCCACGTCACATTCGAGTTAAACATCCCTGACCTGGGAAATTGGAATTTACTTAATAACTTATTCTGGAGCTTTCAACTATGTCACATGTCTTTATGAACAATTCAAGTTTGTCATGGAGATGGATAAGTTGACAACCTAGCTCAGTAGCAGTTATGATTTCATAGTACTTAGGAGTATGTGGAAATAGTTTGACTTTTTCATCATCAGCAGATACTCCACAAAAAGCTAGTAAGTAGACATTAAGTTGGGATAATTAGACTTTACTAAACAAGAACCATTCACAAACAAAAACAACAAGAACATTTTTCTTAAATGAGAGAAGTTGACTCATGGCAGATTTAGCTATTAGCTTATTGTATCAATGTACCTTAATTTCCATGATGTGCAAATTCATATATTTTTCTCTCTAATTTCCATTCACAATATCACTTATTGGCATTTAAATTGTTGGCTGAGTGATTATTAGAATACCAGACTCATTGGGTCTGACTTGAGCTTTTACAAACAATCAGTAATTGGTGGATATGATGTCAAATTATGCCCTGTGGTATTATGAATAAATAGCAGCTTTCCCTGAGGCTGTTGATGGTTGCTGTCTCTAATTATTAGTGTAGCAGCTTTTGGAGTGTCAGCCCATGTAGATATTTTTACTGTGAGGAGCTAACATTTTGTTGGCCTACATACTGTTTAAGCAGGGGCATTTTTAGAGATGGGGTTTGGGTGGCGTGGGCCAGTTGATTTCAATCTTGAAATTTGATTGGCCAGCCTAGGTGCCACCCCAGTAAAAGACCTAGGGAACTGCTGGCAATCAACATCAGTCGAGATTACTGTCTTTAAAACATTGTACCATGTTCCATTTAGAAACCACAGTGATGTTGGTATCATTTGCATGATAAAAACCTTCATGCACATTGTTCATGCCAGCCCCGCATAAGCCACTGCTCCACTTGAGCCACGCCAGTACAAAAAGTCTTGAAACGCCTCTGTGTTTAAGGCACTCAGACAGCTGAAAGCTGAAATCAAACCATTGGATTGGTTATTGAATAGTTAATGATGTTATAGCTTTCATACAAATGGCTCCTTTAGTTTCAACACCAGGTGGGGAAAACCCTTGGCGTTCCTCCCTGTGGAGATGCCATACATCCTGTTGAATGTGGACGCGACTGGGGACACCCACTCAGGCAGCTCATCAGGACGCATGGCAGCTCCACAGGGATCGATGCCCGGGTTTTCTCTTTTTGATGTCAAGAGCTGAATCCTTTCAAATACAGTGAAACATTTCAACCATTTGATAACAAGTCCAGTGGATTGATTTAAAATTTCCTGGACATGTTACAGCCTGGACGACCGAACAGATCTAGGTGTGTGTGACTGCAGTGTAAAGGGATTTGACTACCAAGAAGCCATGTGGTTAACACAGCATGGGACAACACTCCTGTGACCACTTATCTGTGTGTGTGTGTGTGTGTGTGTGTGTGTGTGTGTGTGTGTGTGTGTGTGTGTGTGTGTGTGTGTGTGTGTGTGTGTGTGTGTGTGTGTGTGTGTGTGTGTCTTATTGTACTGGCACGTGTATACATTGTTCTTTATTGTTATCTAAGTATGATTAAAATCCCCTGATATATCTTAATAGCATGTAGAGCTATTATCAGTGTGAATGTTGATTCATATGTGTCCTCCTGCCTGAAATATGTGCTGTTTTGAAACAGTTTCAGCTGTGAACTCCTTCACCTGCTCTGCAGTCTGTCGATATTACAGCGGGGCATGATGGAAACCTTAATCACTCTAGTTTCCTTAAAATCTATACACAGTGGGAGCTTTTAAGTATTTCTGCTGACAGGCAGATTCTTGTCATTTTTTATGGCCACTCGACAGCATGCCCTTATTCACAACCTCCTGTAGGACCATGGCATGGCTATAAGATACAAGTATAAGAGGTTAGATTTATCTGCCCTGTAGTGTGTCTTTCTTGACATTCTTTTCTTATTTTCAAATTTCCATTCACAGTGAAACACTGCAGGAACATTTCAATAGCAATTGAAAACCTTCAGTTTTGTTTCTATTCTGCATTCTTTCCATTATTTAACGTTAAATGAGGTTTTAAATGAAAACTGGGCATCTTTTGTGAATCAGACCAAAATGAGGATCATGCTTTAAAAGAACTCTTGTACAAAGTAAGTAGTGACCTTCTCATAGCCAGATATCCTTGGCAATGTTATCGTTTACCTCAGCCTTTGGGGCCAGAGGGAGAGAGAAGGAAAGATGGAGAGGTGATATATCTGCGTGTGTGTGTGTGTGTGTAAAGCTGAAATAAATGTAATTTATCCTAAAGGACATTTTTTTACCAGACAAACACATTTTCATGTAAACAAGTACACAGTTTTGCATCTTAGGGCAACTCATAATTGTTTTGAAGACACAGCGATCAACCAAGGAGGAAGTAAATTGTACTAGTTTGACCAAATATGAGGCCTCGGGCCTCCTGGGGGGCTTCTAATGCTACCTGCCAGTGCAGCTGCACTGTTAAATCCATGGTTTAGTCATGGTTCACGGCCACTGCTGCATTCTTTTCACCTTCCATCCAGAAACAGAGTAACCCATGGGTTTTGGGACATGCATTTTAACAAGTTACCACTTGTGGCATATGCCTTTCTTCTCTATCTGCCTGCTTGTGATACTGTAGAGTAGACACATAGAAAAACATCTTGCCCTACTGACTTATAGTTCTTGCCAACACCAGCATTTCACATCAGCTGACAACAGCTGGGAGGGGAGTGAGTTGGCCTGGTGCATGATGATGATAAGGTGATGTTGGCTTCAAATAGAAGTTGACACTGCAGCTTAATGAAATTTAAATTAGGTATTACAGGTTAATTTTATCATTGGAAGGTCAGGCACAGACAGCAGCAAGGAATAATAATTTTCCACCATCCAATTGTGTTTAACTAATCTCTTCATCTGTCTGTTCCCACTTCTTGTCTTCAGTCCTCTTTGGACAGTTTGTGTTGTTCCAGACATCTCTAAATGATGTGGCGGAAATCTACGATGGGCCCACTCAACAGAACACACTGCTGTCTTCTCTTTCTGGGTCCCACTCTGGTAAGGACGGATTGTTGGAAAGATGGAATGATGGACGGACAGACAGATGGACGGACTGACGGATGGATGGAGGGATGTATGGATGGATGGATGGATGGAGAAGATAGGCGACGTCAAACCTAATCATATATATGTCTGTCTGATCATGTCTCTTTCTACCTAGGTGAGTCTCTCCCTCTGAGTTCGGGAAACCAGATCACAGTAAAGTTTACCACAGTTGGACCAGAAACTGCTAAGGGATTTCACTTCGTCTATCAAGGTCAGTCAATCACAAGTAGCAGCCATAGATGTTATTTAGATTATCCTTATTTAAATCTTCATCAAATAAATGCTATTATCACATTAAAGGGTTTACACAGGCTAGTGGGGTATCATGGGTATTCCCTTTCATTTTGTAGACATTACATATTTACATACCATGCCACAGTTTCGTTTTTATGTATTGCATCCTTACTTAACGAGAAAAGCCGGATTGAGAGTGTCTTTTTCAGGGATAACATGGTCAAGATAGGCAGCAATAATATTTATTTTTAAACAATTATGGTGTCGTCTTTATTTCTGCAGCTGTACCAAGGACCAGCTCCACCCAGTGCAGTTCAGTCCCCGAGCCACGCTTTGGGAAGCGTCTCGGTAATGACTTTGCAGTTGGCTCTTTGGTGCAGTTCGAGTGCAATCCTGGTTATGTCCTGCATGGCTCAACTGGCATACGGTGTGAGACTGTACCTGACAACCTTGCACAATGGAATGACACCCTACCAACATGCATAGGTAAATATGAATCAAAACATTAGGCAGAAGACAAACATTTTAACATAATAATGCATTATCAACCATACAATGGATGCCCCACTTGCATTGAAAAACAAATGCAGACAATTTAACATTTGAATATTTCAATGTGGCCAGACCCTAAGCCTAACTACCCTTAGGATGACACCCAGGCATCAGACTTCTACCAACTTACTCTTTTCCAATCCCTTGGAGACAAAGTCTTGTTTTAACCTCTGCTTTCTCTCCTTCCTGATCTTTTCTCTCTCTCAGTTCCCTGTGGTGGTATGTTGACCTCTCGTCGCGGGACCATCCTATCACCTGGATATCCAGAGCCCTACGACAACAACCAGAACTGTGTGTGGAAGGTTTCTGTTCCAGAAGGGGCTGGAATACAGGTAGCACCTGTCACACACTGCTTCTTGGCTGACCTATGTATCATTGGCTTAAAAGCTGATCAGACAGGATCTCAAGGAAGATAAGATATTATTAGAAGGATGAATGGATTGGTGGTTTGTGAGAGAGGGGCCATCCAGAGATAACTAGATAGGATCTAATCGTAAGAGATAATGCCTGATTGCGTGTAAGCTAAACTGCTCTCACGGACAAATACAAAGGCAAGGATGCCTCTGACATAAAGTTAAATTGACAGTCACCTCACAGCATTACAAGTACAGGTGTGTTCTGCATCAATTATTTAATTTATTGTTTTTTGCTAACCAACAGCGTAGTCTCACATCTCTGTTTATGTTGTTTGACAGTTTCATTGACTATTTACAACAATAAACATAACATTTGTTTCACTTTCATGGAATTAGCAAATGTGTAGATAATTTTATCAGATGACCATTTAGGTGCTTTTGTTTATGACAAATTATGTCTTTCTCTTGGTTTTTATCGCTCTATCTAGATACAAGTTGTGAGCTTTGCCAC
>NC_139838.1:18205284-18590284 GCF_963691815.1 Echiichthys vipera | reverse complement strand
CATACATGTACGCTGGTAAACTATTCTTTCAGGCTAGAATAAGAGTTTTTTAGAGACTATATAACCCCCTGGCAGATCCTCAAAGCACTCTCAATTGTATATGCTTTTTAATAGCATTTGATCAATGACATTATCACTGTTGGAAATATTGGTAATGGTGTTTCATGTCATTGCTATCCTAACTCTGTTTAAGTACTGTAGTATTCCATTATTAAACAGAGTTATCTTAATCTGAGCTGAAACTATATGATGTTATAGGGCTGGGTGATGAATCAAATATTATTTTCAATATAAATATGGATTCTAATGATTATGAACACAAGATAATTTAGATAAAACAATTACTGTGCCGCACACCCCTTACCTTTACAGTGGTGCAGTAATATGTTTGCATATACTGTAGTTGAAAATAGTTAATCTTAATGCTGAATATATGTTGAGTCGTTTTTTTGTAAATAAGTAGTTTTAGCAAATAATCATGACCAGCCAATTTTAAAGTATCTATTGTTTTTTTTCCATACATGCCAACACTTTCTAATATAGTATCCCCAGTCGATATTTTATTCATGCAGAGAGCAAAGTCAAGAAAAACATATAACGTAATTATAAGCATATGCAACTTGTAAATCAACACAAAGATGGAATATGTCCACCTGTTAATTTAATGAATGGGAGAACCTAAATTATAATGTAGTATAGAATAAATCTGGAGGTCATAAGAGTGCTATCTGGCCCGTGGTTGTTATACATTTCCAGCAGGGAAATTATATCATTATATTACTGTATATTATTCTACCTTCATGAGAAGTAATCCAGTATTTTTTCTTTTTTATTCTCACACTAGACTTTACAGCATTCATTTAGGAATTTTAATTTAGAGAAGTGCAAATATTCCGTCTTATAGCTCCCAGCTGCAGTAACATCTCACCACTGATGAGCAACACCTACACTCCCGAGAAATACCTGTGCTGCAGAGCTGAAATAAACCTGTAATGACAATTTATTAAAGGTATTAAGGTGTTATCCTGCGGTCCTTACAGGACTGATAGAGACGTGTCCTTTCTCAGTCATCCAGACAATTACTAAAGCTTCACAATGGTGATACTAATTTGCTGGTAATTTATTAAGTGTAATTCTGTTAATATCCTGTCTCACAGCTCTCTGTGGTGGCAACATCACATCATTAAATGGAACCATTTACTCTCCCGGTCACCCTGAGGAATACCCCAACTTCCAGGACTGTGTGTGGAGTGTTAGAGTTCCTCCTGGACACGGGATTTACATCAACTTTACCGTTCTGAGCACTGAGCCCATATATGACTACATTACTGTCTGGTAGGTTATATTAACTTATTCAACTCACTTGTTTTTCAACATCTTTACCTTTTAACTGAAACTGTTCATCCTCATTATGTGCCAATGCTCACAAGTCTTGTCCACCTTTATCTGCTAGAGCAATATTTATTTCACAAAGAATTCTTCTCTTTGTTGACTCTGACTAGCCTTTAATTTCACACAAACACACACACACACACACACCATCTCTCCCACAGGATGTCATGCTCTTTAACATCTTTTCAGAGCTGGCCACTAATTGGCTGAATTCCTGCAAGGGTTACTATGACTACAGACATCTCTTCTTGAATATAAAGCTACACTGACATAATTTTCTTCTTGTCATGTTCTACCCATATGTCTTTACCCATAAGTCTCTCTCCACCTCCCTCTACTCCTCACACTGTCTCCAAGTCTCAGTCGGTCTTATATGTGATATACAATACATCTTTCTCTTCCCACCTGCCCATCCTTGACTTCTCACTTTATTATTCTTCTTAAGGAGAGCAGCTATTGGCAACAGCAGATATTTTGCCAATGAAAAATATGTGTGCTTAAGTACCCTGTTTTTTTGGTGATCCATTTTCTATAGGTATCAGGCAGCAGCCGAACAGGCTGAAAATAGGCTGTACAATCTATTTCTGTGGTTGCCATGTGGCTGCCCTTCCATAGCTCAAGCCTGTTACCGATAAATAGCGTCAACAGTTTAGAAACGTCCCCTGGCATACAGACATGGTGAGGCAGGACTAGGCAGAGAAAACACAACAGGACCCGCTCAGGACCTATCTATTGCCAACAACAGTTTAAAAGTTTATATATGACTGTGGAAGCATTATTATGCCGATTGACGGTTCACAAAATATATATCTAAAAATTTTTATAATCCTCTTTTACTCTTACCAAATTTTTATTTGCTTAATCTTGACCAGAAAGATTCCCCCATACACTTTAAATTATATTTTAACCTAAGCCTTTAACATAAATTGATTAATTGTTTAGTCTATACACAAATACACAAAAACCTATGTATACCTTGACAGGAAAGTGAGATTTATTTTTCTGGTGATCCGTTTCTAAGTCTGATCCGAACAGTTTCTCTCCTGTGTTTATGACTTGAGAACAGGTGAAAAGAAAAGATTTTAAATTTTCCTACCAGTTTTTTTTTTTTCAGGATGATTTTACCACTTTTTTTAAACCTTTTTAACTGTTCTTAAGTCATAAACACCAGAGAGAGAACAATTTAGATCAGAGTACGAAAATGGATCACCAGAAAAAAAATATACAATATACAATATACTGTTAACTACAGGTTGTTTGTTTTGTCTGACCAATGATCCAAAAGCCCCTTACAAAAACAAAATATAAGAAATAAAAGAAGGCATCAAATCCTCAATTTGACATTTCTGCTAAATAGTTCAAGCAATAATATATGTATATACGTATATATATACACACAATCATATCAACCAAATGTGAAAGCCTGTTGTGTATTTAAACACACTTGAAATTGGATTACTGCTTTTTTTATTGCTGCAAATACAATCAAGTGCAACAACTTTTTTTTCATCAACTACTTGGCTGGGGCCTGTTTAGTGTATAAATGTACTGAAGCTTATGACTACAATATATTGCCTGCCCTTCTCACAGCACAACACATTTGAGACATGTGTCGTCCACTGACAGCCCCTCCTGTGAACTCCATGAATTGGTTGCGCAGCATGTTCCTGACCCTGCTGTCAGTTGTAAAAGTGGACAAACTGCTGAAATCACACAAATCACACAAAGACCACAAGCCACAGACACACAAAAAAAACCCACAATCTCAGTCACACAAGCACAAAGTTGGCCCCCTGTAGAGAGCACAGTGTCAGTGGTAAAGGTGTGATTTTCACAGCAGTCTCCTCAGGCCTGAGCCAGACAACCTGGCAGTCAGTTAGTCTGCTAATTGGTCTCATACTGAGAGGCTTACTACAAGTTTCCATTGTAAGGATTTTCATATATGTCACGTACACTACCTTGTGCCTTCTCTGCGCTCTATACGTTGCCATAATATGCTCATAAATGTTAGTGTGCAACAGGGATAATCAGCAGTGGAAAGCAATTAATGAAAGGGGGGATGATTCCTCACATAACCTGACAGATATAATTGGCCTCATCCAAAAACACTTAACAGCAGGAAATAATCATTCCATTTAACATCATGATGATACTTTTTAATCACTGGTGATGAGCTGGCTATTGGTTAACTCCAGTCTGACAGCTGGTGGGTCGGTCATTAAAGGTGAAAAATGCTCACAGCATTTCAGAGAGAGCCTGACCTGCCAGTTATCAGATATCTTCCTGTCTGCCTTCTGTGGTCATTTTGTAACTTTTCATGAATGTCAGGCTGATATTAGTGGCATTAGTGCCTGGTCTACAACAGGACTCACATTTTTCTATTGCTGTTCTCTGTACTCTCCTCTGCATGTTTGACAGAGAGAGTTCAGCTCACACACACACGAGGAGACACACATGGAGAGAGACTACACTGCCCCTGCAGCTTTTTCAAATCATAGGGAGTCAGGGCAATGGCAAGCCGAATGAGGTCACTGTGTGCTTACACTTCACGCAAACAATGCTGGCTGCACTATAATATAATAAAATGTTAAGCCAAAAGTGGCCGGGTTACATTTCCTTTGAGAATATGCGTTCTCTATGCCCTGGTGACAGACTGACAGGCTTGAGGTTGTCGGGTTTTCAAGGGGAGAGGGAGGTAGGGTGGGGTTCAATTTTGTGTAGTTTGTAAATATTTTAAACAGATAACAATGTTCTCAGTAAATAGGATTTTACAGCTGAAAGTACATTTTTGTTATGACAGAGAGAATAAAGTTCTGAAAAAAGGCACTGTTTGTTACCTGTATCGGTTCAAACCTGAACAACGCTATTTAAGAACTTGAGCGTCCCAAAACAAGAATAATAGAGCTACAGCTTTGAACTGTGTTTATATCAAGAGATAGAGAGGAGCTGCTCTTTTGTAAGTGAAGTGGAGTTTGTGAATGTTTTATGTCTAAATGAGCTTTGTGACATTGTAGTTTGGATTGTTTTGAGAGGGAAGATGAGCCCATACCCATGCACAATCACTCTGGGCGCCGGCACTTTGTCACACAATGTCCAACTCCATTTGCGGTCAATGGAGCAGCTCTAGGTTTTGCCTCATGAATATTGTCAAGTCTCTTCTATCTTTGTTTCTAGCCTCGGAGAAACCATTTCCTGATCACAAATAGCCACTAAACTGTCGGAGATGACTGCAATAACAAATTCATATTTTGTTTTAGGTCGACTTTTCTCTCCAATTGTTCTATAAAGAAGAATCACATCCATTTGTTTATGGGTCTTTAGACACTGAGTACTCCCTTTGTAACACAGGCTCTCTGTATGCGTGTGTGTTTCTGTCTTTGTTTCTTTGTAGGGATGGTCCAGACCAATCATCTCCTCAGATTGGGCAGTTTAGTGGGAACACAGCTTTGGAGTCTGTCTACTCGACATCCAACATCATCCTCATCAAATTCCACTCTGACTTCTCTGGAGCCGGCTTCTTCGTCCTAAGCTACCATGGTGAGACACTGACAACATTATCAATTTTGTCACAGAGCTACTAATGGAAACATTTGATTGAGTTTGATTAGAGTCTGTAAACTTTCTTAGCAGTTGTCTTTCTTGTCCTGGGGTATAGTGGTAAAACTATAATGCTATCATTAGTTGTAGCTGCAGTGATGGCATCGATCTGTTGTGGTGTTGTACTCTTCAACTTCATCCTCATTACTTTGCACTCAGACCTGCCGTCTTTGACTCATTCTGACTCATGAAGTTTGGTCTTCCATCTCAAATTTTTACGCTGTGACTCAAGCCAGTGTCTTGGTTACAGCAATGCTATTGACAGTAGGGATGGAACAAAATATATTTAGTTTTATAGATAGATATAGAGTAGATAGATAGATAGATAGATAGATAGATAGATAGATAGATAGATAGATAGATAGATAGATAGATAGATAGATAGATAGATAGATAGATAGATAGATAGATAGATAGATAGATAGATAGAGAGTAGATAGATACACAGATAGGTATGTATCATAAATGATTGTGTTGCAATGTATTGAATATCGCAGAACTGCTGAATTTTGGTACTATCATTATTGTTGGCAACATATCATCGAGGTATGGTGAGTTACTACGTGATTCCAACCCCTAACTGGTAGTCTACTACAGAAAGGTTCTCTTTAGTTATCGAACATTTGGCCAATGTTTCATAACTTTTATAAATGTGCTTTTACATGTATCTTTGACTACTTTGGTGGCTATGTTCACATTCAGTTACTTTAACTGATAGCAGTTATGCTTACAAATGAGTTACAAATAGTTGAGCAAATTATGTGATATCTGATTGGCTTTGGGTAGTAATGCATCACTTTTTTTTCTCGGACGCCTCAACTCGACGTGGCGTTTCAAATTCATTAGGATCAGGATAATTGTTGTTCTGTCACAACAGATGTCCAATTCTGTTTCCTGTTTGTATATTGTTTACCTCCTGTTAGAATGATGTTTCCCACAGCACCCTCACTCTAGGTTAGGATTAGGGACAAGGTTTGGTTCAGGTTTAGGTAGGGGGAAATGCATATCAACAGAGAAACTCAACACCAGCACTTCAGGTACCGTAAATACTCGGCTGCCAGAAAAACAAAAGGAAAAGTAAAAGCACACTGATATTATCATTTTACCATACATCAAAAAACATGAGCATTATCACATAGCACTCTTTTAGCTTGTCCATGCACAGCACTGTATGCAGTGTAAGGAAATGTTTCTATTGTATCAGGAAAAGTAGCTTTTAAGAAAGCTATCTCTGGCGAAGGTTTGGATAACGAAAAGCTTTGGTAACGAATGGCTGAATGTTTGTTCAATTGAGCGGATTATGTGTTCTCTTTTAATTTGCTACTTCATTGTATCCAGCAACCTCTTGCCTTGTGATAGTGTTCAGTAGCTTTGCTGTTGTTGGAAGGAATGTTGCATGACGTTGGTTTACTAAAAACAAAATCAAAAGAAAAGTTAATCTTTTAACTTTCCCTGTATGAACATGAATCACCATTGGTTACCTCCAGCTCTAATTTTCTTTGTTCTTGAGAATAGCTTTAAGACTGAAAGAAAAACACTTCAATAGATTTAACTTTCAACCACACAGGAAAAACACGACAAAATCTAAAGAAAGAGAAACTCTTTGATATTGTGATTACTTTGAAATCATTTTATCTTAATTGTTGTTGTTGCCATGCAACTAATTCATTATTTAAAAAAGAAAAAAGTAAATCTGCTCAACAAAAACAATTTGAGTTATAAGATTGAGAGACTTGATTTGGTTTGGTTTGTGCATTAGTAAGTCTCTTTTTACACATAGCATCAGTTTGTTTATGTTTCCGCCATACACACATACACACAAAAAGTCATCTTCCCTCCACAGCGTTGTGGATATTTTATTTTTTCGCTGGTTCTGAGCTTATCTTTCTCCATGTCAAAACTGTCTATGCTTTTCAGTTTTTCTTTTCAATTTACTCGTTTTGGTGTGGCCCTTCAATGCACTCAGATTTTACTTTGTTTTCAACCACAGTTTAAGATGAAAACGCTCTTCGATTGTCTTTTTTCTCTTTTCGCCTGTCTGCCTACAAACATCAATCTTCAGACACTTTGGTCTCTGGTCCCATCTCCTGTCATGTGAAAACACTTAACTCCATGTTTTCACTTATTTCTTTCACTTGACCATTTGGAGAATGGCGTTTTCCTTTTTGTGCTGCTGACTACATAAATTCACCTTTTTTCAGATAGTGGCTAAAAACTTACTTTTGATTTTTTTTAAGCAAAAACACCTCCATATATGTGGTGCAGAAACGTGCATACATGTAAGATCAATGTTATCGCCAATGTTTATCTAACAAATAGTTATATTGTGAATAACAGTACATGTTCTGTCAATGTGGAAATCTCATGAAATGAATCCTGTAATGTTTTAACCTTAGGGTGCCCAGTGGCTCAGTTGTTAGAGCAGGCGCCCTATATCCAGAGGCTGAAAGAGGCAGTGGTACAGGTCTGACTCCGGCCCTTTACTACGTGTTGCCCCCCCCCTCTCTCTCTCTCTCTCTCGCTCTCGCTCTCTCTCATTTGCTGTTCAAACTCCAGCCGTCCTATCAAAAAAATAGCATGAAAGGCCAAAAAAATGTTTGAATTTCAACAAAAAGATAACAGAGAAAATAGTTGCTGGTGAACCTCATGGCTTGACAGACATCATAATGCATTATCATCAAACTAAAAAGTAATAAATGAAACCTTTTTATTTTTGCAATACAAGCAGACTGTGAATACAAGTACAGGATTCCCATGGTCATGGAAAAACCTGCAAATGTAATGTAATTCAAAAATTTTCCAGGCCGGAATTTTGTTATGTTTAATTAGATTCACTTTCAGTCAGACAGTAATCTTCTGTGGATAACCTTCCACGTAATGTAATATAACGTAAAATACATTTCCTGTAGCTGTTGAAGTAACTTAGCTCTAATAATAATAATTTGTGTGTTGTGCTTTCTTTAATATTGCATATGTTTCTTTATTTTCTCAGTGTTCTGTCTCCCTCCATATATGCCAGCCAGCTGAATTTATCTTTGAATCTGATATGTTTGTGCACATTTAAAATATCATGGCTCTCTTGTGATTGATACAAATTTTCATGAAATAGGCTAATAGGCTACACACTTATGTTGCCCCTATATTTTTTAGACTTGCATCCAGGAATTATGCAAGTGATTCCTGGATCAGACTTATCTTAGTGCTTGTTTAGCATTTTTTCTAAAATAAAGAACAATGTATTCACTGTGATTTGAAGTGAATATGAACATAACCAACTTGTATAGATTGAAAAAGGTTGTGTTATACTATTCATTCAATAGTTAACATTTGAAGTAAAGTGTACAATTCTGTCTGTGTTGTGTGTTGTGAATGGTCATGCAGATTTTATTATAGATCATTGCAAAGTAATGGGAAGGTTTTGAGAATGTGTCTTTGTGTAGGAACCCTGTGCAACCTTTACACCACACATTAAAGTAATGCTGCCTATAATTCTCACACCCCTCAGAAAGTTCCTGAAAAGCTGCATTTTTGGATGAAGGTTTAATCTGACAGAATTGCTTCTAATGAGTCTAACTTTCTTTACTCTTTTTACCCTTCACAACACATCCAGTCATATATGTGTATATCTTCTGCCCTCTCCCTCATGTAGCTTAGCTCATGAAGTTTCTGCTGTGCTCTTTAGTGAGAACATGTCAAGTTGGGGTTTTTTAGCAGGCTTTCCCTTTTCAGACAGATGTCACACTGTTAATGAATTTCTGTTGGCAGGTTTTAACTGTCAGCTGTCACACTCACACAGGAACAGTACCATCTGATGGAACCAAGTTTATTTTCAATTTCTGCTTTATTGGACGATGTTCAGCAGTGAATGACAGGGGATGATGGATAAGAATGAAAGGGGATGACATGTATGGCAATGGTTGTTAGTATTAGACAATATAACAAGAAGGTAGGTAACGACAGTGTGAGCAAGATGGACACCCTGATGCATCAAGCGCCTTTCCCACTAGACAAAAACCCTCAAACATCCACTAACATCTGACTTTTGTCTTAAGTGGAAAAGGTTACAATCTGCACTTATTCCAAGGCAAATGACTCTGCAGTACTCGCAGGTATTTATTGGCGCTAGCTCTAATTGTCAGTTATGGGAGTGTGAAACCCGGCTGACACGTTGCTGTGACGTTTTGTGTGTGTGTGTGTGTGGGGGGATGACAGAAAACTAAACTCATCTAGGGGTCTAAAGCTTATTTTTGGCAGGTTTTCCTAAATATACAAGCTTATTTTGGTGAGAAATGGGTATTCAATTCTTTGTCAATAAATACAGGAATAATAGGCACTATTCCTGATAGTGTTTTGTCAGCAGGCGTTTGTACATTTCTTCTTTAACATCCTTTAGTGACGCAAGTGAAATGCAGAATGTCACGGTTTGCATCTGAGACAGCTGCTAAAGTGCAGTTCTTCATTCGAAATGCCAAATCATCCCCAAAGAGGGCATCCCTCCACTTTTTGGGGATGTGTGTCTATGTCATTGTCCTTCTATTTATTTATCTCTGGGTCAATGCATGAATGAATGAATGCATGCCAGTGCTTTCATGCAGAGACGAGGACCGCACAGTGGTGGATAATGTTGTCATGGACGTGAGACTGAGAAAGATAATGTGACATGAATGTGGAAGTAGCTATAAAAAATGGTCTTGGAGCTTAGTGAGATCAATGACTGCTCGCAGTGATCCCCTCCTCTCACATACAGAAGCGTAGACATTGCTGCACACACACACACAGGCATATACACACACACACACACGCACACACGCACATACTCACACACACACGCGCACACACACACACACACACACACACACACACACACACACACACACACACACACACACACACACACAGACCATAGGGCTTTGATATGCATTAGAGCAGCAGATACTATTGGCAGGTCTCATTTTCATAGTCAATTTCATCCTGACTTATAGCCCTCAGCCCTTTCTGACTCTCCCTTAGTCCTCCCCCCTGTCTGTATTCTGTACTCTCTCTCTCTATCCCTCTCCTTCTCCCTCTCTGTTAGTGAGTGATCTATGGTCATGCAGTGATATTGATTACAGCCCTCAGCTCAGTAGCTGTGAAGTCAGTTCCTTTTTATGATTCAAGGCAGTGCTGTATCGTTGTATCTGTGTAGCCGGGCTGCTTTTGATTCCATGCTTTCCTGGCCCGACCATCTGAACTTAAAAGTGAAGTTAAACCGTAACAACTAAGATTAAACAACAGACAGAAAACAGGTTGAGTCACTTTTTGGGTTACTTGAAGATTTCTCACTCTCTGGGCAGTTTCTACAAGCATGGACAACTGGCAGCTTACACATCAGAGCAGGTGGAATTCACAGTAAAAAAGTGACTTCTTGCCAGTGTTCAGACATTGGAAAGCCCCCCCTCATACCCAGCTTAGGTTTACAGACCACTCTCATAGCTCATTTCCTCTCATACATTCTTACATAATCTTTGTCCTCTCTCCTCCTCTGCTGTCTGTTCTCCTAGCCTACCAATTAAGGGTTTGCCAGCCTCCTCCAGAAGTGCCCAATGCTGACATGCTGATGGAAGACGGCGAGTTGGAGATAGGTGAGTTACCTGTCTGCCTGCAAAGCCTCTAGAAATGTCAATTTGATGGAGGAAGCAAACTTGAGTGTTATGACTTTCCAGTTCCTAACAAGAGAACAAATATAATTTTATACATGAAGGATATCCTACTTTTGAACAAATGTTTCTCATTTAATTTAACAGTTTATACAGACATGTAACACTTATCAGCTTGGATAATAATAACACTTTGCGTCGTGGTGGAGGAAGTATTCAAGTTTGTACCTTGAGTAAGCGTAGCAATACCACACAACAGAAATACTCCACCATCAGTTAAACTTCTGCATTTAGAATATTACTCCAGTGAAAGAACATAAGAAGTATTAGAAGAATTATCAAAATGAACTTAAAGTATCAAAACTCTAAGCAGAAAAGTTGCTGCCCTGGGTGATATGTGATTATTATTATATTATTACTGATGCATTCACGTATAAGTGTGATTTAATTGTTATAGTTCATTTAGTATACTGTTGTTGGGTATCTTTATCTAACATATCTAACATAACACATCATCTTTCTAAGTTGATCATATGTTTTCCATGTAAAACCTTAATATTTAGAATAGAAATAGAATAGAAATACTTTATTGAGCCCAAGCTGGGAAATTGAAAATAACAAAATAACTGTGAAATAATTAAGTCAAGTAAAGACTACATTTAATCGTCAGTCGGTGAAAGTATTAAGTGGCATGAAATGTAAAAAATGTAATTAAGTGCATGTACCTCAAATGTGTGCTGAAGTACATGAATATATGCATTTAGTTACATTTCACTACTGATTGTATACTGTAGAAGAAATGAATAATGTTTCCTTCTTGCTGCCTCGACTTTGTTCTCTAAACACACTCACTATATACACCGATTTCTGTGTTCAGGTGACATCATCAGGTACAGATGCCATCCTGGTTTCTCATTGGTTGGCAGTGAGATTCTAACATGTCGCCTAGGAGAAAGACTACAGATGGATGCGCAACCTCCAACATGCCAAGGTGCGTGTCTGTCAATGCATTAGCAGTTTAAGAGTTTGTAATTAATATTTCAAGTGACATAGTGTGTGCTCATTAAACGCAACTTTTCCCTCCCTGTATTTTCTGTCCACAGTCCAATGTCCTGCTCATGATGTGCGATACGACTCGTCAGGTGTCATCCTGAGCCCCGGTTGGCCAGAAAGCTACCCTAACCTCCAAATGTGCTCATGGAGCGTCACAGTAGAGAAAGGATACAATGTCACCATCACCTTTGAAAGTTTCCACACTGAGAGAGAGTTTGATGTGTTGGAGATTTTTGATGGTAAAAAAACACACTCAAAAGCACATGCAGTGATATGCAGTACAGTATAGTAAACATTCAGCTAAGAAGGGCATTATTTGTTAGAACCACACTCAGGGAAACACTCTTCCTCAAAGATATAAAGGTGCTAAGATGATCACCAACAAATGGACATACAGTTATAGCCACAAAAATACCAAGTAGAACAAATCATAGTTTATTTGTATCGTCTCATTCATTAAAGTTATCTCTCTCCTTCTCTTCCTCCTCTCTCTGTGTCTTGATCTCTCAGGTCCAACAGCCAACAGTCCTACTCTGGGGACGCTGAGCGGTGACCTGCCAGCACCCTTTAACATCACAACCTCTGGTCACCAGTTCTTGGTCCGCTGGTCTTCAGACCATGGCACAAACAAGAAAGGCTTCAAAATTCGCTATGTTGGTGAGTACCAAAGTATGTATCCCAACTTTATTTTACTACTACTTTATATAATCATAATGCATGGAAATAAGAACAGAGACAGTCAGAGAGACATTCTGAATGAAAGAGCACTTGGAGGAGCTTCTTAACTGCTAATTGAAACAAGTGACTTTCGAGAACAGGGAATATACAAGTCATTCGATGAAAAGAAAGTAAATATCTTATTTACGGTATAATTGACTTTATCTCTCTTCATCTACACCTTACTTTACTACCTCAAGTCTGTCTTCTAAAGCAGTTTACTGAATTGCATTATGGGTTAGTTGTTAACTTTCATTCATTCAAGGAAATCCTGGTGAGAGCAGATTGTTTCACAGCACTTTTTGCATTTAGATAGTCTTGCACCGAGTCCTGCTAAGTATGACATTAGACTGTTGGGCATCAGGCACCTTCACTTGGGTAATGAGGCGTGAGTGCTTTATTCAAGGGTATTTTTTGACATTTAAGTGAGAGGAGACAGTATTACCTGCTCAGTTTACTTTTTCACTTCATATCATCTAGTCAGGTGGCTGTTTCTTTAACCTTTAAAACACCACTGTTCTGTTTGATGAATTACTTGCTGAATAATAACCTAAAAGCCTCCCAGGACTCTCACACTCAGTAACCTTCTGTTGTAGCTGTGATTAATGTGAGCATCTGCAAGGACTGTTAAACATATGTTGCAAGCCAACTAATTATGGTTCAGCTTCATTATTTGTTTTTGCACTTGCACAATCAGGCCGGTTATGACACCGCAAAATATGCCAACTTTGTAATCATAAAGGGGAAATTGAACTCTCACCTTATAATGACCATTTTCTCATTATTAAGACATATAAACATATTTTCTTTTGCGAACAAACTTTGTCATTATAACAAGATAAGCTGGTATTTTACTATATAAAGATTGTGTGGTTGAAGCAGCAGATTTAAAAAAACAAAAAGGGCAAAGAGTCTGGACTCCAACTAATGAGAGATTATCAGCTGGCTGCTTTGCCCACATACTGGTTCATTGATACAAGCCCTTTTCTGTGGCCACTGACTTTTTATCAGAAATGAGTTGTGTCGTACAGCTTTAATTAGAAAGCACTGTACAAACCATTGCTGGCACTTATACTGTATTTTCAGTGCTGGGAAAATAAAGTAAAAATACAGTAAAAGGAGCTAAACTTTCTCACTAACTCTTTAGTGGTGCTTGTTCATTTTGGTTAAAGAGATGATACTCTGCCAGAGGGACATATAAAACAGGCTTATCACTAATAAATGAGGCCAGTTAAGATTTTTTGTTGGGCCTTTATCCAATTTAAAGAGTTACAGAACAGGCAACTTGCCCAAGTCAACATCTAACTGGACCCAGGCCTGGGTTATATCTATATAATGAAAAAACTACAGGTAACTTATCATATGAGATACTGAGAATGAGAATTTTTACAAAAAGTTGTATTTTAACCATCAAAGAAACTCGTTAGCAAGTTAACTGTTTGCCTAAGAGTTATTGTGGCCAACACTATTTTTTTTTTCTAGTTTGAAACACAGACATTATAAACGTGTTATTTCTCACTTAAGTTAATACAAATTATAATTTACTCACAAAGTAAATACATGTGCTGTTAGTCGAACCTCCTATTGTATCATAAATACAATAGTGACTCATTGATGAAAGTTTACGGAAATTATCACAGACTGTAATGTCAGTAACATTAAAACCTTGCAAGAAATACATACACCTGAATGCAGACATACACTCGCTGTTAATCACAACATTGATCTAAAGGCATAAAAATAACGTTCATCTGCTATATGGAGTAGAATAGTTTAGAATAGTATTCTACCGTAGTAGTAAAAAGTACCTATTTGCATGTTATTTGTAGTTCCTGTTGTGAACAGTGGCAGTGCACCACCCTATGTGAAGTCATTTCAAACCTCTGTTGTTTTTATGGTTTTTCTCCACTCCAGCCCTGTACTGCTCAACCCCAGACTCTCCACTCCATGGCTCTATCTCCTCTCAGAGCGGAGGCCATGTCAACAGCGTGGTGCGATGGGCTTGCGACCGCGGTTACCGTCTTATAGGCAACGCCACAGCGACCTGCCGACGCACATCTCTCGGCTACCACGCATGGGACTCTCCTGTACCTGCGTGTCAAGGTGTGTCTGTCTCTCTGTGTGGAATGTTTATGAACTCAAAGCTAGAATGTACAGAAGAATTTTGTATATGTGATGTTCATTAGTATGAGAAATATTTGCGGACTATTGTTAAATCTAAGCTTGAAAAAGTGCTAAGTGAACACTGATTTGGGGGTTTGTAAATTTGGTAGTTTTATTAGTTATCACTTAAGGGGAAATATTTACTTCTAATTATGAAAAGTTCATCAATGCTATAAAACCTAGAAAAATAATGTTATTTCAGCACTTCATTGTTTTGCTCCAGAGTGAGTAAAATGCCAAATACATTGTTCATATAAAGGTGCTTTTGAATAACACATATAACTGAGTGAGTTGAGTAAATGGAACAGGTAAAAAAATGACTTATTATTTCATGTAACTGTTCGGGTAACCTTTTCATTTTCTTTCGAAGTCTTTATACGTGTATTTTCAGAACAAACTAGAATAGATTCTGCCAAGCCTAGATACAGGTGTTATGTTGCACTTGGTATTGTCTTAAACCCTGCATGTCGGAAAAGCATAGGAAAGCATAATCTGTAGGTGGTAAAGAGTCAACTGAAAGATGTATAGTAGACACTGTAATTACATTGTGCAGTACTCAACAAACCAGTGTATTTAAAACCAGTGTGGACTTTGTACGCGTCTATGTTTTCAGCAAAGAAGGGTGTATTTTGTTAGAACTGGCTGGAACTTGATTGTATATGTTAGTTTGACGGCTTCACTGAAGATAATATTTCCCAAGAAACACTTCAAACAAAGCACACATCAAACCTGCCCACCTGACAGACATAAGTGTGCATGAGGGCTTGTGAGTGTGTCTGTTTGCATGTTGTCTTCTTAACCACTGTGTTTCTGTCCTCCCATAGCTGTCTCGTGCGGGACACCCAAGGCTCCTATAAACGGTGGCGTTTTAACAGCAGACTACTCCGTCGGAACAAGAGTTTCCTATTTTTGTAATGACGGGTATAGACTCTCCAGTAAAGAACTGACATCAGCTATCTGTCAGCCTGATGGGACATGGAGCAACCACAATAAGATACCGCGCTGTTCTGGTAAGTAACACGTAGATATCAGTGGAATAGCAACTATAAAAGTGCCATCTCTGATAGTGTTATGAATTTGGACATACTGCTTGAATGAAAATATCAGACTCCAGTGATATTTAGACTGTATCAGTTACATAAACACAAGTATTGAATAAGAAATACATCAGTGATAATTAAATAATCATATCCCACTGAGTAAGATGGAAATACTAATTTGTAAACATATAATTATTGCTATGAGTGGCAGGCATTTTTGGCTAGGACATTGTTATTTAAATTGAGTCATTATTGTGTATCAGTATGATACTTTACAGTGTCTTGGCCCCACTCTCAGCCAGCTGTTTAAATCCTGACACTATTTTAAAATGTGTTTTATTAAATTTAATGAAAGCAAAGGTTTTACTTTCTCCTCACGCCGTCTCTGTCTCTGTAGTGGTGGTGTGTCCCAGCATTGGGTCATTTTCTTTAGAGCACGGTCGCTGGAGGATTGTCAATGGCTCACATTACGAATACAGAACTCGCATTGTGTTCACCTGCGATCCGGGATACTACAGACTAGGCCCCGCCCACATCCAGTGCTTACCCACAGGCATCTGGAGCTGGAGAAATGAGAGACCCCACTGCCAGGGTGAGTAACAAAGACGTATTATGTTTTCATGGCCACTGGAACTAAAAAACAATATCAGGAATGAGCTAGCAATTATACATATTTGAATATGTAGGCAATGGAACTGTCCCAATTAAGATATCTAATCCTAATGCATTAACTCAAGTCATATTACTAGGGGTGTGCATCTGTCCCTTATAAGACAATCTGATATGTATCTAGATACATGGGCTACGATACAATTCAGGGAATGAAATATTTTAAGACAAAATAAGTCGGTTCACTTTGATGCATTACAATGCAATCTGATAAACAACTCAACATTTGTTTAATGTAGAACTTCATTTTCCTTAATAAATTAGAATAAGCTAATTCTTCTTGTTCTTAAGTGTCTCTGAATCCAAAGTATTTTAGTTACTTTACATTTTGGTATGGCAAGAAAATGGAAGACAAATACATAATTTCAGAATAACTCATCATTGTGTTAATTACTTTTCCAAAGGACAGAGATAGACAAATGAGCTCAGCCAAGTCCTTCACACAACTCTTGAACTTGAAGCTTTTAAGCAATTATCCCCTGTAAAACAGCGAATAGTTGTTTTCACACTTCAGTTCCTGCACGGATTAAACAAATAAATGAAATATTCGAATGTTATAATTGGCGAGCTTTAAAGACAGTGGCAGTCACATTTTGTGGACAGAGTATTGCTACAACAGCTGTTGTGTCCTCTGTTATAGTACTTATATAAGATAACCTGCTGCTGGCTAATTATATTTAAAGTACAGATGTGAAATTGATATGAATCTTGTCATCTAACTCTTCGCAACTAAGCATATTGTTTTAAAGGCAAACCAAGTGCCCTCAGCATCTTTCTGATTATTTCATGTATTTGTTCAAATACTGATGAAGTTTTTGAGCCATGACTACAATAAATTACTGATTTTACTGATTACTTTAATTTAGTATCTACTAATTTGATTCAATCTAATGATGGCTGGCTGACTTTACAAGAAAAGCGTTTCATTCATTGAATCCATGCTCTACCCTGAAAGAGTCCCTTGACATTTTGTCCTCCGTTATTTCACGTTTGGGGATTCCTTGACATTTTGAGTCAATGCTTTTTTTTCTCTTTTTTTTAAATTCTGTGACATTTGAAAAAATACTTTTATCTTCTTTACCGGTCACTGTGAAAAGTTTCCAGTAAAGGTGAAAAAAAAAGTATATTAGTAAATCTGCGTGATAAACAGCTCGCCAGTATTGTATATTGTATATTAGTAGCTTTCCTCACTGAAACCAATGAGCTGTACCAAATTCTCAAATTAACTTGGTGCTAAATTGGTGCACAACAGCTTTTAAATTGCTCGTGTCTGCCTGTATGTTTCAGTTATATCCTGCAGTGAGCAGTCATCTCCACCCAATGGGAAGAAGATTGGTACTCAGACTTCATTTGGTGCTACGGCCATCTTTACCTGTGATGCTGGCTTCATGATTGTGGGGTCAGCTGTCAGAGAGTGTCTGTCATCTGGGCTTTGGAGTGGAACAGAAACACGATGTTTAGGTACATGCACTTGTAATGTAGTTAAACACATGTCTATAACAGTATATGTCATTTTCTGACTTAAATTTAAGGCTTAGGACATACACTGCATGTGAACACACTCATTGACATTAGACCATTAGAAAGGAAGTTTGAAAGCTCAGCTTTTTCAGGTCAATCTAATGAGGAAAGGTATCTAAGGTAGGCACTGTTTGTGCCCTGCACCTCTCGTCTGGCTGCACAGCTGCTCCCCTCTGGCCTCGTCCACCTCACAAGCAAGACTAACACGAGCCTCTGCTGTGCACTCCCTGGTTTCATTTTGAATGTTCTTTTTTTATATATGAGACAAAAAAAATACAGCTACATTTTGCTGTCAGCCTCCCAGTCAGAGGTAACAGATGTTATGACACGGTGCTGTCATTTCCACGAAGCCTCAGTGGAAACAACAATTCCCAGAATACTTCACAGGCTAAGGGGGATATGAGATGCAATTTATAACAGAAATGTTCAATGAAACTTAACCTAGACTGATGAGGAGGCATGATTCTGTCAAAAAATAAATAGATTGGGCCCTGAAAAAGACAGCATTTTCATTCTATCACTTTTCATTTTATCCTTCAAAACTGCATTGGCTTTACTGTACTTATGTTGCTTTTTTAAATGTAGTACAGTTTTGTTTGTTGTTTCCAATCATCTTGCTGATGTAAATCGACCCTCTTATGGTTGATCCTGAAATCTTTAAACATATCATTGAAGTTTCATGATAACTTGCTGAAAATAAGTTGCCTTTTGTGTCTAATGTCCTTTCTCCAACACATAACTTACTGCAAAATGATCAAGAAAGTATAAAATGCGACTCACTTGATTAATGCCCATGAACTTAATAGTAATCAACACCTCAAAGGTAATGTGAATGTGCTGTCTTTGACATTGTTAGCATTTCCGGGTCACATTGCAGGTTTTATCTACTGTGAAGAATAAAATCAATACTCAATTGAAAATCTCTAAGAACAGGAAATACACATTGATTCAAACATTTTTGCATTAGCACTGCGCAGAATCAATCAGACCTCTGGGAAGAATCTGATGAGGGAGTAAAGAAGCACAAATCCTGCTTGGTTAGCTGTCATAAACATTTTAAAGGTAGATGGTATTGCAAAGAGCAGTATCACAGCTGTGAAAATGTTGAAGGAGGCAGCTGACCATCTGAACCTCACCGTAAATGACAGGTGATCCAATTTATGAGAGAGCTTGTGATATTGTGTGATGGTGGAGCGCTTGTTGTTCTCCCATTTTGATGTTTCATGGTGTATGATTGCTTGGAGTAACATGGCTCATAGACAAGATAAACCAGATTTCAAACAGCAATTGCCTACTTTTACAGGCATGCAAAGGTTTCAGCAGATGTTTAACATTTAAATGTTCCATATGGAGGCAACAAACTCGCTCCTAAGCCAAGGAGATTTTCAACCCTCAAGGTTTGATTAAAACTCCAGGCCAGTTTAAAGTGTTACTGTTTTGCTGATATTGTCTTTGTAGCCCTGAAAATGCATCTCATGGGTACAATAAGACTGTAAGAAGACACAAGGCAAAACAGGGAAGTTGTAAAATTGCAAATGCAAGGTTAATGCAGGATTTTGATTATGCCCATTGGCCTTTTTTCTGAGTTAGATACAGTGTACCGTTTTGTTAGCATATTTGGGCCATCAGTCAGTATGCCACAGCAGAAGTCTCCCTGCCCCCCCAAGTCGCTGTGTTATGTTAAAAGCACTGCATTTGTACAGATGAAAACAGCAAAGCAAGACTGTATAGAGGTCATAAATCTGTCATAGAAAGCCAGCCAAACCCATGGACAGCTTCAAGACATCAAGGACAATTCCATTTAACGGAATGATGTAGCCATAAAAACATGGAGTATTTGGATTGAATAGTTCACACAGTGTTAACCTACAGTACAGCCTATCTTCATTTAAGAGCTGAAACAAAAATAGGGAAACATAGTTCTAGATACAGGATATGTATATATACTTTAACTCAACTTCATAATCAGCTGTTCTCCTTCCATCGTGGCACTTTCAGCGTGTGACAGAAATAAAATAGAAACCGGACGTCCGACAAAAGTGCAGCTCCAAACGGCGCGCTGCATCACTAGCCCCCACTTAGAACATTCCAGTAGGAAACAATGTAATCAAAGTGATTTTGTCGCTGATGCTCGCTTGTGGACACAGTGTTAACAGCAACATATGTAAGGCAAGTTCTAGGACAATGTTACCTAAAAGTCTGAGTCTTCTCTATTTCTGTCTGTCTTTCAGCTGGTCACTGTGGAATCCCAGAAGGTATTGTGAACGGCCTGGTGATCGGAGAGAACTTTGGTTACCGTGATACAGTCGTCTATCAGTGTCTGCCTGGCTTTCGACTAATAGGCTCATCAGTTCGAATCTGTCTCCAAGACAACCAGTGGTCTGGACAGCTTCCCGTTTGTATATGTAAGGAAACACACATTTACCTCTCATTAAAGATTCACTTTAACTAACAAATTAACACAATCCCTCTACTACACATGTCTGTCACCTAGACAACTCGTGGTCTGGGTCGCTGCCTGTGTTCTTTTATACCCTGTGTTAACACACTCTCAGCCATGCACACTAGCTCACACTAACTATCTCTGAAAATGCTATTACATGTTATAACTGCTGATGAGTAGAAAGATTATCAAATGTGCATGTGTGTGTATACACATGCAGAGGATAAATAGAAATTTATCTCAAATATTCAAGCCTAAAGTGTAGCTAGAGGAAGCTTGAAAGGCAGGTATTTTTAATACCAAAAAATTAAGTCCTTTCAAATAGAGGTAAAAAGTATTTGATTATGATAATGTGCTCAGCATTTTCATTTGAATGTTGGATAATGTATTTGCTTGTGGAGTTGAAGAAGAATCAATTTCATACATCTTAGTCATATCAATAAAAAAGGCCTTATGTTTGGCAAAGATTTTCAATTTGATATGGTATGGGGAATCAGCTAGAGAGAAAAAAGGTAGACAGGGGAATTTGAAAAAATCCAAGTTAATAGGTTTATGATCATTGATAGTGAAGGACAAGACTCGATCAAATAGATGTTTACTAACTGCCTTGAAGTACGCTGATAATAATTGACAACAATACCTTTTCAGCAGGATGAAGTTGACTCACTTGATAAGAAATAACTAAATCAAGAGTGAAGCTTGATCTAGCATCATTAAAGGACACACTAAAAATCTAATACGTAAAATTGTCCTCTAGTTAATCGTATAATTTTCATTTATCCTCAGTGACAGTTAAATCTAAACCTGCAATCCTTGTGTGAGCTTGTGTAATCGCTAGAATTCAGCTGCTGTGCAAGGTAATACAATACCAACAATGCAACTGAACCACTGACATTTTGGTCAAAGATCCAGGTATGTTAAATTGGTATAATCTAAAATAATATGCCAGTGACCGTAGCGTAGCTACTTTTAACACGGTTCATGAGAAACAGCACTAAGGGAGCTGGTAGAGCTGATAAACCCCAGTCAAATTTCATTCAAATTAAATCTTAAACCTTTTGTTCAAGAGTGATTTCCTATTCAGTAAAGCCAGAATAGGGTTTGTATTTTGAGAAATATTCTTTTCTTGAGTAGTCTTATATAAAGGACCAGAGGGCCCAGCTGCCAGTATGGTCTGAATGAGATAAATAGCAAGGCTTGGATTAAGGAAGCAGAAAACTCTGACATGTCCAGGCTACTATGAAAATCTTTTAAATTTGGTCACTTGCTGTGGGCGTCCTAAATGTTTTAGGCAGTAACTGGGCTCAGTTAAGGTAGCGATGATGAGTCCCATCTCAAGCCAATTACAGGCTCCTTTTCCCAAAAGAGACACTAAAGAAGAGGTGGTGACGTAGTGTCGACATTTCTGGAGAAGCAGGGGCATGAAAAGAGAGATTATTTCCTTTATGAAATTGTTTTTTACTATTACCCTTAAAACAAAAAGAAACCATATTAGATATTGAACAGCATGTTATTGTATCTGTATGTGTGTTTCTGTATTGCATGCACACATGTATTGCATGTGTGTGTGTGGCAATGATAATGTGTGTGTCCATCTGTGTATCTGGTGTGTATGTGCTATGCTGTTTTTATTGAGGTTATTCATGCAGGAGCTATTGAGGGAAATCATTTTACAGGCAAATTATACTGTAATTATGGAGATGAGAGACTCTTGTTTAGAGACGCAAACACAGAATGATGATGAGACTATGATGGTGTATGTGTGTGCATGCATGTGTGTGGCTGCAGGGCATGCTGACGGTGTAGATAAATGTGTATCTTAGGCAAGTAAACAAACTTCTGATTCTCACTGATCAAGTGAAAAAAAAGGCCTTGGCTACCTCCCTTTCTCTCCTGTCTTCACTAGTCTTCTCCTCCTCTAGTTCTCTCTCTTCTGCTCTATTCTGTGGTTCACTGTTCACTTTTCCACCCACCAAGTATTTTCTTTTCCTGCTCTCTTTTTATTTGGAAACATTGTCCTCTCCTCTCCTCTCCTCTCTTCTCCTCTCCTCTCCTATCCTCTCTTCTTTTCTCCTCTCCTCTCCTCTCCTCTCTGGTAGTAACTGTAAACTGTCTGTTTAAACAACGATCAAAACACTGTTGTCAGCACAATGAGGACAAGGGACAGACAAACTTCTAAGGGAGTGCAGTTAACAGGACACTCAATGCTAACAAACACGATGCCCAGACCTAATATTTCCCAAATAATACATAAATTGTATTAATAATACATACCAGCTATGTCCTTGATATAATCTGATATTCACATAAATATTGATTTATCACTCCAGAAAAGGCAAAGCTAGTTTCTTTGTTTCTTTTTTTTTTTTGGGGGGGGGGGGGGGGGACGACAACATGGCCTCTCATTTTCATGTTGGTTTTAGATCACAGGTTTGCTTTTATATCAAAAAGAAATCTCAGTAAATTGGATGTTCCGAAGTTAATGAGAAAATGAGGCAATGGGTTATGAAAAGCCAAAAGCTTTACAAAATAGAGCTAAATTAAATTGCATCAGTGGTCAGCTGCAACTATGTGGCATTGACTGCTGGAAAACTGTAACACTGCTGGATATGAGTACAGAACCATTTACCCAAGAGACAACCAAATAATGTTGCAAATAACTTTTCATTAACATGTCAATGATACATGGTTTATTTTGGAAAAACATCACTGTTAAAAAATGACCCACATAGAAAAGGACTTGTAAGTCCAGCAATAACCAAATGTATCGTATTGCTGTATGTGTGAACGCAGAACTTATTGTTGGTTTCTGTCTTTTTGTGTGATTTAATATTGATAAAATAACACACCAGTCTTATCATTTGAGGCGTGCTTATTTGTTATTAGTAATGTCAAAGTAGATATACAAAAAAAAGCTACAAAAAGTATCTAATCGGACTGTAAACAGTGAACATGGCACAGAAGAGGAAGTCTCGGCCCAGATATTCATCAACCCCTGAAATATTTGCCGTTGCCCCCAGAGGCTAAATCACTGTCAGACCGATAGCCGAAGAGTTCCCAGATTGTAATAAATGTAATAAGAAATCTGTGTGCTCATGTGTCCATGATTTACTCTGTCTTCCCTGTAGCAATCAGCTGTGGTCATCCAGGAAGTCCCATATATGGTCGTACGGTGGGAAACGGCTTCAACCTCAACGATGTTGTCAGCTTTGTTTGTAATCGGGGTTATGAAATGGAGGGGCCCGCACATGCTCAGTGTCAGGCCAACCGCCAGTGGAGCCACCCGCCTCCAACATGTAAAGGTGGGGAAAAAAGTTAAGTGTATTCACCCCTAACCTTATTTATCCCTAACCTTTTAAACCACCTCAACTCTTTATTTACCCTTACTGCCATTCCCTACAGCAACCATCCTTATTCAGCCCTACCCTTTTCATTTCAGCTCAGTCACTCTTTTTTCTTTATTTAATTGAATGAGGTTTTAAGGTAGATTTAATACTCTTAACATCCCGCCTGGCTCCAGCATCCATAATGGAAACTTCTTGTTTCAGTGAAACATAAATCTCAAGCTGCTCCAACGAACACAACAACAAGAGAAGCTTCGCTCACAAGTTTGAACACAAGCTATAGGCGTTCGGCCCAGTTTACAGATTGCAGTGCCAATGAGTTGGGTAAAATTAAATATGCAATATAATAAGAGTAAGTCATTACACTTCATGGGTGCTGGATCCAGGACACACAAACCAACTTTCAACATAAAATCACATAACATTTGCCATATTTACCCAATTAGTTCTTCCTTCTTCACCACAACCTTCTTATTATACCCTGTATAATTTGACAGAGCTGTAATTCAAGCCTGGAAAATGGAAGAGGGAGAAGATAAATGACCCTCACTGGTTCATGCCAAATAACACATACTTTTCTCTCTTTCTGTGTATTTGTGTGTGTCTGTCTCTGTGTCTCTCTGTGTATAGTGGTCAATTGCTCTGATCCAGGTATCCCAGCTAACTCCATCCGGCAGAGTAAAATTGAGCATGGGAATTTTACCTTTGGCACTGTGGTTTTCTACGACTGTAACCCTGGGTATTACCTGTTTGGATCACCTGTACTGACCTGCCAACCTACTGGACAGTGGGACAAACCCCTACCAGAATGTATAGGTTAGTTTAATCCTTGTCTTTCTGCCATTTTAACATCAAAGTGAATGATGATAGGGGGATTGACCATTTGTCACACCCCAGCCCCCTTAGTTTCTGTTGCTACATCTGTCAAAATTTCAATTCTTGAAAGGCACATATGCAGTTTATAATGATTACTCTGATTTACCACTCATTATTCTTAGTCATTTTGAAAGAATGGGTCCTTGATTCCAGATGGAGCAAGTTGACAGCAGACTTATCATTCCAGTTAAAGAGACAGTTTGGATTTTTTGATGTGAGGTTGTATGAGGTAGTTATCCATAGTCAGTGTATTACCGGCAGTAGATAGCGGTCACAGGAGTTAAGCAATATACTGTTGTGGATGAGGGCAGCAGTCAAACATACTTAAGCCACCTAAAATCTACATCAGTTTAAGTTGCTGTATGCTACATTTAGAATATTTCCATTGCTTTACCTTGCTGTCAGGCAGCCTTTTCCAATAAGGAACTGAAGCCAGTATATCCATCAATGCTCTCTTCAAAGCCACCAGACTCCTTTGATTAAACAGTAATTTTACCTCACAAAACTTAGGAGTTGCTGTTTTCTGCCTCTATCTATCTCTGCCTCTATCGATTAGTTTGTTTGTGTTATTTTGTGACTTTGGTGAATCTGAATCAACCCTAAAAAACAGCAAATTCACACAATAACAAAAACAAACTAACTAATGGAGGCAGCCGTACACCAGCATCTCCCGTGTTCTGTGAGGTAAAATTACAGTTTTTGTTTGCTATGAATTACAGAATTTTTGGTGGCTATGAAGAGAGTAAAGATAATGGCTTCTGTTACCCGTCAGGAAGAGCTGTTGTTGTCAAGCTAAAAGTCTGTAGTAACTAGAGTTACTACTGTAGGTAGCTGTATATGCTAAAGATTATTATTTCACAAAGAAATGTATGTCTGTTTCCTGTCTCGATATCCCTTATCCTTCACATACCTTTTAGTTTCTGAATCTGTGCCTCTGGTTCTTGACAGTGGTCACTGCAGTTCTTCTCACAACGCTGTGTTTAGTTGAAACAAGCTGTCATTCCCTCTTTCATCCCTTTGCCTCACAATCCCTCTCTGTCTCTCTTTCGTTTGGTCCCCAGTTGTAGACTGTGGTCATCCTGGTTCTCCCCCTAACGGTGTGCTGAGTGGAGATAAGTTTACATTCGGTTCAACGGCACGATACTCCTGTCTAGGCGGAAGACAGCTGAAAGGAGAATCATCCAGGACTTGTCAGCTCAACGGGATGTGGAGTGCCCCTATGCCCTTCTGCTCTGGTAACCATTTTAACCTCAACTGAATATTCAGACTTTAAAGTCCACAACATCAGAAGGAGGGATGGATGGATAGGAGATGCAGATGAAAGAAGAAAACATGTAGACTCAACAGAGTGCGGAGCATTTCATGCCTTAACATCCTGCACACTTTCCTTAACCCTTTTTACACTCAGTGGAAGGGATAATGAGTTGGATGGATAGAGTGTAGGGTTAGTGCATGAAAAGAGAATATACCAGTATCTGTCTGTTAAAAGTGTTGTGAAGCATAACCTCCCCTACACCCACATTAATCCCCACATGGGTTTGTTTTTCAGAATGTTTGAGTATTTCTTCGTATGACGATTCTCACAAATTAAATGGACAGCTTCTTTAAATATTAACACATTTAAAAACTTAAATATTTCAATGTATATATATATATATATATATATATATATATATACATATATATATATATATATATACTGTATATCAGCAGTGAGTGATTTTAAGACAAAATTGCATACTGACTACATATATCCTAGCTTTATATCAAGCATATCCTCCCTGCTGGATTTATAGTATATGTCTGTCTCCCCACTTATTGAGCTACTGTTCAGATAGAAAGCTTCCTTACTTTCCATCTTGAATAAACAAACCATCTTACTTATATAGTTCTCAGTTGACTGGCTCGGGGCATGCTTATGGCCCTCCAGACTGAGAGGCTCCCAGCTGCCACTTATATAACAAACTGAATGAAAACACATTCCAGGCGAGTTGACTAAAAATTCATTGTTATTTACAGCAATTGCCTGGGGGAGATGGAGGGTGAGGGAGGGTAATAGCGTACAAAGCAGTGATTCATGATTTTTTACCTGGCAGGTCTATACCAGAGCCCTGCAGAGATAAGAGTTCAGTCCATGAGAGAAATGCTACGTTCGCAATTTTGCTCCATGACTGTTGATAAGCATGTTAGTTATATGGCCACTTTTCAGAGGGCATAATGTATTCATTTTAAACAAGAAGGTAAAGTGGTTACTGTGTCTGGTCTTGAAGCCTCAAATTAAATCCCTCTCATTACGACATATTTGATAGAACCAATTGTAGAATGATTGCAAGACTTGGCGAGTGAGATCTAACTAAAAATTAGGGAATTGGATTAGGGTTTGTGTGCTCAGTAGGCCATATGAGGGGGGATGCAAAATGACCAAAATGTATGACTCACTTAACTTAATCTGATTTGTTAAAGTTAGAATATCTGGCCCTTAACTGAGGCTCCAAAATCAAAATCAGTAGCCTAACTGTGCTGTGTATTGATAAATCCATGGTACTGTCAGTGTTGCTGAAGTAGCAGACATGTTTTTATTTGTGACTTCTCTCCATCCATTCAGTCAGTTTCGTCTTGGATTTTGGGGGATTTGTTGTTGTGAATGAAATAATATTGACAGTTCTCCTAGTGCTTTTACTAGAGTGCTGTGAGCCTTGACCTACTTGAGATTTGATTCCACAAAAACTTGAAATTCGAAAGCAAGAAACACATCAGTGTCAAGTGTTTTTTCCTGAAAAATGTAATAAAAATAGAAAAATTAAAAAGCGAGTCTAAAGCAGGCCTATAGCATTAAATAATAGCCTTTGGTTCAACCATGATTTTTTTTAAAACACTGATTACACAGCTTGAAATCAAACTGTTCCAATTCTGCATTAGAACAATAGTCACAAATTAGAAAGACTTGCAGGTCAGCTAGCTGTTTCCTCCTGCTTCAAATCTTGCAGCTTCATATTTGACGGAGAGTGTATAGCGAATAAGTGCATTTCTCAAAATGTCAAACTTTTCTTTTAATTATTTGCATTCTGCAGGCTACGTGACAGCTACGTGATAAACATATTTTATAAGAAACTACATCATGTTCAAACAGTTGAATTTGTCCTCCCACCTTTCTCTTCTCGACAACCCACAGTAAGTCTCCGGATCAGACGAGTGAGAAGGTTATAGCTTTGTAGTTTTTCTCGTCCAGCTTTATAAGAACTTCTACAAACCTGGGCAAAGGAGCTTCAGCTCAGTAAACCGTGAATTTACCCGAGCCAGAGAGCAGCCAAAATCCTTCCATCAGATAGATGTCCGTGTGTGTGTGTGTGTGTGTGTGTGTGTGTGTGTGTGTGTGTGTGTGTGTGGGTTAGTGTATATCTGTGTGTGTGTCTGCTGATAAATGTGTGTTTGACCGATTAGTGGTTGTTCCAAAGTCACCTGAGGGAAACGAGAGATTAGTTTTCAGTGCTCTGTCCCACAGAAAAGATCATTTAGGCACACACACACACACACACACACAAACATAAACACACACTCTTGCACCAGTGACATCAGGTAGATTGGTTGTTCCCCCTGTTGAGACCAGGTACACCTGAGGCTACATGGTTACTTTGTTGGTGTGTGTGTGCGTGTGTGCGTGTGTGCGTGTGTGTGTGTGTGTGTGTGTGTGTGTGTGTGTGTGTGTGTGTGTGTGTGTGTGTGTGTGTGTGTGTGTGTGTGTGTGTGTGTGTGTGTGTGTGTGTGTGTGTGTTAGCATCGAATCTCTGCGGATGTATGTACGTCTGTGCCCTGACGTTTTTTGATCTGTTCCCAGTATTCAGAAAAATTCTTTATCTTGCTATATACCATTCCGTCACATTTCCAAGCGTTTAAAAACAAACAATCATGACACAATGGAGTAAAGGCTTACTTGTTTACAATTGAGAAATCCTGAGGCATTAAATAATGTTATATAATTATCTGTTGTGTCTTTAATATGTGTAAGCTCAATTTAGCAGCCTGCCTCTAGATGTTTGCAGTATCCTACAAACAGAGCCAATGTGAAATTAGGTTATTTCTCAAAAGCATGGGGTAAATCACAAACATATTACAGACACATTTAGGTATTTTTCAAGGGGGTTGTTTATCACACGCAGAGTACATGTTATTTTATATACACAATGGTAAAATATTAATTCTGTGAGCTATCCAAAACTAATTAGTCAGGTTTTTTTACTTGAAATATGTACAAGCCAATGCATATGGTATACCATTAACAAAATAGCCAATAGTGACCAGAAATGTTTGGCTTGTGTGGGTGACAAGTGTGAAAGTGTTCGAAACTGTGTGGTTGTTCCCAGGAGCAGGCTCTGTCTGTCAGGCAGAATTTGCTGACCAGGCGGCTCTGCAAGGACAGAGGCGGAGGAACACACACACACACACACACACACACACACACACACACACACTCACACACACACACGCAAACTGCCACACATCAACCCAACACCACACATACACATACTCTTTAGGCAAACATATGTCCCTTGTCACCAACACAAGTGTGCAGTCCACTACTATTTGTAAGCAGCCATGTCCTACTTAAGTATCCTGAGACATGTTTCCCATGGGTCCTTGAAATCCTTACAAGTTCGTACATTTGAGGAGGAAAACGTTTTTTTTAAATAGACAACTATTTAAACTGGACCTAAATATTCACCTCATACTGCTGAGTTCACTTTACAATGTTGTCGATGAATAACATTGTTTACATAACATTATTGTTTAGATAATTTCTTCTTCTTTCTGTCTTGTTGTCTCTTCTCTCCTCTATATTTGGATTTTAAATTTGATGAATTAAAAGTAAACCGAAGACTGGACGTAACTTCTGTCTTTGTGGGAGATGTCAAGTAGTGTTGACCTAACTTTTTCTCTCCGTGTAGGCGACATAGCCGGTTCCTGTGGCGATCCTGGAATTCCCTCCCATGGTTCGAGGGAACAAACAGATTTCAGGATCCGTTCCAAGGTTCACTTCAGCTGCTCGGAGGGCTATGATCTGATTGGGTCTTCAGAGAGGATGTGCTTCCCAAATGGGACATGGTCCGGCACACAGCCCTTCTGTAAACGTACGAAGCAACGTTTACTTAATCTCAACCAATTATAATCCAGCACCTTGACACTGATCTGGTTTATTCATCCACCCGTTTACTGCACAGTCTCCTTAAATAACCGTAGTCATTGAGTTGAAACTCATTGAAATGCATGAGGCTTTCTCACTCTCATTCTCTCATTTTTCCTCCAGCTGTCCAGTGTGGTAACCCTGGCACTCCCAGTAATGGCAGAGTATATCGTTTGGATGGAACAACATTTTCTCACTCTGTCATCTACTCTTGCATGGACGGCTATCTGCTCACCGGCGCCACCACCAGGCTGTGTCAGGCCAATGGGACTTGGTCAGGAGCACAGCCCAACTGCACCAGTAAGTTACCTGTTGTACATACAGAGATGGTTGATAGACTCATTGATCATTATAGATCATTTAAACATCCCTTATTTAAATAAGTTTCAGGTTCTTACTCATACTTGGCTTTGTACTAGATTAGAACATGTTTACATGCATTAATGATCACTGTCATACTGTCTCTTTGAATATACCTGTATTCACCCTTTTGTTTGAAATGCTCAGTTTTAGCGTCTGTCTCTTTAAGCCCTTCTCCCCAAAAAGCTGCTCTCATTAGTCAGCATTTTCAGGTCTTCTGCATCTGCTCTCAGTGGCCCTCATTTATCAAACGTACGTACGACAGAAAAACGTGCGTACGACCATTTCCTGGCAAACTTCGGCATTTATCAATTTGGACGTGAGCTACGATCAAATCTCACGTCTGGTCTGAGGTCGTGTACGCACATTTCAGCCTGTGTATTTGCGGTGCAGAACAGCAAAATCTGGCTGAAAATAATGAACAAACCTGAGTTGTCATAAAGCATAAGCAGTCACATATTAAGAACAGATAAAAACGGATTCTTAAAACGAATTAAAAAAAAAATTGTGGTTGGAGCGATTGACTGTACTCATGTGCGTCTGAAGGCACCATCCATGAATGATTACGCATTCATTCATCGCAAAAACTACCACTCGATAAATGTACAGGTGATTTGTGATGCCAAGCTATCGCTTTTAAATGTGGTGGCCAGGTGGCCTATATAAAGTTCAGTTGTGACATCACCTGTACAAAAGTCTCGGCAGCTCATTTAAAGGCACAGTTTCTGAATAGGGCTATGTACATTTCTCTGAGGATTGATCGTTTTGATACTTTCACACTTTCACAGTATTTACGTATATATCACCTCCACCTGCTTTATAAACATACTTTTTACTGTATTGGACCTGATTCTGATATTTCATAAGTAAATAGAGTTTTCTGCAATACTTGTTTTGTTTAACCAGAATATTTTAATGTGAACTCATACATAAGATGACTTGTAGGCTAAAGAGCAGACAGCTTTATGTATTACTATATATATATATATATATATATATATATATATATATATATATATATATTTATACAGCATAAACAGGCTGGTTTCATGCCCGGTTTTAAATTATTATGTGACAGTATGTAGGTTTTGATTAATGAAATCTGCCTCAAATCTTCATGCTCCTGCTACTGACTTTATAGAGTGACATAAATAACCTGGCTCGCTGTTTACTTTAGCTAATTTGCTGTAAATAGCCGTAAAATATAACACTCTATTCCTATATCAAATGTGACCAAAGCCATGGTTGAACAAGTGTTAATCAGTGCTGCATGTTACACAGACTGCAAAATATGCATGTCAAGTGGCATATAACATTAACAATTAACATAGAGAATACTCACTAAAAAAAACCACCTTATTTAACACGTTTCCACATTGTGTCTCAAGGTGAAAATTAATGTGGGACCCCACATGACGGAGTTCTAGCAGTATTTTAATGTTTTCCAGTTTTCTAGTGACATTCCTGATATTAATGCACTACACAAAGAAATGAGCTTCAAAGTATCCAGCAGTAAGGAACAAAGAGATAGAAATGCTGAGAAACCAAATTTCTTCAATACAGGTTCCTGGAAAGAAAAAGTTTTTGAAGAATCTCTGGATTTAAAGGAAATAGCTTTTACAGTAGATTACAATACATCTATTAACAGCCATGACAGTATCTGGGTGGGTTTTAAAGCATTTAAAGTGCCTATTAGACTATGAAGGACAGTGCTTTATAAGTACAGTCTGGGGAATCCTAATGCTCCTTAAAAGTCCCAGGCCAACCTCAGACATTTTTAACATCAGTGTTGTTTCATTCATAAGAAGTAGAAGCCCAAAACTAAGTCTGGAGATATCATACAGTCTGATCACAGATTTACTGTTCACTGTGATCACCACAGCTTTAAATCAAACAAATAAGTTGACATATTAGTTAAGTATGGTTAGTAGAGATAATTCAAGTCCATAATTTCAAGTTTGTTTATTTATATAGCACAGTTTGATATCAAGGCATGATTGGCCAAATGACACAAACACACATGGATATACCTAAAATACATTAAAAACCAGAGGGAAAAAAGGGGATTTTTAGCCTGGATTTAAACCATTCATGGTGGGGTCTGATTAAACCTGTACCAAGGCCCACATGCTCGCTATGAATTCTTCACACAATGAGCAGCTCTATTCACACATGGTCTAACTCGGAGATTATGCAGACTTTGAACTACGGATCAGGCAGGGTAAAGTGACATTTGCGTTGTCTAGATAATTTCAGGTTTGCATTGCATTTGTAAAAGGGGTTCTAAATCACAGCAACTTTGTTTGGACTGGGTTTAAATCTTCTGACAGTTATAGGCTTAATCTTTAACTTCCCCCATTCTGCCGTTTATTTATTCTTTGTCAGCCTACACAGTTTTGAAAAACAATGATAAAAAAAATGAGAACTGCAGGAATAAAACAACTGACAGATCCAACTGTCATCGACAAAAACTACTCCTTTCCCCCTGTATCCCCTACAGTATCTCTATTCCTCTGTCTGTCTTTTTCTCTTCATTTTTCTCATTCCTTATATTTGAATCAAGTAGAGAAAAGACCATGTATGCAGGAGTATTAAGCAAATTCAAGTGATCTCGTGCTACAGCATGACCTGTAAAGTAGTATTGATCTTCATCCCATCTCTTCCTCTCCACCCCACGTGTCCATCTCCATAGTGATTAACTGCGGGGATCCAGGTGTGCCGGCTAACGGTCTACGCTATGGAGAAGACTTTACAATTGGTCAGAACATTTCCTTCCAGTGCCAGCCAGGATACAGAATGGAGGAGGATGGATCACCCATGAGGACATGCACCCAGAATGGGACGTGGAGTGGGAACATGCCTATGTGTACAGGTACATTGTTTATTAAACCACTCAACTCATATGTTTTCATATCAGAGTACATTCTAAGACCAGGACCAACACTGCTTTGTTCAGAGGATGTTACTGGTCTAAAAAATGCCTCATGTACAGGTAGCACAATGCAACCAATGTATTCTCAAGTGAGCTCTAAATCCATAAACCCTTTTATAACCCTAGCTTTAAACAGTCTGATACAGCAGATATTGCTTTCCTTATAGTCAGTGCCTCTGTGAGGAAATTGAAAAATAGAAAGAAATCAGATGATTTGAGTCACATGTAACATCTTATAATTGCCGTTATTAGTTTAAACTGTATCTGTTACTGCAGATAAGACCAGATTGGTACATTTTAACGTTCAACTCCCTTTTGAAATCAGTAGTTAAACTCAATGCTCTAATCAACCAGTCTCCCTCTCTCTACAGTCAATTTACAGGACAGGGATTCAGAAAACTGAATGTTTTTTTCTCTCTCTCTCTCATAGCCGTGACCTGCCCGTCTCCCCCTGCCATCAGTAATGGGGTACTGCAGGGCAGTGACTTTGAATGGGGCAGCAGTGTGAGCTACAGCTGCTCACCTGGGTATGAGCTCTCATTCCCAGCTGTCCTGACCTGTGTGGCCAATGGCACCTGGAGCGGCATGTTACCACAGTGCTTACGTAAGAACAAACACCATTACACACACAAGCATATACCAGCACACACATTGCCTCTTATTATTCTTTACCAGCCATCCCTTATACTACAATTCAAAGCAAAATCTACATTTGTCCTTGAGCTACGCAAAAGTAATATTAGCACTACATACTGAAATGGAATTGTGTGTGTGTGTGTGTGTGTGTGTGTGTGTGTGTGTGTGTGTGTGTGTGTGTGTGTGTGTGTGTGTGTGTGTGTGTGTGTGTGTGTGTGTGTGTGTGTGTGTGTGTGTGTGTGTGTGTGGGTGTGTGTGTGCGCGCCTGCATGTGCCTGCGTGCAGCCAAGTTTTGTGGTGACCCAGGTACTCCAGTCGGTGGTTTCAGAGAAGGACGAAGTTTCATCTACCAATCAGAAGTCTCCTTCAGTTGTGCCCCTCCTCTCATTCTGGTCAGCACGGCAACCAGACTTTGTGAAAGTGACGGTAGCTGGAGTGGCACGCAGCCTCGTTGTATCGGTAATTTGAATCATTTATGTTCACTTCATGACCTGACAAAACTATCCATATATTTATAGGGGGGTGTCCTTTAAGCTAGACAATCTGATGATCATGTATTGTTAGTTATGTTATGATGATGTGCACTTTTCGCTTTGTTCGCCGACAGAAATCAGTTTTAGATTCCCCTCATTGGTCATATTATTCATGTGATCAACTCAATATTTACTACAAGAATTAATGCTGAAAATCACGATAGGCATCGTACCATCCTTTTTTGATACCTTACTTCGAGGAATATGAACATAATTAAAGAGTTAATAATGAACATAATTAAAGAGTACTTAAACATTGGATGTATAACACACAAGCAGCCACAAAAGAATGCTGTTCTGTAAATATAGCCCATAACTGGCAACTTTTTGATTTAAAATCACCACGGATAACATTTCTTTCTTGACTTAACATTATGAGGTAAATGTTGATTGCACAGTATTATGGCTAGAGAAAAAGGACACCACCAGCGTTTGGATTGGTTTTCTATAAGCCTCACTTTTACCTTGCAATTCTGTCCGAACGGTCAGAACTCCTAGCAAAATGACAACTTGCTTTGTAGCACAAAGAAAGAGGACAGCACTTGAGTTGTACCTGTACTTATGAAGGTTATAAAATAATAACATGGAGGCTGCGTAGTCTGAACAAAAATAGCAAACTATTTTTCTCTTCCACATCGTCAACAGCAGTGCCTCATAGGTTCACTCCTGTCCTCTGATCTTTCACAGTAAATTGCATCAATGCTTACAAGAGAGCATTTCACTAAGAGGCAAGTCAACAAAACAGCTTACAGAATCTATCCCCAGGTAATGTCAGATGATGGACGTCAATAACCGGAGTAACTGTGGAAACTCTAATGTTAAAACCGTTCTTTCTACTAAGCTAGACCACTTAGTAGCAGAACCTGTCTACTTATTATCACTACTGGGTGTTTTACTCTGCCTTTATCAGAGCACTGAGATCAGGGTTTCTGGTTCAAATTGGGATACTTACAGTTGTGTCTTGATTATTTTCAATACTTGGAGTGCCAAATACATTTTGGTCAGTACCGAAAATGTATTGAGATTTAAAACCCAGAGCCATACTGTAGGTCTTACTCAACCATCTTAAATTATGCAAGTCAGACCGTGTTTTTTCTGAATTAATTCACAAGTTAAGAAAGTTTCCCAAGTATAACACTGTTCAACTAAGTCTCAAACTATTTAAAAATACAGCACCAAGGCTTTTAACCTCGACTAAAACTGTATTTAATATTTGACTCATTGCTTTTTAATAGTTCCTGACTATATCATCAATCATTTACCCTCACATCAGCTGCAGCAAAGCCTGGTATCCTGAGGCAAGGGTGTTAAAGTCTGGGTCCAAATGAAAAGGCAGTATGGTTAGTTCAAGAGGGCCCCCGGACTATTGGGTGATATTTCTCAGGAGGTAAAAGAAGTATCAAAGCCTAGTTTTACAGAATTGTTTTTAATATTGTCCTATTTCTGTACATGGTTTCTTTTGATTAATATTGTTTTGAATGTGTTTACTTTCCTGACTGAATATCTGTCTGTGTTATTATCTTATTTAGTTTATGCTAGCCAGCCAGTTTATTATGACTGGTTTGTGGCTCATCAGGGAGCCTGGACTGGTGTCTGATGTTCCCCTGCCTAATGGTCATGGAAATCCTTGATGGCCACATTATAATTTACTCATGGGATTGCCATGCAGAACAACTACTGTTCTTTCAAAGTTAAAGTTACACAGGCGTATTGGAATAATATTGAATATAGACTGGAGGCTCATTTGAGACAATCATGTAAATGAAAAATAAGGTGCCGTGGGAGGACAAGCCTTAAAGGATTCCACTGATGTTCGTGAAAGTATTATTTCCAAATTGGCAACTCTGTCTCCACTTCTTCCCTCATATACTATATGTCTTAGAAGTCTTGCATTTCACATACAGTCATTATTCCAACTTTTAAATACAGTTTAAGTTAACATTACAAGCAGCTACGTCATTAGCCTTAGCTTCAACTAAAATTGTGGATGCAGAATTTTAAAAAATGTAATATGGTAACTCAGACAAACTGTTTTAATTCAGGTTTTAACTGCTTTTCTGTCACAGCTGATGTGGTTGCGTCATGTTCACTGAAAGAGTTTCTAAAGTGCAGTGACTCCAATTATTTTGCACTTTTCCCACTTAGTTTGGAGTCGTTTTGACAACATGTTTGTGAATAAATGTTCATAGCTCATTTATGATCGACTTGATTAGTGACCAACAAACCAAATGTGGGAGAAAGACTATGTTTATGTGGGCATTCTGCCACTGCTGATACAATGTCAATCTAAAAAAAAGCATTTCTATTCTGCCCCTTGGCTCATAATCTTTATGTTTTGTACCCCGGTTGATTCAACATATAACATACAACATAAAAGACGATGAAGTTTACAGGTTAGGATATATATTCTCCCTAAATCTGCATAGCTTGTGACCTTGTGTTGACTAACAAATTTCACTGTTGGCCGTAGTATAGCAAAGTCAGTGCACTTGACCCACAGGTGTGCAGTTTGATTGACGTCAAACAGCCCTGTGATGACAGCCTTCCCTGCTTTCTTCACAGCCATTGGATATAAGCCAACATTTGGGAAAGCTTCTGTCCCGCAGTGGTTTGATTTTTATAAACTCGAGCCAATTGAAATGCGGAACATTGTCTCAGTATGTGGAACGCAGAACAACGGATATAAATGATGTGCACCTGGTCATCCTATATATGGTATCTGTGTTTCTTGAATAGTTCTAGGAAAACACTACGTGGCAATCCTGGACCACAGACTCAAGAGGTTAGGTTACATCAGTTCTGTATGTACATGCAGTGAATGCCAATGGCATGCATCTTTAGATATTAATGAATGAATTAATCAATTAATTATTGGTAATAAATACAGGCATTTGTATACATCCACAGCTGGGCTTCACGCCTCAGTGGCTTGAGCTTCTCCAACAAAAACAGACTGGGTGCGATGTAAAAATAGTTTAGCAGAGGAAAGAGCCACTCATTGGCAGCTGAGACGCTCCAGTCGCCACAATGACATGGCTGCCATGTTCAGTGAACACTAACGGTTATATAACTACTGAACGTTCATCTCAAATCTAGGTGGTGGAGCTGATCATTCAGAAATCCATTATACTTCAGAAATAAAGTTCAGAAACATATTGTGATTCTTTCCTTGAAGTAATACAATCCAATATATAAACACAATGTACTTGCTCTACTAAACTCATAGATATAATTCATATATGAGTTATATCTATTTTGGGCTCAGGGATTTCGTAGACCATTTCAATAGAATTCCTAGGCAACAGCCTGGGTCCTTGTTAACGTCCTATCAGTTGATATCATTCACATACACTGCAACAGGAAATAACCTGGGAAGGGATCTATGGACCTTTTCAAACTTGTAAACACAAACATTCCAAAACAGTCCTAGTTTATTTCCTGCAGAAGTGTTAGTGAATGACATCAGCTTACAGGAAGTTACTAAGGACCAAGGCTGTTGCCTAGCAATGGAATTCCATTCCAAACTAGGACTGTTTTGGAATGTTTATATTTACATCTTTGTAAAGGTCTTAAAAGAGAAATTACACACAATGTGCATGCTCATAAGCGAGACACGAGTACACGCAGTAACTAAACAGTATTTAGCAAAAGGCTTCGAGAAATGGGCATCGACATCTAACTTCAAAGAAGCTGCTGCTATCCAGAGATTAAGAATAAAATGTGAAGGGATATTCAGCACAAATTACGACTGGTCCCAATGGGTCAATCAAACACCACATGTGATGTTTAGAGCACCACTTCACATGTCTGATTCAGAGCAGGTGCTTAAACATCAAGGACGGCAATGAATTGAAATAAATGAGAGCTTTTGTAATGCGAACAGACACTTGACTCTTTGTTCCTTCATAGCACTAGATAAGGCATGCTTAAAGAACTTTGCAGCTGCTATTAAGTTGAATGTTCCTTGTGAAATACACAATCTAAAAATAGAAGGCTCCCTCTGAAGTGTTACTGTACTTCGCTGATGTAAAGACTTAATCTATAACTACTGAGAAGTACAAGAAGCTCCTGAAGGAAATTATCTAAGACTGAGACTATGAAACAAACATGAGCATACACACAAACGTCTCTGTTTTCTCTCTATGATAAAAGTACAGTGATGTTGTAATGTTCAGTATTGGGTTGTGTGTGTGTGTGTGTGTGTGTGTGTGTGTGTGTGTGTGTGTGTGTGTGTACTTGGGTGATTTATTATAGTGTGATTGCAGTCGGATGTTAGCGTGTGATGTGTATTACGATGTGACTGAAGCAGAATGAGTTTTGAGCTGAAGCAGCCTGCTCTTTAAATAAGACGGACGAAGGGGGTGGAGTGGGGTGGGCAGAGAGAGAGATACACTGACATGGAAAGATAGAAAGAGAGGAAGAGGGCAGTTAGAGAAAGAGGGAGAAAGCAGAGAGAGGGATAGAGGAGGCGGTTAGAGAGAGAGGGAGAGAGAGAGAGAGAGAGAGAGAGAGAGAGAGAGAGAGAGAGAGAGAGCGAGAGCTTGAGAGAGAGAGAGAGAGAGAGAGAGGAGAGTGAATCTGTCATTTCGGAAGCTGTATTGAATCGAGCTCTGCGTCAGGATGTGCTTTACATGCTGATGTTCCTGCCGCTCACACACCCTCTCAAAACACACTCTCAGAGCTGGCCCTGCTTCGTTTTTTGATAAAGCAATACTGCCCCCTGCTGTCCTGCTGGAATATGTGTCCTGTTGTTACCATGACAACAGAGGAGAGGAAAGAAGAGTTGAGAGACGACATATAGTGCTACTGTTAATTTATCTTTCTTTTAGGTTGTGTGTGTAATTACTTTCACACTTTTTTTTCAGAACCAACCAAAACCAGCTGTGACAACCCGGGAACACCACGCTACGGCTCCCTAAACCGGACCTATGGTTTCAAGGTAAACGATCTGTACTGACAAACTAACTATATACCTTCCTACCTAAGTAGTTAATTAACTGACTAATATAGACGCTGCCATTGTGGCTCCTTTGATAGGTACAATGCAGCTTAACAATCGTTGTAATTACAAGGAAAGAAAGAGGAGTAGAGAGACAGAAGACGAAACAAAGAAAACAAGACATTTAAAGATGTCAACATTTAGATATGTCAGTCTTGATTAGTAGGGAAGTTATTTAGCACATGTATCAATTATGAAAATAATTGCTAGTAGCAGTCTTGTTTCCCAGAATGGCCTTATGCAACACAAATTTGTGAACTTTTGATTACATTGTCAACATATCTCCTATTCATGATTGTAATACTTTACATTACTTTCCACCTAAATTAAGAATTCCAATATATTATTTCCATTGCCCAAGGAAACATCAATCAATACTATGAACATGAGCTACTCTCTCTCAAAGCCAGAAACCAGAGAAGTAAGTCTTAAACTTGTGATGTGATCAAGTATAAAGTCTGGAGCTCCATATACCCTGGAAATCCAGTTACTCCACTGGCAAATTTCAATTTGCTCTGCCGCTGCCTCTTGGCACGCACCATTGGAGCTTATTAACTATGTCAGAAAATCACAACTCAGCAATCAAATAATACTGTCTGTTATGGGCAGGTGTAACCATTGCCAACAGTGATGCGCTGTTGAAGTTGGCTAAATACGTCCCCTTGTTCATCGTTCTGATTGGTTGTAGATGGTCATAGTGCTATCCAATCGCTTGCAGTGGTATTCTGAAATGCATGCGTTGGTGCTGCCCCTTGAATTGAGAAGTTCTATTGCTCTTTGCCAGACCCTACATCTGGATTAATGTGGGTCTGGATTTTCAGGCTACGACAGACAATGAATTAATACTGATTTTGTGGACTCACAGAATGTTTGTTTTCTTTTCCTTTATTCACAAATGAGCTTTATTCTATTGTAGTGTCCTCATCCCTGAACCATAAAATGTCCCCATATAATCAGAGCATTCCCCTGGGTGCGTTCAGTGTTATTTATATTACATTTCCTAAGTCATCCTCTATGGAGCAGCTCCACACTTTAAACTTGACATCACAAATTCGAGATTTAGCACTCTAATTTTTGGACTGTCTTAGACCATAGGAATAACATGTATGACTTTTGAAAATTAGTGTAGGTGGCTCATATTGGTTGCTGTCCCATCCTTTGCTGACTTCTCTTATGTGCAAAAATGCATTCCAAAGTTCACTCAGAAATAATATGAGGCTTCAGCTCCGTGAGTTGGTCAGATCAAGTGGGCATCTCCATCAGGCAGTCATGTGTTGGGTTTATTGCCCCTCCACTGCTGCTCAGCAAGGAAACACTTGAGACAAAGAGGCAATGTCACTTAAAAGACCGAAACATTGGAAGATAACCATTTCACTTGACTAATTCAAACAACTGAAATCTCATATTAGCTTCGGCTGAACATGGGAATCCATTTGTGCAGAGAACAAAGAGTTTTCCCTATTTCTTACAGTGCAATTGTGTTTGCCTGTGTGGACACGAGGAGTGATTATCACAGACAGTTTCTTTCAACTTAATCACTGTGTGTCATGTGCACATTGAAAACATCCTAACCTGTCCTCTGAACCTGATGAGGGTGTTGAATTAAGATCTATGTATCAGTATCTGTGATATTAAGTCCTAATTTCTGTGTGTGCATGTCTCTGTGTGTTGTGCTTTTATGCCACACTCTCTCTCTACAGGTGGGGAACGTGGTTTCTTTTCAGTGTCAGCCAGGACATTTGATTCAGGGCTCTTCCTCTCGAACCTGCCAGCCTGATCTGACGTGGAGCGGAGCACAACCTGAGTGCATACGTAGGAAACATACATCCTATCATTTTGTCAACATATCGCCCGTCCATCCTCTGCCCGTCAGACTCTAACGCCAGTGCACAAATGTATTGTCTCCCCTCCAGCCCATGCCTGTAAGCAGCCAGAGAGCCCGCTCCATGTGGACGTGGTGGGGATGGATCTGCCTGGTTTTGGCTACACCTTGGTGTACAGCTGTCAGCATGGCTACTTCCTGGCGGGAGGTTCGGAGCACCGAGTCTGCAAGAATGATGGCACATGGACAGGAAAGATGCCTATATGTCGAGGTAAAACAAAAAAACATTTCTTTATTTGAATGTTATATCTTTATATCTATGTAGTGCATTTGATTTTAAGACCTTGTCCAGAAAATTGAAGTAAGTGAAAAGGTAGAGTATTGAGTGTCTTTGTCAGGGCGTAATGTTGGACATACTGGCCATCTGGAGTAGGGTGAGATTTCCTGAAAGGGCAGGTTGCTGGTCTGCCAGCCCCGATAAACAATAAAAAAGAGAAAAGATAAAACATTATCCTATGGTGTTTCATCCTTCATTAAATTGACCTGGCCAGGTCCTTTCAGGTGAGGTGATGTATTCATCATCATTCATCTCTTGCACCATCAATGACAGACTCATTTTGTTAAGCTTAAACTGTGACCTGGCTAACAGATACCTGTTAGGGTATTCTATAGGGATTCATCAATTGTGACATTCTGGGCCAATGCTGATGTTTCAAATAACAATGTGGCTGATTGCCAATAATGAGGATTTTTTTGCTTTGTTTGTTTTGTTCCTTTTCTTATTTATTGGTCCTTTTGTGCCAGTGAAACAAATAAAGCTTCATTTTAAAAAGTAACTGAACTTTTCTAAGGTAATTCACTATTTTCATTACACTATACTATATATACATTTTTTTGTTTTAAATAACTGCTTCAAAAGCCGTTTTTAACCTTTTAACACATTTAGCCAATGCACAATAGATGCAACACAGCAGATGAACATCGACCACTGCACTAGTGAATGTCATCTTATTTGCCGATGGCAGTTAGCAAGGCAAGTATACTGTACTGTAGGTTGATACCAATGTTCAGCTGATACATTGGTGCCTCCCTATTATTCTATGTGATCATCAAGTAATCAAAATGTGTGCATAGTTTCATCTTTCAAGACAAAAAAACCCTTTAGTAAAATAAAGGCTTAAATATTCTAGGTTCTATCTCTTATTATACGTTTGTGGGATGATCTGTATGTTGTTTGTGTTGGGCCTATGTATATGTTGTTGTTTTGTTTTATTCTAGTGTCTTCTTGTAATGAATATGTTAGCCATTGCAGGGATTGTGACCAATTGACCCCTTACTTTACCTCATATACACTCCCATAGAATACCCACCATAAGGGAGTATTTAAACTACATCAGTACTTGCCAAAAAAAGTCACCATAGTGTCTTCTTAGTAGCTTTCCTGGAGCTTCAAATCGTATCAGCAAATGGAGTTTGCCCAGCTGCAAATGGAATTGTAGATGTGTAAATTTACACTTTTCTGAGCACTTTAAGGACTTTGTCTACGTTAGCTTGAAAGTGGAGGTTGAAAGTGCCTTCCCGACCTTGGAAACAGTTTTAGACAAAATAATCTCACCACAAGGTCTATTTCGTAGCTGTTCTGTTCTGTCACAGAAACTTCCATCAACACTATTGTAAATAGCGAGGTGTACATCCCCTGAGTGCACTTTGTGTATTTGTTTTGGAACATTAAAAATGTTTGAGCTAGTGTTTTTATTCATCAAGAAATGGGAGCAGATGAAGGTGTGGACCTATTTTTGTGCAAGGAAACATTGTTTCTCGAAGGCTGTCACCCTTTTGCCCCGAAGTAGCCTTGAAAATTAGAGCACGCTCGGATCCAATTTGAGATCCTAGGGCAAATACCCTCTCCCCTGCTTGTCTTTACTTGTTGGCAACAATGGCTGCATCTTGAACTGATGAAAGAAGCCGCTCTGAATGGTCAAATCCAAAGTGTCTTAAGGCCACTTTTAAAAGGACCCAATATGTGCCACAATTATTGGTCTTGAACTCTATTTGCATTGCCTACAAATAACCATTTAAGAGGCCTATTTTGGGTAAGCCTTTTTAACACACTCGCTCATTTGATGCATATGTGACTAATAGTGACCAACACTGCATTCTGATTTGGACATTTGGTTATACTAAGTGACTTTTATCCCGTTTTAATGGGACATTATTTGTCCACTTTTTGTCTCACTTTTGTGTGTGTGTGTGTGCGTGTGTATGTGCGTGTGCGTGTGTGCGTGTGCGTGTGCGTGCGTGCGTGCGTGCGTGCGTGCGTGTGTGTGTGTGTGTGTGTGTGTGTGTGTGTAGCTGGAGAGAAGAAGAAACCTGTGAAACCAGCAACAGGAACTCCCAGCCCCAAACTAAACGGTCAGTTCTATTACAGTATTTTCTAATCCAGGCTTGTACAGTCCTGTCATTCTTTGTCTATTCTTGACTTTTCTTATCTGTTCTATTTTGGTTTGGTTTAGTTTGGTCTGTCTTCTTTAGTTCAATAAAGTCTGCTCCGGTCCTGTTCACTACACTATACAATCTGCTCCCCAGTGTTGTTCTCGTGTTGTTTTATTATACTGCCTTCTATCATAGTTGTAAATAATACATTTTTCCTCACTACACATAGAAAAGCGAATTATCTAAGGGGATATTCTCCTTTTACCTGTGCTACCGTTTTGTTCAGGTTTCTATTTTTCAGATCTGTTCTGTTGTGATCTGTCCTACTGTATTGAAATCTAATAAGTCTTCACATGAAAGAGTTCCTATAGCTACAGTATGGACATATTCCTGTAATTATCAAGGCAGGATGCAATCGTTAAATCTAATGAAAGATACTGCCTAAAGCCAGGCATTAATTTGTGTTTCTTACCACATATGGATACAGGATTATAGGCAACCTGAACTGCTGTGTATTTAAATATTTACTGTGTGTAATGCCAGTTAGCCACATGAGAAAAGAAGAGTCAAAATGTGATCCTATGTGTATTTTTCTGCAACGTGTTTATTTGATTAAGAGATTCAACTGCTAGCCCTCTGAGATTAAACCATGCATAATGTGCTCATGCATTTTATCGTCTGGTATAAGTGAAGAGTTCTGTTCAACCAATCAATACTTTTAGTTTTGACAAGACTGCTCTGAGTTATAATGTCTAGCAGTGTTGGCTATAAAAAAAACCATCTTGATCTAATTTCCATTTGATTCTATTCCATGTTATTTTGTTTGATCCAGTTCTATTATTTTCTAATATATTCTCCTCTGGTCTATCCTCTTCTGTTCAATTCAATTGTATTACATTTTTTTTCTGTTCTCTTCTAACCTGTTTTGTTTGCATGTGCTCTATTTGATTCTGTTTGATTGCATCCTTTTTGTTCAATTCCAATGTTCTGTTTGTTTCTGTTTGATTCTGTGCTGTTCCATGTTATTCTGTTTCTGATTGTATCCAGTTCTGATATATTCTGTTCTAATCAAATCTCCTCTATTATCTTCTCTTCTGCAGTTCCAGATGACGTCTTCGCTCCTAACTATATATGGAAAGGTTCCTATAATTACCGTGGGAGGAAACAGCCCATGACACTGAGCATCACCAGCTTCAACTCCACAACAGGGAGAGTCAACGTTTCCCTGAGCAATGGCAACATGGAACTGCTCCTATCAGGCATGTTTTAATATGGACAATTAATGATACCCTGCATACTGTATATCCGTACCCTGATATCAGACAGAATTTTCAACTAGTTACACTACGTTTCCATCTTCAGTCCGACATTGCCAACACTCTAACTGATTTCCATGAGGGAGGGGTTTCAATTTTCTCTAACCAATCACAAGAGACTTCATATCTAAGCCTGCTAATCATCCATTTAAGTGATTTGCTCACATGAATAGGGGTAAAATAACGTGTGGCTAGATTGTCTCAAATGTTATCAGATTCTGATATAGAATTGACTCATTTAATGGAGGTTGCAACGCTCAAAACAATTTATCCCCACACCTTGGTGATATAAACACACATCTTGACAACAGTGTTAGTCCCGACAATGGCGCTGATTGGCTAATCATTAGTCCTCCAGCAGTGCTCATTAGCTTGTCTGTGTTTTTAAACAATAAACCACAGTTTCATGTCACAATGAAAGACAAATCAGTCAACTCAGATGAGCAGATTCTAAGGTCAGGAACCAGGCAAGTATATTCAGTGCAGAATACTGTATGTGATTTTATATGACAGGACGTGTCATAGTGGTACTGTATATGTACACCCTGATTTATACTATTCTGTATACTATGGAGCTCCTACCATCAGCTCCATTTACCAAGACTCTTCGAATAATTTCTTCTGTTTTTTAATAGATTTCACCACTTTCCTAGAGCTACCAAGCTTCTTTTTAATGTTGTTACTGTATTTCTCCCCAAACTCACACATGCATTTATTATTCAGGCAGAGAGCTCCCAAGTTCCTGCAACAGCGTCAGCAGGGGGTTAAGACCCCATTAAAACATAAATCATGTTGAAGCTAGAATTGGTTCCTTGAGTTAATGGAGAGCACAAACACCATATCACAAAACCATTCAGCTATCACACTTTTAACATGCATCTTCTGACTTAAAGGAGCAGCTTTACTGTAGATAAATTACAGCTCCAACTGGCACCAAAAGGCCAGGGCCCAGCTGCATAAAACTTGAATGTTCTCCTCTGAAGATGTTAAGTATTCCTTACCTAAGCATTGTACTTAGGAATACTACATCATTTGTTAGAAAGACACATAGTTGCTTTCTTTCCAAGAGTAAAATGAGACGACAATATTAATCTTAGGTCAGTGCGTTAAGTATGAAGCCTGAGTGAAGACAAGTTCAACCTAACTGATCATAAAGACAGGGAGGCTTGGGGAAACATCTAGCCTGGCTATACCCAGAGGGGAAATTACAGTACATTTGATCTATTTCTCGATCGACACTTAGTTACTTTTTGTCGGAACACGCTGCCACAATTTCGCTATCTCCCTGTTCCACCTAGATTTTTTTCATTAATAAGTGTTTGTTTCTTTGATTTTACTGCTACATTTAGATTTCTTTTTTTTTCTTTACAATTTCCTATTGGACATGATATATGCTTTTTGTTGTGGACCAGGGGAGAAAGGAACACATGCTGTGAAATCTGAATCTGTAATTACCCAGGCATTGTATTCTGATGTGTTTCACTCAGTTGTTTATCCTGTTTTTTTCCAGGTGTGTATAAGGCTTCTGAGGCCAGGCTGTTGCTACTGATGTACCAGGTGAACTACGCTAACCAGGGTGACCAGCTCAAAGATTCAGCCATCTCTCCAGCCAAAATCATCGATGACTCTTGGACCATGGATGGATTTGTAAGTCTCAGTGGATACAGAGCAATCAACTTAATTAGATTCATCTGAGCTATGTTCATTTAGAGGGGCTTAAAACAAAATGTCACATTAGATATGCTTCTTATTGTAGTTAATCAAAAATACAAGTCAAATCGTTTTAGTGTACTAACCTCATTTTGTAAAGGCATTCTACTACAGTGCTGGGAATTTTAAGAAACAAATTCAGGTCAGTCAGAGTGAAACGTCTCACTGCTCTATATATTGGCATAGGGTTTTTGGCAAAGTCAGTGGTAATTGTCAGTGAAATATTTAAACAATATTTTAATCATAATTCAGAAATATGTCTGTGAACAGATTGCCGTGTTGCCACAAGAACAAAATGCAACCAACTGTTGTCCCTCTCCTATGACTATATGTGTTTCATATTTTCATGGTTTCTTTGTCATCTCCTCTTTTCCTCTCCAGGTATCAGCAGAACCTGATGGTTCTAGTTACGTATTCCAGGGTTTCATTCAGGGAAAAGACTATGGACAGTTTGGACTGCAAAGACTGGGTAATTTCTCTCTTAGGTTAAATAACGTCATCACAAAAGTGAAACTGGACTATAAATCACAATTGGACAAATGTGATGATGTTGCAAGAAGCTCAGTAGAGTAGAAAGTGATCACGGAGCTTCTCTTTGCTGGCACCAGTGATTTTATTGCTCACGCTGAGTTAGCCTGGCAGTGGACACAGTCTCACCTGGAGCAAAAGCTGTTATTCAGACTTGAAGATGTGTTACAAAGATTGAACTCCATCAACCTGCCCCCAAATATGGCTACCATCTCCATCAAATGGAGTTGAAAGCAGTACCTCACTCTAAGTTATCAGTAACTGGTCTGCAGTGAAGCAGAAACGGACTGGCCAAAAACCAAAAAAATAAAATATAAGAATATTTTGGGGATAACAGCAAATTTAACCTGATCTGACAACTCCTCCAGTCCATAGACAACCTGTAAAAAATGTTATCCTACAGCATCCACTGGTAACTTGCAGCTGCTTTGGAGAGAAATGCCAATGCTGTATAGGCTGTCAGTAACCAGCATCTCTTCTTCAGCTGTCAATCATACATACTGTACAGTAGTACTAAAACTACTAACAATATTAAGAGCACCTTTATTAGGAATACTTTATTATAAACGTGGACCAAGAGTAAAAAAAATGATTTTTTTTTTCTTTTTAAATAATGTTAAAGTAATCACTCTCCTTGTATTGTGTTATCCAATCTAATTGTGTTGACTGACAATGGATTTCCTTTTATGTCACAGGTCTTAATATGTCAGAGAGTCAGAACTCACCACCACCTCAGCTAGGTACCAACAGCAGTTCTGTGGCCATCGCTATTCTGGTGCCTTTCTTCGCTCTAATATTCACTGGCTTTGGCTTCTATCTCTACAAACAAAGGTATCTGCCAAAAAAAACTATATCCCTTTTAAGTGATATCTGTTCAATTTCAACAGTAGATAATAATGCGTTCCCGTCACTGCATTGTTACTTCACCTCCGTTTTTCATTATTGTCATACAAAACATTTTCAAAGCTAAACTTTTAAGAGGCTGTCTGATTCATGAAAACAGTAGCTGCATCAGTGGTGTGGTTGTTGAGGTGCTAAGAGACAGTTAAGTCGTCTATCGCAAACTGTGCGGCAAAACAATTCTGTTTAGGAGGTGTTAAATTGGAATTTTCCGAGATATGATTTAAACACAGTAGACTGGTGTTGGCATTGTTAACATCTATTCAAATAACTTCTGTTCTGCTGTTAATATCTCAAGAAAAGGCTTGCTGAAGGAATTAGTTTTGGATGGGCTGATTGGAATCTCACTAGGCTTCCTGAAAAAGCACTCGCTCTAATCCTTCTTAAAGCTTGTTTACTATGCCTCTACTCCCAAGGCTGTATTCACTATTGTCCACTGGTTATGTTATGTTATGTTAATATTAATAGGCAATAATCATTTTATCACTTTAGTGTATTTATATTATCTTTACTGTTGTTTTGTGTTTCCACAGAACCACGCCAAAAACACAGTACACAGGCTGCTCAGTCCATGAAAACAACAATGGCCAGGCTGCCTTTGAGAATCCCATGTACAACACCAACGCCAAGGCTGTGGAGGGAAAGGCTGTTAGATTCGATCCGAATCTTAATACTGTCTGCACTATGGTCTGAGGATTGATTAGCCTCACTTGAACTGAATGACTCAGATATCTAATGGGACCACAATTGGTGCAAGGCTGTGCAGGGGAAAGCCGTATGCCTCGACAAACCTCAACACTGTCTGCAGCATGGTCTATACATTGATTACAAAAGACCTTCAGTCCCAGTTCAGAAATCTAAGCTCCCCAAGCAGAGAGAAAACTGTCCACTTGAAACCAAAACCGAGCGTTGGCTACTTTCATTTGCAGCATTTTCTACCCACAGATGAAATTTAAACAACTAACGACACAAACATGTCTGCTATCTTTGACGGATGCAACACAGCCAGCGTGAACTCACAGAAAAGGATGCAACCCAACAGAAAACTATATATATTATTCATCTCCAGCCCAAAGACGCAGCTGGTCAGTTTATAATTTGACTCTCAACCAGACACAGCCATTATACTTTAACCTCTTATTTAACCCCACTCACTGTCTCTAATACCAGTAGTGATGATTAGGCCCTGCTTGTCGGTTATCATGATATGTCACCCTAACCCAATGCTGAGTTTTTATATTTCACACAGAGTTTTGGAGAGCAGGACCCACTCTCAGCTCTGTGACTTTTAGTCCGTGCCTGGTGAGAGGGAGAGTACATCATCGGTGCTCTGCCCGTGGTTATACATCATGGAGATAAGCTGCACTACGAAAATGGGCTGAAAAAAATCCTCATTGTTAAGAACACAGGAGCAAAATAGCCACAGATGGAAAAGTGTGACATGAGTTGGGATTCCACAGAAGACACTGTGAAACAACATCAACAGTTTCTAAAAATCTGTGTTGAAAACTGACAGTAAAAGACACTGTCACTAGCAGACCATCAATTAACCAGATTGACTATTTGTGAATAGGAGCCTATTTCTAAAATGACCTCCAACACCCTAGCAACCAGACAGGACACTCTCCTGTCTCCATGACAACCAGGGGCTGGTATTACCAGTCTGTTGTCTTTTTCTATAAAAGTAGACTCTAAAACGACTAATGCTAGCAGACAGTAGCAAAAGTTGCTTTGAAAAGAGACTTATTCCGAAGAAAGGGATAAAGGCAGCCCAGGAGATGGAGCTTTAATCCTAACTGAACTGGGATTATAGCAAAGCTAAACAAAATTGCGTCTAAAGGGGAGATAGCACTAAAAGAACAGATGAGAGGAGACTGACTCATCTAATGGATAAACTGCTCCTTCGCATCCAATGGATAAGAGAGGAGGCCGAGGAGAGGGAGGCAACCCCTGACTGAACTGAGAGCAGAGCAAGGGAGTTGTCAAGAGAAAAGATGAGATCTTAAAATCCTAACACAGCCAATCAGAGCCTGTCTAACCTGAAATCAACTACTGAGAGAGGTCAGCCTTCCCTCTACATAATGTATCGGATCAGACAGAATATGGCCCTGAGGAAACATTTTTCCGATCCTGTGAATTTAAATGGATTCTGAAGAAGAAGACGCTGAATGGATACAGAGGACTCTGATGGACTAACAAAGAAAAAGACTTTGAGAAACAGAGAAGGCTCTGGCACTAAAGCACATTTAGCAGGAACACTACCTGTCTACCCACTGAGAGATGGACTAACGCAGGGACAGTTAGAAAGGTTAGAGAGAAAATGACAGGATGAATGATGGACAGAAAAGATGACAGGTGCACACACTAACACAAATCTGTGGAGACAGAAAGACAGATGGTATTAAGACAAACTGCTAGACACACAAGGAGATAGACAGGTTCAAGACAAGCAAGGTCTCAAGACTGTTGCAGACGTCATCGTCATGTCCATCGTCCATTACTCCACAGACAAATGAAACGGCTTACAGACGGACAGACAGAGACAGGCTGATCAACAGGAGACACATACAGGCTGAACGAAAGACAAACAGGGTTGTAGCCCTACGATTGTGGACACAGCTCCACTGTAATTCTGCACTCTGCGAGTGCTTATCTTCTTTCTTTGTTATTGCTGCAGAATCTTCTGATCTGTAAATCTATTGCATATATATATTCGGGAGCATTCACCACCTATATTTTTGTGCTATATATTTACCACAGGGGAGGAGGGGCTGAAGGGAAAGATGGATTATAGCAGAGAGTTTTTAGTGGGAAAAAAATAAATAACTATCAGAATAAAAAATATTACAACTTTCACAAAAGTCACACAGTATTTTGGTTCCTTTGTAACATGGAATTGTTTTCTTGTAATTTTTTGTGTAACGTGAAATTCCTCTCACTGTCTTTCCCACTGAGGCAATCATTAGTGTCGGTGGTATTGTTGTCATTATTGTTGGGATGCAAGGTTTGCCTAAACAATCATGCTCTTTAAAGTTAAAATTTCACGATTCCAAGACCGTTAAAAGATGGAGTTTCTGCTATGGCCCTTCATGATGAAATGTTGACTACTGCAAATACATTCTGAACATGTCCTCCGTAATTGCCACCATTGTGACACAGACTGCATTTTAATGGTCTGCTGGAATAACAGCACTATTTTCTAACATAACTGTTGATATGACGCCACAAAAATGTGCACATAAAAACTCAGAGATCAGAGATGTCAACAAACTCAGTGTTGTCATGGCAACACAGAAACATCCCAGCTCTCCATGGAATCCACTGACGCATGGCCAAACTCTTACCTAGGTCCGACTGTTTGAAGTTAATGTTTCCATAGTCTCTCACAAAAAACATACAAATAATATTAATAATAGTAGTGATAATTGCTGGTGAACTGTCCAACACGTAGTTTGTGGATGATGGTCTATGTACGTAAGATGTTTTGACCCACGTAGGAAATGTGTGTGCCAGTCTATGTTTGTATTTTTTCATCATACATTTTAGTTGTTTTCAATTTGTTTGGAACTATTACTAAAATTATGATCTAATTTAGTTGCAAAGTATACAAGTTTTAACTTTGTTTGTTCATAAAACCTCCAAGATGAGATCTGTGAATCTTAAATGATCACGCCGCCAAGTTCACCTGCAGATTTGATGTCACTGAGTCTTGGTTCTGATGCTTCTCCCTGTGTTAAAGATGTGTTTGGTCTCACAAATCGGTACTGAAATGTCTGAGATGACATGAATTCTGGTCTGGCTTACCAGATGTACACAGTGGGTATGAAGCGTCAGAGACGTGCCAGATGGCAGGCATTCTCTTCCCTTTCCACTATCTTTGCTATCTATTTTGCAAGGGCACTGTTGCTGTATTCGGAGCTTTGTGCAGCCCAAGATGATCGTGAGTGGTTTAGAAAAATACAAACAAATCAGAGCATTTTCTCCCCCTATACCATAACGCAGGGGACGCCAACCCTGCTCCTGGAGCGCTACTGCCCTGCATGGTTTAGGTTTCTCCCTGCTCCAACACACGTGGTTCTAATGATTATCAAATCTTTGGCAAGCTTCACCTGCTTGATAACAGAATAAACACATGTAGCTGGACCTATATTCAGCGCTGACACAGCACTGTGGAGATAAATCTGGCAATGCAAAACTACATGACTTTTTTTTTGTTGGGTTCTTCTATTAAGATTTAATTTGCCCTTGTACTGAAATCCACATCAATTATACATCGGTGCACATTATTTCTCAAGCCTTTAATTTTATGTTTAAAAGAAATCTACTACCTTTGGCACTTCCTAAGTATTAGGCTGTAACTTTTAATCATAGTGTTTTGCTTGTGTACTTTGCATTTCAAAAGTAAAAAAGGCCTTGAATGTCATTTATTTCAGAGACATAACTGAGGCCATTGAGATTCAATATTTCCCTTTGCCCCCGCTTATTTTCATTTCATAAAAATATAGATGGATAATCTCAGCTCAGTGTTGCTCTGCGGGTAGCTACTCTTCAGATTTGATCTACCACCCAATCTATTAAATTAGATGGCAACCTCTGTATTTAGCCTCTGTGACTCTTTGCGGTGGTTTCTGATGGTTTCATGTGCCGTAAGAGAACCACCACTGAAAGAAGAGATGGTATTTGTTTTTGTTAAACCATGCATAATATCCTTATAGTAGTGTTTGGGACTGAAAATGCGCCATATACCTTACCTTTATTAATTAGTCCCCACATGGCAGTGATACATTTATCGTTGAGCACGAGTCACGAGTTTTCAGCTTTAGTGCCCATTTGCAAAACTTGTTTTGTTTTGAAGGGGCCTGGTTCAAAGATTTAAAACTGAAGGAAGAGTTTGGGTCCCGCACGATAAAAAACTGTTTTTAATGAGTCTTGGTGTCAGGTTAAGCATAAACATCTACTTTGCTTTGAGGACCCCTGCTGTCCACAGGCGCCGACTGCAACCAGCTGACAGAAAACTCCTTTTAAAGTCATTAGTGATTTAAAAACAACTTCCTTGTTTATCACTGCTGCGACTGTCCCGCACTGCATCGCTATGATGACATTGTTTCTTATTACAGTTTGGATTGATTGTTGCTGCTGCTGTTGTTGTTGTTGTTGTTGCTGTTGTTGTTGTTTTTCGGTATGGATCTGACACAGTGCCTACCAAAAACCATGGGACCCTCCCTGTCATCTGCACACACAAACACACACACACACACACACACACACACACGCTCTTTCAAACACATACACACACACACATACATACAAACAAACACCTGCTCCAGCGCTCCCCTTCATCAGAAGTCATTTTTTTCTAAGCTTCAGTCTATTTTGCCACAAGCTTTTCCTACTGACTGACCGCAATAAGACCCATGTGATTTGAAAGACTTAAAGCTGTTCCTGCCTGGGGACATTGGAAATATTCACCCTTTGAAAAAAAAAAAAGATGAAATATAGAATAAAAAAGTGTTTTGTACAGAAATATATTTTTATGATGAAATTATTTGTAAAATGTATGAATCTATTATGTAAATTTTCAATGCAATGTAAGATTAAAAAAGGCTAATTGCTTTTGTAAAAAAAACGTGTCGTCCTTTGTTTGTCTTTTTACTTCACATGACCTTCTGTAAATTGTCGTGGTGTAATCGCTGCACTTGTGACTGCTGGTTTTACCTTCTAACAGAAGCTTGTAATAGGAAAAAAATGCAGTGTCATTGCAAGAGATGTTGCAGACCTTGAGATTTTTTATAGCGTAGAAGTGAATGCCTGCGTTTTGTTTTTTTAAAGCATTCCCATCAATGAACAAATGATTCTTATGGTCATCCACATTGTTGTTTAGATATATATAGACAGGTTCACATTGAACTGGTAATACTGTAGGAATCAAATAGAGCAGGTTGACCTGTACAACTGTCATTAAACTGGAAAATGAGACAGGCAAGCTTATCCAGATAAGTGCTTTCAGTATATCAGATAAGTTGCTGTCATAGGTGACCTGAAGAGACACCAGTGCCTACAAATAATTTGCTGACCCACCAGCTGGTTTAGATGGACATGAAATTGCAAGATTTCATATTTTCTGTCACTGATACTTAGAATTCGATGACTTGCTAATATTTCAAGCAATCCCCAGATGGAACAACAGGCAACAAATAATAAACTGCTATGCTGAATAGACCTTTTTTCATTAACACATACATCAGAATGTAACTTAAAATGTACTCGGTGTGGCTGTTCAGTTTTTCCTTCACTTTTTTTCAGTTTTTCCTTCAAAATATTATTTTTCGATCCATGTCACTTTTTCTCTTCCACTTTTAAAACACATTATTTCACAAAAGTCTTTGCTGATGTAAAATAATACTTTCATCATCACCACATAACTACTTTACAATATGTGACCAATAGCACTTGAGAAGACCAAGCAGAAAAATATTTCTTCACCAAAAAATATTATCAAAGCTAGAAGTACAACTGACCTACTGTGTTTTTGTTGTTGTTATATTACCATATAATTAATGCAACATTTCTTTATTTTCCTTATATGCTATGTAATTTTGAACATTATCTCCAAATCCTAGGCTATAAAGACAGATTTGTATTTTCTGACCTTAGCAGCCGCTGCTGAGAAAACAATTTTCCACAGATTGTTTTTAGTCGCCTTGCTGTTGTGGATCTTCTGATTGGGTTATCACACAACCTTCATCAACAAAGGTCGAAAGTGCTCAGAAACTAATGGAAATCCGGGATTTCTTGACAACTAGGCAATCTGCAACTGTCATAGTTGCTTATAGTCTCTATAATATTAAAGGATATTTTAAAGCTCACCAAGAAGATGTTATTTCTCTCCACCATCATTGTTTTTGTCTTCTAGGGATTCTAATGTTTGTGATCATAATACTCACTCATCACTCATCTTCAACCGCTAATCCTGGGTCAGGTCGCTCAAGCAGGGGACCCCAAACTTCCCTTTCCCGGGCCACATTAATCAGCGTTCCCCGGCCAGTGTGGAGATATAATTTCTCCACCTAGTCCTGGGTCTTCCCCGAGGCCTCCTCCGAGCTGGAGGTGCCTTTAACACCTCCCTAGGGAGGTGCCCAGGGGGCTTCCTTACTAGATGCCCGAACCACCTCAACTGGCTCCTTTCAACGACGTGATCATAATACGCGGACCCAAAATATACACAGACAAAACCCCTCCAAGGGTTTTTCCAAAATATTGTTGGTCACTTTTTGTGGGTTTTTTTCTCGCAAACATGACAATATCCATTAACATGAATCCAACATATTAGCAAAGATGAATCTGGCTATTTGTGTAATTAATAAACATTTAATTTAACACTACATTTATAAAAGGCTTACTGGCCTTTCAGGTAAAATTGCCACTATCCGCTGTGCCTTCTACATGTAGGCCTATGTTTAACATAAAAACAATAATAATAATATTGTAATAATAATTATATTTTAATGCATCATAAAAAGGTGTTTATAGGCTCCTTGGTCTAAAAAACATTGAAGAACCCTGTCTTGGCACAATCTGACGTATGCATGTGCAGCTAGCTACACATACACCACTTGGACAAACCACATAAGGTATTATATGTGAAATGCAGACTTAATGAAAGAAATGACAGAAACTTGCTTAATTTTGAACCAATAACAAGTAGAGATGCACCGATCCGATACTTGGATTGGATATTGGCTTCGATATTGATTAATTAGCTGGATCGGATATCGGATGAATGAGGCCGATCCAGTCACTCCTTTTTTATTAATATCATACACAGCAAGTTCATTAAGTCATTGCATTTAGTAAATATATTACTGAAAGATTTTATTATATATGTGTATAGGGAAATTCAAACCACATCAAATTGCGTTAAATTTTGTTCAAAATTAATCCTGTGTCTGTCATTTCTTCTCATTAAGTCTGCATGTCTCACATACACTTTGTATCTACTTAGTAGCGTACTTTTCGCTTCTTGTTTCTTGTTTTGGTTTGTCCAAGTGGTGTAGCCGTAGCTAGTTCTGTACATGCGCACCTCAGATTGTGCGTTGAGAACCCCAGCTGTAATGCATCAAGACCTGTAAAACGAGGGGCTAAATGGACACATGCAGTAGCATTGTTAGCTAGTTGTTTGCTGTTGGTTGGTTTGTAAATGAACGATACCTTTTGTGAGGAAAACAGTTCACTGACTTCATGTAACGTGACATTTTCATGTTTGTGGTTTCATAATGGTTCCATCATCCTTGCAAGTCTGGTGTAAAGTGACCTGTCAAGATAAGTTTAAATTTATACCACAACCCTTAGAGCTTTTCAGTGGAGACACACACAGTCCTGATTTGCATTTGAGTAGATCATGGCATGGTTATTTCCATGTGAAGCCTTACCCAGTCCTAGGAGCTGGGGGGTGACTTTCTCACCTTAGACTGCAAGTTTACGGCAATGCTTATCTGTAGCGGAATGAAACTTCCAGTTGGCTCGGAGTTACACAGCAATTTACAGTGAGGAAAACTGCCGCAAGTCCCACTTTTCACGCAGTGTCAGACAATTACATTGCACTCTCAACGCTTCCCCACATCCAGCATTTGGATACAGAGAATCCACCAGGTTATAATCGACAATGTTAAAATGATGTTCATTCAATTAACTGTTATAATTTCAAACACAGCCCTCAAGACATGTACTTGTCCCAGTTTAAAATATAACTTTTTTCTTTTTTAAGTACGAGACATAATTTTATATAATCTCATTTAATACACTTTTCACTATAAATAGAGCTAGACTGATTAACACATCAATCTTGTTGGCTGAACTACATTTACACTTGCCTTTCAAACAGAAAAGTGGAGCACCACTGACAGTGAGAAGTTAAGAGTAGTGGAAGTCCATGAAAATGGGTCTGAATGAAAGATTGTTTCCTAAGTCTATCACACACACACACACACACACACACACACACACACACACATTGTAGAGGATGTGCTGGCATGACATGCAGAAGTTTTTTAGATTCTGCCTAAAATAATTTGCCAAAGAATTTCAAAAGACTTCTCCATGCTTCTTTTCTACCCTCTTCAGAGTGGTTGTGTCTTTCTAATCTTCAGCCATACACTAATACAGAGGGACATCTCCTTGGACGTATTTACAAGTTACAAGGTTATGTTGGCTCCTACAGATTTTTCTGATGTTCTCATTAGACTAACCTGGGGCTTGGTGGAGGGAGCTTGTATATTTTTATTTATATTTATCAGTAATGATATTTACTACAATGTTAGTGGAGATACTTGATTTAATCAGTTGCTGAAATTAAATGGGATTTTTGCCTCATATGATAGTAGTCTAATATGACCACTAGATGGCACCAGATGACCTCTATAAGCAATTCAGCCTGCATGATGCTGTCAGCATGACACCTTACATTAATGGATTTGAAAAGATCATATAAAATAAGATTTAGTAATTTTGTAACAAAGCATTTTTCACTCAAGACGAAAGGAAAATTATCTGATGAATCAAAGAAAACATGACCTTGAATTTTTAACACTTGAAGGTGTTTTTTTTTTTTTTTTAAAAAAGATAATTTTGTTTCCTGTTAATAATTGGTGGTGTTTTTTTTTTACCAGAGTCTGGATGAAGATCAACACTCTTCATCTCTCTTTCCAACTGGGGCAATCTGGCCTGTTTTCTATTATCTGCTCCAAATATGAGAACATTTAATTATTTATATTTTTTAAATCAAGATAAAGAAACATCTTTGAAGAAATTAAAAAAAAATAATCTTGGTAATACTTAACAATGTTTGATGTGAGCTGTGAAACTGAGGCTCAGGAGGTAGAGTAGCTGTCCTCATCAGAAGTTCGGTGGTTCATTCCATTTCTTTAAGTAAGATACTAAACCCCCAATTGCACCTGATGGTTACTGGCATGTGAATTTGTATTCAGTTCTTGTTAAAGATGTCGTGCTCTAGTAAAAAACTGAACACATTGATTGTACAGATATGAATGGTTACATTGGGGAGTCTGCTAGGAAAGATGTCAAAGGAAGAATGCATTTTCTTCTCTTCTTACTTAAAAGTAGAACGAATAATAGAGAGGATTTAGTTTTTTCCCTGCCAATCTACTGCACCACACCCCAGTCCAGTGGGTGGCGGCAATGCACCTTCCAAGCTTGTTCGCCAATAAGCCATTAAAACACAAAGAAAAAGAATATATGAATGGTGATGAGTGACACAAATGGCAAAATGACCCCAAAACACCCACAAAGCTTGGTAAAGGAGACAGAGTTTAATACGGTAATGTTACCTCACGTAGTTCATTAAAAGCAGTGCGTAGCCAGTGTGTGTTTGTGTGCTCACATGCATAGGTATTGTGCATGTGAGTAGAGAGTTCTGGTGATTTATCCAGTAGTGAATACAGTAGAATTTGCAATTTGTACCAATATATGCTGCAGCTCCTTAAGACAAACAGAAGTGCCCGGCTGCTGAGTGGAGTGACGAAGGTTCCTTTTCAACCACGCTGGGAGTGAGAGATACTTTGCTTAAACAACGGAGCAAAACACAATGTTAGAGATTCTTTATGTGATTATGAGAACATATTTTCAGTTCATTATGAAAATGTGGTGGGACAAATTAGACTATGGCAAGCTTGCACAGTCTAGGTAATTAATGAGAAAGACTGGCTCCTGATGCACCTGCATCTGTCACCAATGTGAATTTATGTGGGAATGGGTGAATATTGGCTTGTGTTGTTAAGTGCTGTGAGTGGTTGCAAAGGCTAGAAAACTGCTATGAATATGTTTTTTTTTTTTTTTGTTATTTAACATAAATACATGAAATACTTTGAACTAATTTGCGTCAATATAAAACTTTCTGATCGGGTATTAAATTCCACTCATTAAAATTCAATTAATATAATACTGTCATTGTGTATTTAGGTAAGTGCTTACATTTCTGAACACCTTTTATAGACGTAATCTCAGTGTTGTGGTGGTTGTGAGACAAATGAGCTGAACTGAATTTGATTGCATGTGCCATGTGTGATCAATAGATGGCGCCAGCAAACCTCTGAACTGCTTTGTCAGTGTTGGCACCATGCAGCTCTAACATGTTTGTGTAGGTGTTCAGTAACCAAAAGTGTCTTTGACATGTCGGCGGGGCTCAACAGTCATAGTTGCCAGATTGCCATTTGCACCCATTTGGTGAAATTGGCAACTAATTCCTGGTCTTTAGATTAAATCAGTGGCAACCGAATTTTAACATATAGAAATGGGGACAACAAACAGCAGAACAATCACCCCCTAAAAAAATAACATTTGAATATTTGCTGCTTAAGTGATATTCAATTATTAAAAAAAAAAAAAAGTACTGTTACAATCAGAATCTAAACCAGACCACAGCATCATCTCAACACAACACTGCACATTTGTTGGTATGTTGACCCTCATGTGTACATTCGTTTGTTTTAAGAGACAATAGAGAAGCAAATCAAGTGGGGTGAAAAGCTTGACTGACCCGTCAACATTGTGCAAATTGATTAAAATGACAAAAACCCAAATGAACCTGCACAGGAAAAAAAGGTAAAACTGCATTGTACCTTAATTATTCAAAATATAAGTTGACTTAAATGGCAACCATATTTTCAGTTTCACCAACCAAAAGCTGAAGTCTGGTTGTCATCCTGGCCGTTTAGTTTACTTTTTAAAGTTGCCGTTTAGACTTGCATGTTGGTTGAATTGTAAATAGTCGTTATCCAGTACAAATATATATTTTCCTTTAGAATATCCAAACAAAAAAGGAATAAATAATTGAAGATGACAAACTATCCCATTGAAACAAGCGATAAGCTTGTTATGATTATTTCTTAAGAAAATGTGAAATATAAATTTGAAATATTAAAGAAAAGGGCTGCGGTTGGTTGAATATGTGTTATTATAGGTTTTATTATGTGTTTTTAAAAAAGAGTAGAGAGGGATGATGACAGTCACGGATATAACAGAGTTAGTAAAACATGCATACATTTTCCTGAATTCTTAAGTGTTTCTCCAGTCTAGAAAAACAGTAAAACTAAGGATGCACCAATGTAGCATTCTTTGGTATGATGTGTGTACTTGCATTGGCTTTGTATTGGCCATATGTCGTCAGTAGATGGAGCTTGATGACCTTTGATACCGGAGTTACAGACTCTTGTACCTGAGTAGAAAGTGTAAACCAACACAGATAGTGTTGCTGTACTTCTGTGCATGCCTTTTTAGATGAAGCGCACTTCATTTATTTCTCACTCGGGTAATGATGAGAGACGAGAGAAAAACAATGAGCTAGTTATTTAAATTAATTGGTTCCGTCTTTGTAGTAATTTTTCTAGAATTTTTCATCCCATCGGTCTGCGGATGTGGATCGAAATAGAAATCAGCACTGTTACCAAAAATTATTTTTCTTTTAATTTCAGTGTCACATTGCTTAAAGCCTTTTTGATTCTGCCCTCTCTCTGGTGATGACGGTAAGGGGACAAAGAAGAACTTTCACTCCACCGTGTGTTAGTCAAACTGGGACAAGCTGAGGCTGCAGGGTCCATGGGAAAGGATAATGATACAGTGAAGCTCCTCGAGAAGTCCTTTCTTGTATGAAGCCCTTGTGTAGCCATGTGAGTGTAGAGGAGAGCGTGTCGAGAGGGTAATTGCAACTAAGCCAAAGACAGGGACCATAATTTTTCCCCACTGCTACACTAATGGGAGAGAAAAGGTGGTTCGGGATCAGGTTAACAGATTTATAGGACGTGGATAATCTATTTAGGACACGGCAATTTTTTTTTTTTTTTGAAAAAGGAAAATGAATCCAAAAATTACATTACATTTTAGTAATTTCATGAAAGTAGTAAATGCATTTTTTAACAGTGAGAAAAGCAAAAGAAATACATCTTAATAATTAGTATTTTCAAGATGCATCGCTTGAGCATTCCCTTCTTCACCACTATCTCTTGCAGTTCCTCTGTGTGTATGACCAACATATCAAACATACATTAAAACATGTTTTCCTCTTTCACTGCTTGCATTGTCTTTCATCTCTCTCTTGTAATCACTGAAAGAGTGATTCGTGCTTTCTTTGCCTGCTGTTACTGTATTTTCTCTTGTAGTATCATGTAATCTCAGCTTTCCTCTTTGTGTTTCCTTTCTCCCAGAGACAGAGTACAGCTTCAGTAGTACCAGAATAAATACACACACACACACACACACACACAAATCAAATCATTGTGAGTTGCTGATTAACAGAAGGGGTAACCCTGAGAAAGGTTTTGGATATTTAAAAAAACGAATGACTAGATTACTTCAAGATTTTTGGCTAAATCATTGTGAGGCCTTGAAACTTCCAATCTCATGCCAGTTTGGTTTAAACGATCAACACTTTTCATTCAATTGTATAGTGTCAAATTATTTTCCAGAGGAATTTTATTATCCTCCCATTTGAAACCGGAGCTTCCAGAACTGTTTCTTCCGATCACACAACTTCCTGCAGTCTTTCTCCTGTGACAGAGAGCCTTCCCAGATTTCTCCAGCTTTCTGTCTTCAACTGCCCACAAATCAATCTGGGATTAGGGTTGATTACACGGATATCCCTTTGGGATGCTTTATTTCAATGAATTAGACGAATGAATGAACAGAACTGCAACAGAACGGTATTTTGTACCAGCCACATAAATTATGCATAGTCTGTGGATAACAACCAGCCTTGATCATCTTTTAAAGGTTTGAATTCAGAGTGAGAAAAATTGTTAATTGCCAGCCTTGTCACGTATAATATGGGCTGTGTTTGATGTACAATAGGGACGCAGTCTATATGTTGGTTATTTATTTAGGTAGTGATGGAGACTCTGTGCACGATGAAACGAAGACCTAGATAAAATGTTTGTGTGGTGTTTAATGTTTTACACAACATGATTATTGCGAGAATAATGTCAAGCTGAACAAGTAAGAAAATTCATTGATTGCACAGAAACAAGGGACTTCTGTGCATATTGTATGGTATTAATAATTTGTGTCTGTGCGGCATACATACAGACGCTATATAATGTTATGTATCATGTTCACAGCGCACGCAATGTTTCAGTGGTGTAAGATTAAGAAATAATTCTGCAGCAGAGTAAAAAAAATGCTCCTTTCAATCCTAAATCAATCCATTGCACCTCCATTTGAATTTAAGGGGCTTCACAGTCAGCACTAAGCAGTGTCAATGTGTTCTATTTGAAGCTGACTATACAGATAGGGTATGCGATGGTAAGAAAGATGTAAATGTAGCTTCATACTTGGATAGTTAATAGCTAAGGACTCCGAGAAGCAGTTATACAAACACACCTTTTTTTTCCTAGATGGAAATAATTTAACTTGGGGCACAATTAAATTTTGACGCATTTCTGAGTTATTGTTAAAAGCATATGAATGTTGAAATATGATTGACAGAGGTGCATAAGTCTGTGATTGGCGTGCCCTGAGAATCCTGTGAATCCAAGGGCTTGAAATATTTAAAAATGCAAATTGCATGCAATAATTTGCATATGGCAGTATTTAAAACCAGTGTCCTTGCCTAAAGAGGTTTTGTAGTAGACAAAGAGAGGGATTATGGATGGACACCCACCCGTGTTTTGATCGCAGCAACGTTGATCAAGTCAGATTTCTGTAAACAATAGGCTACTCAAGAGGCTTGATGGAGAATTTAGTAAAACATGTACAGTGCCTTGAAGTGCTGTGACTAAATTTAAATTATCATCTGGTTTAGAGGCCTTTGCACTTAATATAATCCTCATCGTCCCTGCCCTTGAAATGAGAAAAAACAAGGGTATAAGAAACTCCTTGTGTGTGTAGGTGAACCAAATTGTCTTTTTATATGTGCGGATGATTATAGATTGAGATATGGAGATAGATAAATAGATAGATAGATGGATACATAGATAGATAGATAGATACTTCTCATCAACAGAGGTAAAGTTAAGCGGTCAACCTACAGTGGTTGCTGTGACCAATCGATTAGCATGACATGCTCAGCCATGTCCTACAGCAAGGGGCTACAACGTTAGATTAAATGCCGGCCAGATCCTCATCAGGGAGAAAATCAATAGTTGTTGTTAAGGGCGAATAGTGTCCGAAGGGGGTTGGGGATGGAGCGTTGTAGAGTCACTTTACATGGTGTGTCCTGGGCTGTTTGCACTGTGGCGCCTGCTTGTATTGACCTGGATAGGGAGCCTTGGTAAGGAGGAGAGAGAGAGAGAGAGCATTTGTCACCACAGTTCTCCTTTATTCCTCAGTCAGCGTTCACTAACTGACACTGACTTTGGATTGCTGATTAATGATCATAAAACTCTTAAACTATTCCACAGATAGTGGAATGTGTTTTGCGCACATTTCTATACTCATCTCAACCTCAATTCAAATTTAGTAGCACATTTTTTTGTGTGAATATAGATTTACTACACTTGAACTTTATCTATACACCTGTTCATGTTGTCTTATGAATATACAGAACCTGAATCGCACATAAGAAACCAAAACCAACCAATGATCCACCTAATTTAAATGTCTATTGTTTATAAATATTTCCATATTGTTTAGATGGTGATACTGAAAAACCAGTGGCTAAACTGCATTAAAATTATATTTATGTCATTTGGATGACCTTTTACGTTATAGATCCTTGCATGTTATGTTAATTTTGCACTATAGTTCTTAATAAAATTAGAAAATACTCAGTACTTTTCATTTGTCAAGTATTAAAGTACAGAAAATTGTAGGGCTGCCCCCGACCAAGGATTTTCTTGGTCGACCAGTGGTCGTCATTTATAGCGATTAGTCAACTAATTGATGCATATATATATATATATATATGCAATATATATTTATATGCAATCTCACAATCAAAGTTCTCATTAGTCTAAAAAGCTCATTAAGGAATTGTTTCAGCGCAGCAAGAGAGTCCCAAGTCCAGTTTATTTCATCCAGCCAGATGCAGAAAGGATTGAGGTGGATGTCTCACAGAAGAAGAGCCCACATTACTCATTTTTAGTTGGTAAGAAGCTGATTCAATCATCGGCAGTGCACTTTTTTAGTTTACCACCATTAACACCCCTGATGTAAGTAAATGCCTGTTGAGTTTCACCAGACCACGCTTAGCAGAGTGACATTTATGGTCTGGCATGTGTGAGGATAGTCTCCTGCAGCTACAGTGTTTTGAACACATAAGCCATGTGTAGATGCTGCCTGTCATAATGTTGTGTCATTCCAGAAAATCGACACAGCTAGCTGGGAAGCAGTAATTAGGTTGCATTAAAACAAAAATAAATAAATAATAGAATACAAAAAGAAATGCAAAATATTACTTTGTAGCTTACTGTCTAGTCCAACTTTGAATGGGGCCATTCATCACCCAATGCTTTGGACATGTTTATTCCTGTAGTCTACTAAGAAACAAAAAGTGTGTATTCACATGTTTGTCCATTTGCACTTTCCTCTCAGAGCCTGCTATCCACAGAACAAAATTAAAATGAAAATACTTTACTGTTAATGACATCAGGAATTTCAGCACTGGCAGGTTTTTTTGTTGTTGTTGTTGCCCTACTCTACAGGAAATATATGGACTTCTGGTGATGAGCCTTAGTAAAATCTGACCTCTGTGGTGTAAAAGAACGGAATTCCCCGAGGTGTCAAAAAGCTACTCTGCAGCATGTACGAGGATTAATGCATTGTTCAGTGTAATTACTTAAGGTTCCTGGCTAGACTACTTACAGGGGATGCTGCAACCACATGGTCGACGTCCTTAGTTTGAGCTTTTAACATTAGGCTAATGTATGAAATTCAACACAATCAGGGCTGCAAACTAACTTTTCTGCTCACCTGCCAAGGGGACTAGCAGATGAAAGAATCTACCGACCAAGTACATTTTATTTACTGGCCAAATAACAAATTGCCTCTTTTTGTTGCATATACATCTGTTTCCATACTTGTCATTGAGATAGCAGTATTACATAGCAATACATGCTTAGAAAAGAGGCCAAAGTATTATTTAGAAGTACATTTTAATATTATTAATTGCATTTCAAAACATTGCAAATTGAAAACTTTAACATTGCAAAACTCTGACAAAGGTAACACGCATTAATTACTCATCAGAACTACAGATTGGACCGATCCGATCCAGTATGCATCTCTAATCAAAGCTCCTCATCACTGTCTTCAGCAGACACCCTCTTTGCACCACCATCCATATAATCAGGCCGCCTGCTTCTAACTGAGCTCTCGTGCCACAGCATCAAACAGTAGCTGTGCTCGGATCACGGTCACTGCGCCAAACTTTTAAAGAGCAGTGACGCGTACACTTCGTTGCTTCTGAGGGGAACTATTTTCTACAGTGGTGACTTAAGCTACTTAAGTGGGACACGCAACAAATCACCGCTTTAGCGCTAATGTTTGCTAGTGTCATAATTTATAATTTTATAGCTACTACAATGTTTTGCTACATCATGCATAATTTATTGCATGAGCACGACCATCGGGACAAACATTTACCCACCCCGTGGCATGTAGCCCTCCGAAATTAAGTCGCCAAGGGAACGTTTTAGTCGCATTTGGCTAATGGGGACGGCTAGTTCACAACTAAGCAAAACTGCATATTTTAAGATTGTATTTCTAGTTAACAGCAGTTAATCAAAAATCTCACATTATGTCATGTAAAAATATGTTTATTTTGACTTAATTGTGATTAGAATTTCAATTGAAGTGCATAATATTGAAATACTGAATACCTTATGAACCACCTGTGTGAATGTGTCTGTGATGGAAAGCCTTTGTTGTTTATCACAGCTACTTTCTAATAGTTGCCTAATTAGTTTTGTACAGTCTTGTTGTGTCCTGTGAAATTTCAAAATGAGTTCTATATTATATTTTTCTTTTTATTGGCTGTTTGTAGCTGGCTTACATACTGATAAATGACAACACCATACCACCCAGTTGAAGGTATACAGTTCCTCTTTTAATGAACCCTTGGTCCATTTGAATAATAATTTACTATTTGTAAATAATTACTTAGACTCTCTATAGGCCTACTTTCAGGCAACCACACACTTCAATGTGTACAAAGAAAGAAATGGAAAAATATTCTCATCATCTCACAGTGTATTTTTCTCCCACCCAGCTCTTCACACCTCACACTCTCTCGATTCCACGACTCTCAAGGACAAAGAGGGAATGACTTCACTGTTTTGCGGCTGTGTCTTATGTTTCTGGGGCAACAGGGAGATTACTACTGCAGCAAGAGCCCTAGGTGCTGCTGGTGATGCCAGATAATTATGCATAAACAAACAAACCTCCAGAAAAGGTGTGCTGCCAAGGCTCTCAGGCCATATCAAAATGCAGAAATTAACCAATAAGTATATAAAACAAAATACACTTTCTGTTTAAAATTTTGAATAAGAGGCCAAAAATATAGAATATTCTGAGGCATGTTTTCCTTATGTATTTTTTTCTTTTAAAATACAGATTTGGTTGAAGGTTGATTGCAAGAGGTGAGCACCATTCTCCTCCTATTGCAGTTACACATAAATTAGGCACCATGTGACTGTACGAGATACCATGATAGTTACTGGCTTCACTATATAACTATATTATGACATTTCATTATGTTCCAAAAATGGACAGTGTAAACCATGTTACCTTTTATAACCATTCAGGTGTAGAAGTTAGGGATCGACCAATATGGATTTTTAAGAGCTTATACCGATACCGATTTTTTTTCCCCATTAGCCTTAGCCGATGACCGATACGGACTGCTGATTTTCTTGAGCCGATATTTGGAGATGATTCTACTTTTTTCCCCTCAATTTACATCATAAAAATTCAACAATGGTAATAACAAATGTTACGATTCTCAATTTAAAAAGGTGTCTCCATGAACACGGAGCTGACTGTGGACGCAGCAGTCCTCTTCGGCCGACACCTAAAAAACGTAAATATCGGCAGATAATGTTGGCCGGCCGATGTCTATCACTACTAGAGGGGTTTATGTTATTGTTCCTCTCTTTAAGTTTGTGGATTAATTGAACTTGTTTTGTTTTGTCATTATTGTTATCTTACAGTACAAAATAGGAATGTAACCAACATCTATGGTTCACAGCGAAACAACACATTAGAGCCAGAGTAAAAAAGCTACAAACTCGAGCTAAATACAGTCTAATGCACAACTCGACACAAAAAATAATTACTGACTGAAAGTGTAACCCATTATGATAAGTGCTCTTTAGGGTTGACATGTTTGAATCATCAGACAATTTAAAAAAAATGTGCCTTTTGCCTTCTTTTTTTTTTTTTTACTGACAATTAAGCTCTCACAGTATGCAAGGAATGTTTAAACCTGCAAGCCAACTGAAACTGTTGTGAAGTGCTTGTTAACAAGTGATTTATGAGTCTGGCTTATTACTGTGCGATTTCATTGATTTGTGGAAATTGCCCACGTCCGGTTATTGTGTGCTTTTCACAGAAGAAGTCGGGAGGTTGGTCAAAAATGATTTACTTAATGTTTAATGAGCTTTTTTATAAATCTCACAGTCACAAACATGTAGACAAGCTCTGTAGAGTAGGTGGGAGGTAGATGCAGTAACACATCCATACGCACACAGTGGAGAGTTTTGAAACACCCAGAAAAAAACTTGAAACCATCTCTTCTCAGTACGCAGCAGTTTGTACCCTCCAATTTCCCTCGCTGACTTCATGCTTGCCTTGTCCAGAAAAACTCTTCTCCTTCATCGTAGCGTGGGGGATCTCCAGAAAAACCAAACGATAGGCGGAGAAGGACCCGCTGGGGTGTGGGATTGCTTGTAGAGAAGCACCCGAGCGCTCGTCTGCAGGATTTGTTTGACTCGGGTAATTGAAAGTGTTTTAAACTATTATAGCAACTGGAGGGCTTGTTTAACTGTCGAGCTGCCAGTCAAGCGGGTGGGCCAAAAGCCCAAGCCGTCAAGGCCTGTCAGTCAATGGAAACGAGAAGTGTCGGCTTAATGGATTTCTCCACACTACTCAGTCTACACACCCAGCAGAGCTAGGAGGGAGGGGGAGGCAAAAAAATAAAAATCAATGCATTGTCATGTGTGAGTGTGTGAGCCATCAAACGACCAGGTGGATTGGAACTGTATTTGCCTTGTGTCGATGTTGAGATGCAATACTGGGAGCGAGCAGGAGGTGTTGGTGCGTGCGTGCGTGGGTGCGTGTGTGTGTGTGTGTGTGAATGCCTAGCCTATATCTCTTACACCAGTTTGTGTGTGTGTTTTGCAGTTGCCTTAGAGGAGCAGGCAGGGAAGACAGACATTCTCTGCTTGTCTCCAGGGGCTTTTGTTGTGATTTGAGGGGTAAGAGGGGTCACATCACCCTAAAAACAAGTTTGCTTTTCATCCCGTTGTCTCTCCACAGGTGAAAAACTGCCTTTTATCTGCAAATTTGTTCTGTGGTTTGCCCAATGTACGCTCATTGGCAAGACAGACAGTGCTCACTATTATCACTCAGATGTTTTTGTAAGTAAGTAACATTCAACATTTACGGTATATGCTGAAACAATCAACTGCAGCTTTTTTTTATCATAGTTGTTTCTCCGCTCATTTTTTTCCAGCTATAATATTTAACATTTCCTCCGGTGTCAGCTTCTCCAATGTGAAGATTTGCTGATATTCTTTGCTTTAAAGGATAGAAAGCTGAATAACCCTTTTTTCTTTGTGGAACAAAAAAATGACATTTGAAGATAATACCTTGGTCTCTGGGATTTACATTTTTAACACTTTTCTGATATTTAATAGACCAAATGGTTAATTGAGAAAATTATTGGCAGAATATTCAAATTGTTAGTTGCAGCTCTATAGTTGCCCGGGCTATTGATACTGATCACTTAATTTATTTTTATTATTGACCTCATTAAGCTACTGGTTATTTATTTTTGTATTGATTGTTAAGTCTACACAATATCAGAGAACTAGAGAAGATATTGAGTTTGCAATTATAGAAAACAGAGAGAAATAGCAAATTATCACATTTGAAAAGCTGGAACCAATAACTTCGATGGCAAATTTGATTTATAAAGAACTCAAATGATTAATCGGTTTTAAAAATGGTTGTGGATTGTTTATCACCTTATTCAGGGTTGAGGTTAGGGGTTAGGGTTAGGGTTATTCAGCTCAGTTTATGTATGTTTTATGCAAGAAAAGCTTCAATGCCCACATAGAAGACGTGCATGATGTGGTGATGTTTGATGTCACAAAATATTGATGCTTTAAAGACATGATTAATTTAGGCAATTTCTGCCTGACACCGAACTGAATGATTGCACTCATTAGTAGCAGTGATATGTGTTACTAAAAGGCAGGCATATGAAAAGAAAACCACAGGTAAGCAGACAAAAATATCTCACATTTAACCGTTTGGATTTGGTCTTTAACAGTGTAATTTACCAAGTTTGCAGTCTAATCTAAACTGGTGTGTGAATGGACTTAAGTGGTTGGCTGATCGATGTCTTTCCAGCTACAAGCCACAGCCATAACACAACTAAAGCATTCACACACAGACACCTTGCATGCAACGCCCCCACCTCGTGAGTGCCTCAGAGATGTATTTATTTTATCAGTTCTCGTCTTGGTCGCAGCGAAAGGCTGACGTGGCACGTACCTTCGCTTCATCTCAATACCACCTTGTGTGATTTATAGCCAGCAGATCTGGCTCCAGCGCCATCATTTTTAACTGCCCCGTCTTTTATCTCCACCAAATGATCGTATTAACCACGCCAAAGACTAACACAAGGCAGAGGGAGATGTCTGTGTTGAGCTAAACCAGACTACCCCCTGAAAGGCATCAAATCATTTCACCATGTTGAGAGCAAAAAGTGGTAATTACTTCTAATTGGGGCTTCAAATTTTTCTCTCGCTCGTCCCTCTTTTGCTAAATTGGATGATTTCCTTTTTTTTTTTTCTTCTGGAGGGATGATAGATACCTCAGAACCTATGAGCGGGGCTGAAATTGAAAACAGTTTTTGTTCCATTTGAAATGTATCATTGTTAATGTCCTTCCCCTTCGCATGCTTACACACACACACACACACACACACACACACACACACACACACACACACACACACACACACACACACTTGAAAGAGTCATTACTATCTGTGTAGTATTTATATATGACTTCCGTGTTAAAACGGACACACATCTCTTTGCTCTATGTTTGCATCCATCTCTGCAAGGCCAGAAAACACTTCAGTCTGAGTTTCCACAGCCCCCCCCAACAGGACAGTTATGAGCAATAACTTGGCTAAATATTGGCAAAGTTGAGTGTTCAAAGTTGTGTTCTTTCAGTGTGAATGTTTTTAATCTCCATGCTCAGAGGATCAGTTTGTCAATAGAATGAGAATAGCTCGTCCACCTTTAAAGTCAGTCTACTTTAAGTGGACCTGGGCTGAAGTTGTCGCTAGCTTCAAGGCTAACCCCTTGACTTTAATCAGGAAGAGGCAAGCACGACACTGGAACTTGGCTTGTGGCTTGGTCTTGAGGAGTTGAAGCAACCTAAACTGTAGGTTTGCGTGCGTGCGTGTAGTCTCATCGTAGTTTTTTTCTGTCTTCTCAGCTTAGGTGTCGTGAAGAAAAAATGCTTAGGCATTGCTCTCAAGTCTTAAAATGTTAGGGGAAACCCTGTGGTTTATATTAGCATCATGTTGGCTAAAATATTGGTGGCATGTTTATGTAAGCACATGTAAACACACAGGACAACGTTGAGGTCAGCAAAAATAATAAAGGTCATGTCCATTTATCGTACAATAAGTTGATATAGTAGTTCTTATTTTCACCCTACACTTCTCCCATCCTGCCTAATTTCTAACATTTGGGTGTAAAACTAAAATAATCACTGCTCTCACAGAAGAGAATCACTACAACTTGATGAAACAAGACTCTTTAAACATGTTGTATTTGCAGTAACATTTTGTACCAATAAACCCAGTTCTGTCTGAGAGATGCAGAGGATGGCTAACGTTTTTTTTAATTAAAGTAAATCAAACAGCTTATTACAACACGCAAACAGATAGTTAGGAATTTGCAATGCATGAAATGTACGTATATGAACATTTGTAATTACAGTCAATGTGTCCATGTTTTAAAACATATATATCCAATTATTTCATAGCATTTTAGAGTGGGGACTTGCGCTTTCCAAAAGACTAGGCCCCAAATAATTTCTGCATTGCTCATCTGCCTGTTTAAAAGAAAGACAAGAAAATGAGTAGGGGGGGTGGAAGGAAGACAGCCAAAGATTTGACATAGTGCTGGAGGAGTATTTCCTTCTTGTCTCACTGAATCAGGTTGTGGTGTCTCAGCAATATTTTAATCACGCTCTAGCATGGAGCTGCTGCTGTTATTACATGTGTGTTCCTCTAATTTACACATGCATATCAACACACAAGGAGAGAACAACTGACCTTGTGTAATGTTTTCAGATTATAAAGCTGAAGCTAGAGGCAGACAGTGTTCTCAATGTTATGAAACTAATAGTAAAGAACACGGAGTTTCTACACTGTGTAATCCAATTTGACCTCGTCTATGGGAAGACGGTCCATTGAATAACATTCTTCTAAGAATGGCTCTGGCAGAACATCTCATGACCCACTTTTTAAGGGTCTCCGCTCACCAGTTGAAAAAACACTGTTTAATGACATTCAGGGGAGGAAAAAAAACCCTCTATGACTGTAACACTAAATCATTTATCTCATCTAATATTGGATGATTTGATGGTACAAAAGTTAAAAGAAATGTTCAAAACAGATCCACTCTAGAGAAAATGGGAATGGCTCTCTATATTTGATACACCGTATGGCTTTGTAGACATCATCGCCTCTCACTCTCCATATGCTCAGTCTCACTTTTTCCTCACACTGTATGACTGTGTGAGGCTGAGGGTAAAGAGCTCACTGTGTCCTGCCAGCAGTGGAGACATCAAAAGGGGCTATTTGGCAGAAGTTGGGGGGCTGAGCACATAGGATTGCAGCAGGAATAACACAGGGTGAGATGTTATTATTACAAGGCTGATTTAGGACTATTATGGAGAAGCTCTGTGGGGGTTTCAGTGCTAAACGCCCTCAAGCACACAAAGCACACACCACTTATGGACCTCACTGGCACACATTCATAAAAGTAACTTAGAAAACACACATCACAATATAGCATATGTTGTTGGATCAGATTCCCAGTATGGTGGAAATGCTGCATAAACACACATACAGGACTTGGAGGGATGTAGATTTGTACTCTCGGGAGGGAGGGGTGTGAGGTTGTCTGACGGCGAGTAAATCACATGTGACAGAACCCAAACTCAGCCGAGGTGTGTCTCTTGACATAGTGTGATGGGGCGTGCCCTAATGCATTACTGTCCACCAGGGCTTTGTGTACGTGGACGCACATATGTGTAAGTGTGTGTTCAGGCAATCATGTGTCTATGTATGTTTTTGTGTATGCATCTGGCCCCTCTTTACTGCGATGTTGTGAGCAGCCAATCATTTCTTCCAGTCCAATTAGCACACATGTAAATTCAGGTTAACCGTGGAGCTCATCCAGGGACAACCAACTGCGACAGGGCAACACTATGAGGGGGTTGACTCTATATATGTGTGTGTCTGTGTATGTGTGCGTGCGGTTCACTGAGTTTATATAAGATAATACAAAGTGTAAGAGGGGTGTCCACCACTGGTGACCAATGAACTCGAACAACTTGAATTTGAACAACCATTATTGATGCTGTTCAGAGCACCATCATCAACATTGTAACCACCAGCTGCCACTAAGCAGGTTTAACCCTTTATGTTAGACCTCTGGATCAGTACTTTTTTTTTAAACAAAAAAGGGTTGAGTTATATTTACATGATGGGAGTAAAGAAATTCTATCATTCAAGCAGGATTTGACTTTAAAGCTACTAGATGTTTTTAGGCTCTTATGGCCATATGTTTCAGAAAAATCTTTTGTTTTTTAAAGCTTTTTTGTTAGCGGCATCTAAAATAAAATAAAAAAATCCTTTTTTTTTTCCTTATCAGATACTGCTAAGGACCCACAACTGCATACAGCCGGGCTTGGGGTTGGTATGTATCACACCTGATGTAACAAGACAGTGTTTCCTCGTTGGCAACTGGGGGAGGGGCAGGAAAGAATGGAGGGACGCTGGATCAGAGGGGATAACGACAGGAAGAATAAACACATGAATAAATAACAGCAAAAGGCAAACAGAGCCCAGCCATCAGTCCGATTTGGCCGAGGCTCGTCGCTCGTTTGTTCACTCACAGCTGGGAAATTCACGGTAACTTGGTTTGGTTGAGGAGGGAAAAAAAGGCTCACCTCGATGTCAGTGGCCAAATGCATGTGGCAGATGTCAGCATTTAGATTTTTACTCCCCATAGTGTTGGACTGCAGCAAAGAAGGAGCTGGGGGGTGCTGGAAGTGAGAGATGAAAACAGTTATAATGTAAGGGGTGGCGTATAACCGCTGAAAGCTGCCAATTTTCATATCATATTTTTTTTCATCATATTTTAAATGATTTGAATCATTTGTAACATTAGATACTTAAAGTAAAAAATATTTGTATATTTCAGTGCAAAATATGCTCCAAGATTCAACACATTAAATAATATTCATTCATTTTAAAAACCTGTAGATCCTGTTTTTTGTATTACAGAGTGCACAGTATGCATATGTGTGTTCATTTTTTTTTTTTTTCAGGATCTACCCAACAGTTCAGGCTCTTGTATGTTACTCCCAGAGGAGAGCTATAGGGATCTTTTTCTCTGGGCTTTATCTGTGCGCACAAGCAGTAATAAATACACATCTTAGCCTGTGTGTGTGTGTGAGAAAGAGAGAGAGTGTGTGTGTGTGTGTGTGTGTGTGTGTGTGTGTGTGTGTGTGTGTGTGTGTGTGTGTGTGTGTGTGTGTGTGTGTGTGTGTGTGTGTGTGTGTGTGTGTGTGTCTGCATGGCTGACTCAAAACCAACCCTTTGAAGTGAAGTAACGATGAGGGGAAGTTAATTACGTCCCATTATGCAGGCTGGGCGCAACCATGCACCAGTTAAGGCCATGTTTTTCCCTTTAATTAACTAGAAAGCCAAACGCTTGCCTGTCAGGGAGCTGCTAAAAGAGCATTTCAGAGGAAGAAACCCTCGGGGCGCTGATGAGAGGGCGCTAGGACTGGCCACATGTTAATGGCGAGGTGTTAGCATCTTAAACCGCGTTATCACTCGCCACTCTTAGTAGTCTTGCAGAAATGTGCAAAGGGAAATCTCGGGGATGGTCTCCAGGGGAAAACTAGCAAAGCTCCTTGACTTTGAGAGTTGATGTTGCAGCACTACAAAGTGTACAGGACTGGGGGAAGTTAAGGAACTTTTTTAACTGCTTAAAAAAGAACCGAAAGTGCCTGAGCGGTAACTTCTTAATTAGAAAGTCCCTTGGATGGCTTGTGGATATGAAGTCACACTGGAGAACTTTGGAACCTCGGCTATCATCTCCAGCCTGAAATAAGTTTCTCCAGTGCAACACCCAGGTTAAAAATCGGTCCATCAAAGTTGCAGATAGATAAATTCACAGATGAAGGAAGTAAACAAATTTTAAAGTTTCAGTTATCAATTTGAAGTGCGAATAGTTTTTGAAGGTAAAGGAAAATATTTTCTCATGTTTTCAACCCATGTCTAAACACAGATGCATTTTTAAGAAGAGCATTACAAATATTTCAAAGCTTCAGAATACAAAATTTTAAACTCTTTCTTGGGTTTCATAAAGCATGCAAATTCATTCAAAGGTCAGACACATAATTGTGTAGTAAAAGACTTTTCATCCAAAGTTTAGAGAAATTTAAAATAATGTCTTTGTTTTGTACTAAATTACTCTTTTTGTTATGCTCGCTATTGCAGTGGCACGATTTGGAATGTAATGGGATTGATATCAAGCCAGTGTTGTGTTAGTTATTTAGTCGGGGTGTACTGATATGTTGTTAAATGGTGAAGGTGAAATTATCAATATATATTATTATCTTAAAGATGCACCTTTTATTTTTTCATTCCTATGGCAATAATTAAAAGGCCATCAAGGACTGTTTAAGTGAACTGATGAAACAACATCTCTTACAGTAAATATGAGAAATGTGGCACTTTATAGTGAAAAAAAGGTCTATTTTATTAATATTTTAAAAGGAGCTCGGTAATAATATGGTCGAATTGTATTTGAGTTGCTTTTATTTATTTTTTAGTAGATATAAATGCAACTGATTGTGTTAAACGGATATATGATATCATCTTGTATCGATTGCACGTCCGAGTCAAATCGCGTCGTAGCAGACTTTGGGATATCAGCAAATCTCATATCATCCAAAGAATCAATATAATATTGTGTTGTGATGAAACTTGTGATTTACACCCCTATAATTTATACTATCTTGACAACGTGATGTTGACATGTATTACAGTAAGTACAGGATGAAACACTTCTTTGCCTTTTCCCATTTGGGGTCAACACTTGAAGTCAATTGAAACCTTCATTATATGGAGCTAATTTTGTTAACATTGTAGAATGAGTGGACACCACCAGTTCATTTTTGATCATCTAATTTACCAACCTGTCATCGTTTCATGTTGGAAATAAAGCTGCCTAGGAAAATAAGAATTCAAGCCCTCTTATGCACTGACACCTCACTGTGAGCTGTAGACTACCTTGCAGATTTACAGTAATTTCCTGTCTTTAGCAGGCAACAACTGAACATCTTGTTTTGAGCACCCTGTTGAAACTTCAGCTTTCACCTGAGCATGGTTTGCCATGTTCACTCACAGAGTAAACACACACAGGCCTTGGAATGTCGGTTGTTTGTGAATTGATATGATTGCAAAGAATTTACTTGTCAGGTGCTCCTGGTGCAGGTAACTAAAACTAGCACACTTTAATTGCTGTGTCTCTGTTGTTTCTGTGCCGTGTTCAGTAGGATAGCGGTAGTTGCAGGAAAGCATGTTTCCAAGGAGAGCAATTAGACCGAAAGTGACAGCATGAAATATGATGATAGCTGTTAAACAAAAGGCACGTTTATCAACTTGAGGAGATAACTACTGCTATTTTGGTCACTTTGTTCAACCAGTTAATGCTGTCTGAAGATTGTCAGTCTTACAGTGCCTAAGTTTCCGCTTCTATTTTCCTGACTGCTAATATTTTGCTTGATATACATCTATCATTTTTGAGGGTTCCTTGTTAGTGTAACATCTTTCCATTAGGGCCTAACCAATATTGGACTATTGCAGACATATCAGTATGTATCAACATATGTTTTCCATATGTGGATGATATGAAAACCTTTTTTACAGAACATATAATGGGGGGACTTCAAAATGGTGCCATAAAGATATTTATTTTATTTTTATGTATTCTTTTTTTTAAATGATTAGCAATTGAATGATCCTGAAAATACAGTATGATTTAGCTTTTTATATTTATTTTCTTAGTGTTCATTCCTGGAATCGAATACACTGTATAAATGATAGTTGAATATTATTTTGTAAAGTTATTTGATTAAGAAAGCAGCCTTCTGAGTACCTTTAACATAGTTATATTGGTGCAAAATTGGTGCACATTCCACATAGAAAAGGTCTTTTTCATTCCAGCTCAAGAATTCATATCAACATCGGTATTGGTATTAGTCCCACAAATCCCTATTGGCTGGGCTCTACTTTTCACAAATACTGTATTCATCTTTGCTCTGATCTGATCTTGAGGGATAGAGTTAATACCCTAAACTTTATATGTTATTTCATGTTGCACACAATCAAATCCAGTTAAAACCACTGATGAGTATGTTGATTATAACTTATCACTGAGGAATGACTCTTGTTTTGGATGCATATAGCAGAGAAAAGAGAGCTTAACGCCACAAATCATTACATGAATGAAAGCATGTTTTCACGAACACATGTGCCGTGCTTAAGAGGAATACATAATACACAAAGCCTTCTTGCAAGGAGGTTAATTGACATGAACCACACATGCAAGTCTTGCCAGTACAATACTGTGCACTGCCAAAGGGTGGTGCTAACCACAAACTGAATTAATCCTGTGTTACACACACATACTGTATATTTGAATCCAGAATATATATAGCCACAATAAAATATATTTATGTAGTCCACATTTATACATTTTATATGTATTGTCTGATGTTTTCATATGTGATTTAGCTCATGTCTTTTTACACACACTCTTTTCCTCACTCTCTCCACACATATTGACCGGTCTAGGGGTCAATGACTGTGCAGATGACAGCTGAGTTGTTATTAATGGCCACTGCGTTCCAATATATCCGTATCTGTGCTGGGAAAATGGTCTGTAGCCTGCCCACACTCCTTCCCCCACACTGGGCTCCAGCTGTCTGGCTCCACTGTGTAAAAAGATCCAGGCTTGTCTCTCTTCTTTACCCCCTCATAACCTCTTAAAACCAAGGAAAAGCAGGGGAAATCAATAATAAAGATGCTTTTAGAAGTTCCAAATAGTTGATAAATGTTAGGGGAAGTCATTAGCGTACAGCCCATTTATTAAGTCCTGTATGCTCCAATGAGCTGAGTAAAATGTGGAATCACACAATTTGGTTGCAGGAAAAATTGTGTTTCCATTTTTCCATCTTCTCCCAGTTCGGTAACAATCCTGTTACGCTCCTTTTGGATTATGTGTTAGGAGCCCAGTAAATGAATTCAGTAAAAGCAAACCATAGCAGCAGAAATCAGGGCAGCATTTGATTGTGTCCTGGATAGAAGAAGGTTGTTGTAGTATGCAGCTTCACACACTGCCCGCTTACTCCAGCCAGCCCTTTTATTCTCATAGTACAACCTTCTCTTCCCTCTCATATCTTATTGAACCAACCCCCCTTCATCTGATCATCTGTAACCATTATGTTTTTTTCACACTTCTCTATCCTCTCCTGACTTTCGATACGACTGCAGCCCTGTCACCACCCTGACTGCTCCTTTTTAATCTCAGGTGCCTCGATATGACGAGGCCAGTAGTAGTGCATGTATTGATTCAGCCTAACTTTCTTTTTGCTTGCTTGAATTTGGTTGTTTTGTGTTCCTTTTGTTAATCCTTTATTTTTCTCCTACCTTTACTAATGTACTAATCTGTTGTTGTGCTTATACCATGCCTCGGGTAAATACTTCATGTTTATTATTTGTGTTCAAATCAATTCAGGGAACCATATCTTTCTATGGTTCTTGTTGCTAAGAATACGAAAAATTGTTCCTTATGAGGGTGTAAGTTTTTTATATTTTTATATCTTTCACTGTTGGTTGTGGGGGTAAGAGACATTTTAATTATTTCATGACCTTTTATGGACAAAAAGATTCCTTAGTTAATCAAGGAAGTACTGGCAGATTAAACCATAATGACACATATTACATTAACCTGCTCTCCTTCCTAGGAAATGGCAATTTTTTTACAAAACAATAGAAAACACTGTCGTATTGGTCAAATTTAAAAAGATTGTGCAGTTCACTTCCCTTGTGGTAAAAATCAGGAATTGTTCCTTATTACTCACTCCATCTTCTTTTTTTTCTTTTAAACACAGGCACACACACACACACACACACACACACACGCAGCATCTTCTACTTTGAAATATAGCAAATTAGTGGGAAGCTACAGCACGGCAGTACAGTGCAATCATGTTTACAATTCTTTATCATTCACATTCTTATTTCATCCTTTACAAAGTATTTCCTGTCTTTCACACTAGTGTTTCTCCCTTGTCACATCCTCTGTCCCTCCTTTAAAGCCTGCTCTCACTCTTCTTTTTAACTCTCCATCTTGGTCTATTCTTTCTATCTTCTACCCTGTTTCTATTCCTCCTCACTCCTTCAATCCTCTCCTTCCCAATCCTCCACCCCTCTCGCTCTCAGTCTCTTTTGCCCCTCTCTATCTCCCTCCGGATGGGTTCCGGCTGTTGAGCTGGTGGGGCTGGTGGCCGGTGTGACGGCTCGGCTGTCTGGTGTCGCGTACGATCAGGGCGGACGTCGCGCGGCGAGGACGATCGGAGCTGAGCGCCTCCGCCTCACCGCGGGTCACCTTTCATGGGCAATTAGTGTCGGAGCAGAGGCGCGCTCGCCGCTTGTCGGCCCAGCTTATTGTGAAGATCAACGGCAATCAGTCTCCACACTCTGCACTCTCTCCATCGCTCCTTTCACATCTCTGCCTCCAACCCTCACTCTCTCCCCCCCTGTCTTTCCTTGTTGCCTCTCTATCTCTTTGCGTTTTCCCCTGCTGTGCTTTTGCAGCTCTCTGGCTAATGGCTGCTGTGTGGCAATATGTTGTCCAACTGTTCAGCTCTCTCTTCATTATGCACTCTTTGACTTATTTGCCACTTCTATTGAGCAAAAATCATACAATGCTATGAACACACTCCACATTGCTCCTCTTGCTCCTCTTTGCACACTGTTTCATTAACTTCTTTTTTTCTATAGCTGACTGTGCAGGATGCTTCCTGTGTTTTACTCTCAAGGACTTTTCTCCATCTTTCTTGTAGTTTTTCTCGCACATCATCAATCTGTGAGCATCCCCGGGTCAAAGGTTTCTATTTTCACCAAGTGATCCCATATTAAGGCCACAAACGTCCTCAGGCTGCAACATTTAGAAGTCGTTAACACTGTGGTCACATCATCCTGATAGGGTAGTTCTCTAGATTCTAAGATTTCAAGACTTATGAGGTTCAGTGTAAAAGCCCAGACACACCAATCTCACATCAAAAAACAAGTGGCGACAAAGGCTGACTGTTGCGTAACCTCACGCTGCGTGTGTCTCGCCCCGAACAGGTGCACTGAACCCACCGAGAAGACTAAGGCCAACAGCCAACTTGCATATGCGTTCTTCGCCTGCATTAGAGGCAATAATTCTCCACACCAGCAGGTGGCGGTAGTCTGTATTTGAGTCGGCCAAAAAGGAGCAACTACGTTTGGGCAATATAGTTGAAATCAATATCGCACAACTGTATCTCGATCAATATATCAGCTTGTCACAGATATATCACTATCTGCATACAGTAGGCTTTATGTCAGCTCATAAATAACAAGAAATTACAGTACAGGAATTCCAAAGATACATCTGCTGTACCAAATTTCTTATGCTTTCACTGTTTCTAAATGACCTCAAAGCACTAATAGTCAATCAATTGACTGTTAAATGACCTAGTCATTTTAGTCACACATCTTTAATTTAGTGAATCCTTTAGTGAAAAATGTCACTTTAAGTATTATCGGCCAGTAAGTCATCAGACTTTCAAAATCTGTAACTTCTATATTGGTATTGGCCTCCAAAATGCAGTGGGGTTATAACAAAATTAATAAGGATATTTTTTTCAATGTAAATTTATAGGACGAGATCGCTATTTTATGGAAAATCACATATAGAATAATCAAACAAATGTTCAAAGCAATTAGCTGTGTTCCACTGCCATAAATGATGCAACCATAGTGAAGATCATATAATGTGGTGTCTCGAATTTCTTTTCCAATAGCAGCTGCGCTTGTTTGAGTGTTGCTTTGTCCACATAGTATCCAGACTTCAAGGTTGCAAGAGTCTGTACTTACTGAAAGCTATTTTTCAACAAAGATGATGCATGTCATTGTGTAACCACAGGCCTAGTGTGTGTGTTTGTGTGTGCACATTGCCTGCAGTTGACTTTGTACAAGCAAAGTAGAAATACTGGTTGACACTGTGGTGTTGTTTTGTCAAGGCCAGTAAGATCCTGATCTGAAGATGACCTTTTCACTTTCATTTGAGCATATTTCTTTGAATAATGAGTTTTTCTTGTATGCATACAGCCACATAAATGTGTTTTTAAAAGCTACCGTTTATAAAGCCTCTCAGAATCAGTGTACCAAATGTAGTTGCAAGCTTTTAATCTTTGGACATTTGCTTCCGTTGCTTCCTTTGATGCTTCCTTACTACGTTTTACATGAACTAGGTATTTCATTGGTCTTTTATGCTGACTCATTTTGTAAATTTACAAACAAATTTATGGACATATTGGCTTCAGTGCAGCTACATTTTCCAATTATAAGAAATATCACAGGGGAATTTCTTGGTGATGGTTTAAAACGCAGCCTGCATTAATGAAAAGCTTGTGTATGGTTTTACTTGTGTGATGTACTCTTGAGTGTAAGAAACTTACATTAATAACATCTAAGTGCTTATGTGTGCTGTCTGTATTGTTGAAAGACAAGGGTGATAAAAGCTTTGGTGTCTTGTATGACGTATATTGTACTGCCACTACATGGCAGTATATCTTTCATTTCAATATTTCAACATTTATGTCTACGTTTAAAAAAAAGTGAAAGAGTATGTTGTGTGCAGGTGCATGCAAATAAAGCCAATAGCAATACTAAGTGTGATCCTTATTTATCCTAAATAAATAAATATAGTGTCCTCCATACATACATTATCTTGTGAATTTAAAGTGCTTGTGCTGTAACATTTCTGCCATATTGTAACGCCCACTTTTTCACATACAGTTATAAACACAGACGAGGAAAAATCAAGGAAAAAGGGCAGGCTCATTTGCATACGGGGGCTTCATTAGATAAAGCTAAGGAGAGCGAAGAGTGCATCTCCAGCCACAGTGATGAATAGCTGCTGCATCACAAAGTCGCCTCAAAGTAGTCTTGTTGTAACCCTAATTTGCATCAGTGCCTATTTTTTATATATATATATATTTATTAACTCACTTAATGGTCGACACTTACCGTTATTCCTGTGTCCTCTTTAGAAACCTCTGCTAGTGTTCTGCAATTTAAATAGGTTACTTTTGAGGCTGTGATTTACAAAAAAAAGGCAGTCAGTTGTGATGAGAATGACGATCGAGAACTTAAATGTGCAGGAAAGGTGTTAATTACATGAGGTTTTAATAGAAAGCACGTGTTGCATAAATTATAAGCTAAGATTTCATCACAAGACATTTCCATCAGGTTTCATGTATATACACACCATCTTACACAAATAATAATCTCAAGTTTGCTGAATAGTACAGTTGTTAAGTTAACTTTGATTATCTGTGAGCAAATAAGTATGAAATTAATTTACTCTCATTAGTTGTGAGGAAATTACTGCTTAGTAACACGCTGTACTTTAGCTGCATTTTTTATCTAATCGTTCATGTCTACTTTTCAGTGTTGGTGTAGTGGTTAGCATCGTCGCATCACAGCGAGAAGGTTCTAGGTTTTCTCCGGGTTCTCTGGTTTCCTCCGACAGTCCAAAGACATGCACGTGTTAGGTTCATTGATGACTCTGAATTGCCCGTAGGTGTGAATGGTTGTCTGTCTCTGTTCGTCTCTATGTGCTTTGCGTCCTGTCCAGGGTGTACCCCGCCTCACGCCCGATGTCAGCTGGGATCGGCTCCAGCCCCCCCGTGATCCCGACAGGGATAAGCGGTTGAAGATTTATGAATGAATGAATGATGTTAAATCAGTTAAATACTAGGGCTGCAACTAAGGATTCTTCTTACTGACGATTAATCCGTCTATTTATTTTCTCAATTAACCTAATGATTAGTTTTGTGGTCTATAAAATGACATGTCGATAAGTATTTCCCAAAGTCCAAGATTACGTCCTCAAATGCCATCTTTAGCCCATGATTCAAAATAAAAACAGTTTACTGTCATTGAGGAGTAAAGAAACCAGAAAATATTTATATTTATGTCGCTGGAATCATAATTTTTACTTTTTTTCTTATATAATTATTTAAATCGATTAATCAATAGGAGCACTGTGGCCCCCAACTAAAAAAAATGTAGGGGCGCAACCAGAAATTTTAGGGACACACACGGTATATCAATAATAGATGCAGAAGTTACAGTGTTATTACAGTTTATTGTGTAACATAGAAGGTAAACCGACAGCACCATCGTTGTCATGACAGTACAATATTAAAAAATATACCATACATTCAGAATAAGGTGTGTGACGAAACCATACACGATTTTGAGTCCACAAGAACGAGACGAGATGAGATTTTTACACTATTTTTAAATGTCAGTATTTTCTTTACAGGGGGTTGATTTTGAGCTGCGGTGGTGTTGCAGGTGTTTTTGCATAGTCCTTGTGTTAGCCACGGTGTAGCCTACAGTACTCACAGCGGTATACTAGTGGTCAGGTTGTAAGGGGGGTGCCCTTCCAACCCGGCCACTTTGGGGTGGCCTCGCCTCTAAAAAGGCCCCGCGCCCGACAAAATACGGCACTGCTCCACAGAGAGCGAGATAAGAAGCGTTATGACGACTGTCACTCGCTCTTCTCACTGAACAGATACGTTTCCATTTAATTAAGTAGATTGACTCACACCTGGGTTTTCTCCCGCTGTATATGTGTTTTAAACATATGAACCATATCTACATTGACTGATCAGATCAGTCTGTTTGTCACCTGCTGCCTCACTCACTGCGCAGGGTGGAGAAACAGAGTCAATGATTCAGATGATACACTGTTGATTTCTTCCCATAGAGCCGACATGAAAACTATTTTGGTTTAGTAAATATCTGCTGTCACTCGGCTGGGGAGCTGCTGACTTGTCACATACGGGGGCTTCGGGTCCATCAGGTGCGTCACTGTAAATATAACTTGTAGCCTGATGTTCATGAAGCTTGTGTGGCCATATTCTTTTGCCTAATCAAAAGTGATCAAGTTATTCACTCTGTATTTATCAGAGGAAGCTTCAATTCGGTAAAACTATTTGCCCGATCCAGAAAAACAGAAGAAATTTAAGTTTATCATGAGGGTGAAAGATATAAAATTCTGCCTTTTGTAACCGGTGATCAGTGCTGAAGTCAAATTCCACAGGAAGTTCATACAGTTGGGATTTCATATCTATTCTTTCTTTAAAAGTGAATCTGCTCTCCAGGAAAAGGCAAACAGTAAACATGCTAAATAAATCATATTTTTCTCTTTCCATTCCTCCCTGCTCTTTTTCACCCTCTCTCTTTTTTTTATTCCTTTTTTATAAATGGACCCATGGGCGGTTATGTCTCCCAGGCCTCATGCCATGCTGTCTTTTGAACACAAACCTGTGCGGATGGGCCTTGAACGGCTGTTTCATCTACTCATCCAGGGCCTGACGAGATTTGACTGGTCCAGTCCCAAGTGAGTCCTGCATCTCAGCGGCTAGCCATCACCCTCCATAAACAAACCAAGCCCAAACAATGTCAGATGTTGGCTTGCATTTAAACGATAGTCGCTCTGGGAGGCGGGTGGGAAGGGAGGGGAGAAATAAACAAAAAAAATAAATAAATCAAGGGATCATTTTCTGAAACTAAAAAATCTCAAGAGGACAGTTTCTGCCCTTTTTGAAAACCAGATTACTTATGATAGCTGAAATTGCTGACACACTCAATATCATTCTGATGTTTTATCTGTTTTTTTTTTATTCCAAGATGTGTTGACTCTCTTCACACAAGGAATCTGTTGCCCAGAAACCTCTTCATTATTTAGCAGTAACTCACATATTAAAGCTCTCAATGAAAAACTGCCAAACCTTTTGTCTCCACAAATTTAATTTCTCAGTCTTCATACCTGCTAATCATGGCAACAATGCATGCAGCACAGATCCCCAACTGGACTTAAACTAGGGATGTTACAGTAACATGGTCTTTATCCTTACACCTTAATGCCATCAGGCCATCCCACGCCTTATCGCACCTCGTTGTCAGTGTGAGCTTGTACTTGGCAGTACCAGACACATTCTGAAGATACTGACGCACAGTGTCTTAAAACACCAGCATTCAGGGCTCTCTTCATTGTACCAGAACCCAAGGGTGATGTTAAGCCAGCCTTTAGGTCTGCAGTGATCTAAATCTTAAGCACCAGTCTTTTTTGACAGGAAGAGGGAAAAATCTTCCCAAGAGCTTGCAGGCAGGACGTTCATTTCGAGTCCCAGGCACTGATTTATTTGATTTTTGAGGAAGTTTTGCTAAGCGGGCTAATGAGAAGCACAGTGCTGTTGAATGATTTAGTAGGGAGATGGAGCTCATACAGAGAGAAAGTCTCAAAGACAAATTCTCTTTATATTCCCTAATTGGCGAGAAGGAAAAGGGGGTATTTCAACAATAAAAAAATGACAATTAAAAGAGGCTTGCTTACTCTGCTAGTGCTGTATTTTTCACTATAAGACAAAAGAAAACAGCAAATCGGTGAATCATTTCATGTCTTTAAAATGTTATGGTAAACAAACAAACTTGCCTAACATTTGGACTCAAAGGAACAAGGACCACCTAACTTATCAATATATAAACCATTGTCAGTGGTCTGGTCAGTGGCATATGGTAGAGCACATGTCAGCAACATTATAACATGGTAAACTTGGGTAAATTAATATAAGTTATGTTGTGGATTATTGTATGGATTTTTCATAGATGCTTCTGGCAAGCATATGGGTTGTGCCTGCCACTAGGCTACACTGATCACAGTGTCATTGTATCACTCACTTACCTCTTAATGCTCTATATTTTGTAGGTCAAAATAATGTTGCTGATTTGTTTCTTGTTTTCTATCCTCCTGGACTATTACCTGTCACATCTGTATTCTACGTCCACCCTCTACCTAGCCATGATTCTTCAATGCTCACCGGCACTCAAATGGAAAATCAATGCTTGAATATAGTAGCCTGTGCACAGAAATCTGTACTTGAATAATTGCAGACCTTAATCTTAAGCCAACTTGGGCAGCCTAAACCTTAACTAAAGTTCGTCTGCTTGGGTAAATGTACACAAATCTGTTCATGTGACAAACATTGAAAAATGGAATTCTACACATAGAAACTTAATGATATAATATATATATATTTTGGCTATTACCACGTTATTTAAATGTCAAGACCAACATAACCATGTTTTTGCAATAAATTCATTCTGTAATGATACAAATGAAAATTACCATTGATGAGAAATATTTGATATGCGCTATGGCAAGAATTCTCAAAGATTAAGGCTATTATTTGTACGGTACAATGCTAAAAGGTAATCGATTGCTATTAGCTAAAATCTAGAAAGCCTGAGTGGTGATAATACAAACATCTACTGTATATAGGTAATGTGAGTTTTGGCAAATGTGTCATACATACATAAGAACTTGAAATGTTCTGCTGGGTATTAGGTAGTCTATGTAGGACTGGCTATTCTCAAAACAGGTTTTGATTGTAAGTGGATTTGCTGTTCTTGTAAATACGAACTTTGACCCCTTACAAGTGTAGCGGAAGGAGGATTAGGTTCATGTTTATTCAGCATGTATAACAGCCCCTGGGACAAATCACGCTCAAGAGTGGCTGTCGCCCCTGGAGACTGAGAGAACCACCTAAGGGTGTGGAGCTAAATATGGAAATTGCAAGACATGCTCCAATATGCATATTCACTAATGTGCAGTTCCTCAAAATAAAAACAGCTCCTCGTTCAAATTATCCACCCCTCCTTCTGTCTTTTGCAAATACCACAGTGTAAAAATGTAAAGCTGCCATTATCTGTGGCACATTCCATTAATATAGATAAACCCAAGTCGTGTTTTCTTTTTTTATTCCATCCCGTCTGTATGCCTGTAGAGTGAGTGAGAACTGTATCTGTGGTTTTTTTTGCCTGCCTGCCGCAATGCTCTATTTGCTCAGGTCTGCTTAACTGCAGCTGAAGTTGTCTCTGTTAATATGGGTTTGTATTCAATCATCCTGTCAGCTTCTGAGAGGCGTATGAGTGACAGATTTAAGAGGCAGTCGAACTGGGGCTAAACTCAAGGAGGGCAATTTCTTTCCTGTGAATGTAAGATCTCCGACAGACAAGCGTTAGCTGCTGAAAGTTAGACAACAGCGTCTGGTCCAGTAAACGCATTGACAGTGATCAACAAAGGAGTGTTGTCTTACCTTTTTTTTTAAATTGTCTTCCTGCGGTCTCAAAGATCAACTGCTCAGTTTTTTTCTTGCATTCGTCAAATGTTCACTGTCTTTTTTGTGTGTAAAGCTGTTGAAGTAAATGAGATTTCCCAAAGAGCTGTGTTCGCAGAGATGCACTCAAAGTGATATTGACATGTTGTCAAGCTGGTGCCGCTCTCTGAGGACGTCTTAGGTTGTTGACGGGCCCGGGCTGCGATCATGATTTTTTTCCCCTTCTGCTGTTGAGTAATTTCAGCTTGTCTACCAGAAATGATTTGTTGCTCCTATTTTTAGTCCAAACTCCAATCTTCTTCAGTCAAGCCAGTCAGAAGTTGTCTAGAAAACACCTGCTGTGAAGTTCCTTGGAGATCACCTGTCTGAAGTCTGGTCAGTTGAGGGTTTCATGATTGAGCTGAAAATGATGATTATGACGAGGGATTAAGATAGAAGCGAGGTGAGGTGAGGCTTGTTATTTGGAAATCTGACTAAAAGATTGGTGAAAGATTTTTTTCTGTTCAATGGTCTAAACTCCTATCTTTCTGCCTTAAGTAGATTTTGAGTGTCCTCCATGGGTCTTTCTTACATAGTGAGGATGCCTGTCAACACTTGCTGAGCTCAGAAATTGGGTTATCACTCAAAACACAGGTAGTGGTTCCTTCAGGAAGAGATGATCAGCCGTTGAATTGTTCTGTATTTCTGGTAGGGATGCACGATTCAAAATAGTTTAAGGGACTATCATCTTGTCTTCCCTTGTTTTACCGCTGCTGGTTTAACGTAAGACGTTTGTGGCACCTTCACTTTGGCTCTTTTCCGCACAAGTGCATTTGCTACAGCACTGTGTGATGGGCTGGAGAAACATCTTTCCTCTACAACCATCAGATGCTCATCCCTAGTTTCTGGCCATCTGAAGAATGTAAGTCCAAAGGTCTCTCTCCCTTTTTACTTCTCTTTTGGTCTCTACCAACTCTTAGGAAAAATATCTGTCTCTTTCGTTACTAAGTGCTACACTTTGTCCACCAGTGAGTGACTAACTTTCTTCCGGGTGTTATTTGGTGCTGGGCAGGTAGTGTACAGTGGGGTTATCAGAGTTTTTTGCTGCATGAGCAGTGAAACTGAACCAAGACGTTGTCGTCCAGAAAAACAAAACATTGAGCTGAAAGATACAAACGCTTTATAGAGCTGACTGGAACTGAATAACAATCACCAAACAGTCTGCATTTGTGGGAGACAATAATTTGTGCTGGCTTGTTTCAGTTTGATTCTAATGTTACATAATCCACATGATGCAGGCAAAATGTCTTAACATTTTCAAGAAGATATAATCTTACCAGAGTTGCATGTTTTGATAGAAGAATATGACTTTGCTGAACATTTTTCAAAAACAGAACAGTGGCTAAAATTACAAATTACATGCCCAAGGCAGCCTGTAATGGTGGCTGACTTTGTCATGAACCTTTATGGGAATCATGTGATAACAAAGTAGGAATATGGTCCAGTATGAAAAAGATGTATCGCTTTCATATTGCAACTACCCTCAGGATGAAGATGCACAGTCAGAGCCCTGCAAGGTTGAATGGTCGAGGTCATCAGGCAGCTGTGTGACATATTGTCCTGATGTTTGGCTGTATGGGCACCTCGTGGGCCTTCACCCCCACATCTACTCATCCCCTCTTGAAACACATGAGGCCAGACTTGCTCAGATGAGGAGCTTGTGGCTGTTGACCATAAAAAGAACATCAGGGCAATGAGCCACAAAGAAAAGGAGGAAAAGTGAAAGAAGTGTAGTGAATAGGGAGGTGGATGAAGATGGAACAAAAAAAGAAGAGACATTGAGAACAGGTTGGTGATTGACTCAGATGAAAGTGTGAGAGAGAGAAAATAGCAAAGGATAGAACACAGAAGAGCATGGCGAGGAATAAGTCAAAGAGAGATGGAGAAAGCAAAAAAGAGATTGCACGCTTTGGGCCAAATGGGAGCTACACTGCTCCAGCTGTGACCATAAAACAGCAGGTGGATGCCATCATTAGGCCTGGCAGATAAAGCAGGAATCCCAAAGTCCCAGCTCTCTCTCGACACATCTCTCTTGGCGCCAGGCACTCATCCACTCTAGGATCATACATTGATGTCATTACATAAAACATGACTCTGGGAAAAAGGGGAAAAGACGTTGAATTTAAGAATGACTCAACCTAAATGTATTGCATTTGATGTAACTCAGTAGAACTCTTTTTAAAGTGAACTCCAGTTTTAAATAGTTGTAATTAATCAGTCTTCTGTTTGTAGTTATGTATTTAAGGGTCTTATTTTTAAGAGACACAATGAGGTGCTCTATTTCTCTCTGTTGTGACAACATCCCATACCTTAAAACTAAAAACTTAAAGACGGTAGACCCCTCTCCCTGCACTGTGGTTGGAGTGAGAGCTGAGCCCCATTGTAGGCTAGCTACTCAGCCAGCCACCAAGCTAAATGAGTAATATTTAACAAGGTAATGCTTCATCTACAGTACACACTCTTGTCACAGCGTAGAAAAGCACATTGCCAATCCCCAGATGAGTGACAAGTGTCGACTTGATTCTGTAAGCAGTGACACATGAAAGCATGGTGGAATTAGTAAGCTGGTTAGCCCTATTTTTCATACGGTACATCTCTTCTACATATTTGTATATAAACAGAACTTCAGCTATGCTTTTGATATCTTAATGAGGACTGCTGTAATGCATAATTATCTGAAATATTTGCAATATTGTCCTTTCCTCAACTCCTGTTTTTTGATTTTTTTTTTTTTAGTTCAGTGTAAGTTTGGAATTTAGCTAGGAGTGTACCTAAGAGCTGTCATCTGGGATGATAGTCTGATGGCAGATGAGAGCTGCCATTGCAGCACCCTCCAGGTACCCTCGGGGCTAAATGGATGGCTGCAATGTGGCACTTTTAGAAGGTGCTTCTTAACTCTGACTTGTCTTCACTAGCTGTGTTTTTCCTGCCAATAGCAGACCTGTCTATTTGGGATATATCGTTCTTTTAAACTTTCTGTTTCCCAACTTCTCACTGAGCCTTTAAAGTTTTTTCCATGTTCCTACACAATATTTGCAGGCACTATCCCATTCACTGAAAGTAAATTAAGTTTAAGCAATCATAGTTGTTTGGAAAAAGTTTTAATCTGAAGTGATGAGTGACATGGTTGAAAAATCCATCGCTCCATTTGTAATGAGAGATAATTTCTAATGGAACTTCTTTGTTTGCTCATGTTGTTTTTTTCTCTTTTATGAATACAATAAATTCATTCAATTTGCTTATGTAGACAGGAGAAACTTGTTAAATTGAAATCTATTCAATCAGTGCTAACAACCGCTCACTGAGAATCACTGTGATGTGGATGATCTTCCTGATTCTGTTGTTTTGGCTTTGGCAGCTCCTGGTGCATCTTTTGAGTTTTTGATTGGTCTTTCACTGGAGTTCAGTCTTTTTCCCTCTGTGGCCTCAGCGGGGAGCGAAGTGGTGTGTGGAAGCATGTCATCCCCTGATTTCCTTTTAAAAAGCCGACCCTGATGCTTTTAAATGCATCATCAAGGCAATGGGCTGTCCAAGTCGGTTACAAGTTAACCAAATAAACACTGACAATGAAATTAATAATGCATATTGTTTGCGAATGCCTCAGCTGGATGATTTGACTGATGTATGCAAGGATGGTAATTTATTGAAAGTAAATTCATGTAATTGTGCAGCGGAACTTGATGAAGCAAAAGAAGGTGTCAGCACGGCTTCCATCATCATCAGAAGAAAGAAATCATTAAAGAGCAAAAACAAATCCAACTTCAAAGGATTGCGGAGAACAAACACTTATTTTATGGATGTGTTTCATTTAGACCAAAGTTCAGAACTGCTGTTATGGTAAATATGTCAGATTTGTTGTTGGTTGTTTGCGGATGTGATAGTTTTGGTTTATTTATTTTTCACATAGTCCACAGGGATCTAAACGCTCACTCTGCACATATCAAAGTAGTCAGTGTAAATTTAATTTGAAGATGAGGCTGAACAAGAGCTAAAATGTAGTTGTCATTGTCGAGACATATTTCCAGGATGAGGAGCTCAACCGACAAGACGATCCCAGCGCCCAACTTGATAAAAATAGTTTACAACTACACTGTCTTTATAATGATTATGATGTCAGCAAAGTGACATGATGTGAAAATGATGTATTTGGCTCACTGGTTTCAAGGAGCAGAAGTGACAAACTAATTTTTCGGTGTTGTACCAAGAAGTACTTTCAGTCAAAAACTCAGATGTAGGCTTGTCTGAAGTGTATTATGGGAAAATTTATGCAGTTAGGGAATTCATATAACTTGTGTACGTCCTTCATCTTGCTAGAGTTTTAACCAAACAATGTTGGCCTTTACTAACCTTTCTTACTCTCTTAGGACCATCTTTATCCCAAGATATCCTTACAGTATGCCCAGTACAGACACAAAGGCTCAGGCCTCCACTCTTAATTCTGTCTAGTCTTTGTTTTCGACCTGGACATCATTATTGTATTTTATTTCAAAAGAAGAAAATAGTTGAGTTGTGCTGGCTTTTGTAATTCAGTGCATTTCTTTTTTTAACAGAATCAGTATGCTGGATGAGTTATAACAAAGAGGGGACCAGTGTTTCGTCGACATATCATAGCTGTATAACCAGGTCCCCAGGGGGCGCCTCTACTGGTTGCAAAATGAACTTCAGTTGTATAGAAGTCTATATGAAAATGACCTGACTTCTCATCTCTGTAAACATTTCCCTAGTGGGTTTAAAATCTCAGTCACTTTTTTCAATTCTTCTTCAATACAGCACCATGTTCATTTTGTAAATTCCAATGTCCATTTAGAGTTAAATACACAATAATGCAGGGTATACTTTAGGGCGTGGCTACCTTGTGACTATTCTGACTCACTTAATGTAGACTGTTTGGATAAAGCCTGACATTGGCTGAGTGTTTAAATATCAGTGACAGAAAACAATTCACTCACAACTTTGCTCATATATGCACTCACATCAAAATGGCCTATTTCTGAGAGGGCCCTGTCAGATATAATTTGACAATGCGCGTTGAATACTAATAAAGTACACCATATGTTCCAGACAAAATATCATCCATGCATTATTAAATGTGATTCGCTGTGTCAGCTGTTAATTAATGCTTGTTAAAAGATAATAAAAGAATAGGATGTTGGACATGATTAAAGAAATTAAAGATTGTTGTAAACACAGAAATCATACAAAGAGTAGTGAAATAGGGAAGAATAAATTATCATCAGTGAATGTCTGATTGATATGTGGTCTTTGTTGGGCCTAATTAATTTGAATATTTGAACAGTTTACATTATACATTTTGGTGTTTCAAAGCTTATGGTGCCGTATGACTGCATGTCTGTCTCTATCTGTGTTTAAATTGCAGTGTGTTGTTGAGGGCAGCTCAAACGTGTTGGAATGTTTCTTTGCTGTCCACTGTTGGATCATATTTATAAATGTAAGAAGGCTTTGAAAGGAGGATGTTTAAACTGTCAACTATGCTAAACCATAAACTTTAGAACAGGGTACTTGCACAAGATAGTGTTTTAGAAAATGTGGTGAATTAACAGTAGGATAAAATGTAGGCTAATTAATGTTTGGAAATGTGCATAGACACAATCTCTATTTTGCTCTCCAGGAGGTGGCATTCTTTGCAGAGCCCTGCATCTAGTTTTGTAATCATGGAATTTCTTTAAGGCTAAATTGAGCCTAAACTGTAGTTTTGTTTATTTGTTGTTATGGTAAAATTGCAATCAGCTGGTTACAAATGGCTAAGATGTTTCAGAAGGACGTGCTGGGCTGTGCACGTTGGTACTGCTTTCATGTGCTTGGGCTTCCTGCTTTTTTTTCTTCTTTTTTTTTTAGAGAGTGATGGTTTAGACTTTAGATATCCATGAAGGCAAAGACATTAAGTGTCTGTTCTGGTTCTAGTTCAGTAACAAAACTCAACCACACCACAGAGCATCTCTACTGCCTGGCTGCTGAAAGCTCTGTCATCTGAAAAGTAAATCACTCAGGACGACAATAGAGGATGTCGTACCGGCATCTGGTTTGAAAGTAGTTGGGTTGACTTTCAAACATCCAGTATGTGAGCTATGTAAGTTGCCCTGTTGTTTCCATTAACCTTCTCTCTTTCCAGTAACAGCTTTGTGTTTCTATTGTTTTGAGACCAAACTCCGTGCCATGTTATTATCCTGTACTGCACTGTGAACACTGCAGCTAAAAAGAGAATATAAATAGTGCAGTGATTCAGCTGACAGAATTAGATTTGACTCAGCAGCTGATGATTTGAATTACAGACACTTATAGGTGTGTGTGTGTGTGTGTGTGTGTGTGTGTGTGTGTGTGTGTGTGTGTGTGTGTGTGTGTGTGTGTGTGTTGTGTGTGTGTGTGTGTGTGTGTGTGAGAATCATTGAATGGTGCATATTCAGCACTAAAGCATTAAACCACTCATCTAAAACTCAATTGTATACAGTATATTTGATGAATGTCTTGTTGGGACAAAGTATAACGAAATGATAATTAATAAACTTGGCCTGCACACATGCCAGCATGACTTGGTTGACAATACAAGGCAGTTACAACAGAAGTGATTGGTTTCAAAACACAAATCCAGATTTACCATGTTCCTCTGTCAGATGAAGAATTAGAAGACGGAAAGCAACAGCACCCATCAGTTTTTCTTCTCCGTCTTTTGGCGTGTTAATTTGATTTCAAACCGCCAAACATGGTGTCATGGTTTTCTGACAGGGCCTTGGGAGAGAGTTTATCTCATCATTAATTAAATATCATATTTCCCTACATGCTGCATGTGCTTAATTAGGAAGAGGGGGTCATTTTGGAGGGCTTATTAACTGGAACAAATTTGTTAAAGGAAGGAAAGACAGATAAAAGAGAGAGGGAGTGAGGAGAAAAGAGCGCCTCTGGGTTCAGTCGTCCCTGACAAGGCTTGGCTTTCGTGATTGATAACTGCACCAGTCACGGCTCGAGTCAGACTGGGAGAGAGGAAGGAGTAACTGGGGAAGAGACAGAGGGGAAGAGAGGAAATCTGGGAGGAAGGAGAAGGCGAGGGGGTGGGGGCCGGGAGGAAATGATTGGAGACATATGCTAGCTCTCAAGCAAGATAGAGTTAGACAGAGAGGAGGGAGATGTAGGACGAAGAGGGAGGGACACTGAGATATAAAAACAAAGAGAGAAACAGAGAGAAGGGAATACAGGGAGATGGTGGAGATTGATTGCAGCACGGGGCTATGTCACAGAGACTTTATTTATCATATCCCAACCACTCCACCATTCACATGATATTTTTAGAATGCTAGATATGGTAGCTAAACAAATATGTTGGTACCATATCTCTACTAAATTTTAGTGTTTTCATCATTGTCTTAACTCTTCTCAAGATCCAGTGAGTGTATGCACTACTGTCTGTATGCATGGTAAAAGGCAATCAGGCATCGGTGTCCGGTTCGTGGGGGACGCTGTTTTCCATTTCCCTAATTCACTGAGACAGAATGGGTTTGGCCAGGCCGGTAAAACAACAGATGTTTTGCTCGAATGTGACACCCGGGCTGCCAAAAATTCCCAGTGGCAGTGTATGTGTTTGGAGCTGACCTAGCACAAGTTTTGGCAAACCGGGAAAAGCAGGGGACAATATGACTTTCGGGCACAGACTTTCAAAGCCATCACAGCCATCAGAAGTGACAGGGACATCATAAATTTCAGTCATATAAAATTCAGAAAGTGATCATAGGAGGAGAAGTCACAATATTTTTTTAACATGTGCCAGATTGTTGGGGAAATATCAGCAGAGCACAGAGCAATTTCAATCCATATCTTCATCATTCTGTGCCTTTTTGGCTCAATTGTAAACTATTGGTGGTGGGAAGCCAGCCCTTCATGGGGAGGCCCTGGTATGGAAGGAGAATTTAAATGCACAGGGGTGCATACTGTAGGAGGTACACTTAAATCCTCCAACATGTTCAAAGGAAAAAGAAAAGTCTGTCAGAATTCATTATAGCCATATTTACAACTTTTGACAAAGCTTTTGGATTTTGAATTTCTTAAACATGTACAGACATATTAGGTAAAGACCAAGAAGTGGGGGAAAAAGGTCCCCTCTCAGTGTGGGAAAAGATGTCTTTTAAGCCAACTCTATTTTCCCAATGATGAGAGTGATGCCTGTGTTTACTGGGATGCCACTTTCCTATGTATCCATGAGAAGAGGTGTGTATATGCAATATTCTGTGAACTATATACTGCTATGTCGTCCATGCAAGCTTTGAAAAACCAAACAAGGGAATTGCAAGAAACTCGAATCCTGACAGAAGAGTTTAGATGTAATTTATTTTATATACTTCTTGCACCATGTTCTGTAGGTTCTTTCCCTCTGTGTCCAGTTCTCTGAATAAAAATGCTGTTTGTGTTCTTAGCTTCTATTGCAAATGCTATGTTCCATAAAAGACTCACATAAAAGTTTTCTTTTTAAACTGTTAAACTATTAACTCTGTAAAGGTCTTGAGTAGTGTAACTTGTCATTAAGTCATATTTTCCTGCGTGACATTTTTTGTCCTTTTTGAGAAAACCAAACAGATGCGCTGTTAACTAGCACATATATTATTGAATCTAGACAACAAACTTTATTAGTCTGAGCAACATTATCACTTTGCTGCAGTGAAAACTTCTGAGAGTCATTAAATCTTGAGTGGACTGTCTTTGAAGGCACGGGCAAACACTGGCGCGTTGATTGACAGGGTTGGCCTTGCCTTAATAGAACATAATTGGGCAATTTTGAAGGGTCTCTGAAAAATGACCAAATAATAACACATGACTTATCTTGAGACTTGTTTTCTCAGATAATTGTGCAAAAAGCATCTGGCACACCATTAGTTCCATTTTCACATTAGAATAATAATCCTTTTGAACTAATAGACTCGCTCAAACGTCTGAGCTTGGGTGGTGGGGACCGTGAAAGGGGCAAATACTGTATGTTCCACCAAGAAAGTGCAGGGAAAAGGTAATTTGGGGGTAGGACGAACAATAACAAGATGTTGACTTTCCTGAAATTCATCATGTCATATGAATTGAAAGTCTTGTTTTTCCACCCCTCATATTTCAAAGTCATACATTGGCTACTCTAGATGTGTAGCTTTCAGTTGTTGAATGCTAATATTAATTTATTACCATTTACCCATCAATCCTATTGTTTTCTTTGAACCAGTCAATGATAGAATGCGTGTCAGAAAGATACTTAAATGACCAATGCTTCATGTTTTAAACCAAAAATTGGCTTGTCACTGTGACTCCTTTTTATAAATGTCAAAGCATTATGAAAGTCAACACTAAGAAATTCTACTTAATTGAAATACAGTATGTGACCTAAAAAACAAATCCATCAGTGTGATGAATCAATCTTTATAATCAATTGCTGATGTTAATTGAGCTGCAGACAAATTTGCAAGTCCTTGGAAATCCTGCAGGTACCAAAGTGTTTTCATAGAAAAAAAGAAAAACAGGTCTTGTACTTTGCCCTGCCTTTTTACCTTTAATGTGCGAAACAATAACGATTCCCTCGGGGACCATTATTGTTGGGTCTTTCTTCCAATGAGAGATTGCACCAATATCATGTCTCAAATTAAAGGATAATTAAAAAATGTTTTTTCAAAGTTATTGCCGTCTATAAAACTTTGATTAGGCAAACATTAGCCACATTAGGGCTTAATGGCCATTGCCCCTGTGATTACAACAACAATTTTATGTACTGCACAAAGAATATGAAGAAATTAATAATTAAGAATGCAGAAAAAATGGATTTTGAACAGCAATTACATCGCTAATGTTGGGTTGTTTTTAAAAACAGCTTGTGGTAGGTAAAATGAGTCTGTGTGTTACAACCAGCAATGTTCTCAGAACCCACACTAGTGTATGGTGACTACGAAGGACAGAGAAAAGGAAATGTTTTCCTCATACATACAGCAGGACACTGAGCCTTCAACCAATGAACAGTCAACTACAAAGAAAGACCAGTGAGTTGCAGACTAGGTTTGATTTTTATATATATATATATTCAGTTCTGTTGAATCCTAAACAAAAAATAAAAAATCATCAACAACCTAAATACTTTGTGTCAATCTTAACATAAATAAATGAATATTTCTCTGCTGTTAAATAGCCACTAACTAGTTATTCAAATGCTCGGCTGACAGGAATTATTTCATCCTAAGTAAACATATGCAATAAGGACTGCATTTCCTATTTTTTTCAGGTTATCAAATGATCATTTAACTGTAGAATAATAGTAAAACAGTTTAATTAGTTGTTATATTCTTTATTTTTAGACCTTCTTTTCTTCTGGAGCATTTGAGGCGACAGCTGTTGCTATGTTTGTTGTTCAAAGTTGCATGGTTACACGTTGTTCTCATCTATGAGGTTAGTAGAAAAGGCTCCACATTACCACAGCTACTGCACTTGTGTTTTCCACTGTAGAGCAGCTGATAATTCCGAAGCTAGATACGGTTTTACTAATCAGGAGCTAGTATAAGGTGTGCGATTCTGCAGATGCATGCAGGTCATTGAATAAGACCTTAAAACCGTAATTGTAGTTCTTTGTCCATTTGTCAGTTTAGTTTTTATTTGTGAATTAAAGGAATTCTTAGTCAACTACTACTCATACGATTTGGTCGACTAATCGATTAGTTGATTTCATTGTCAGAGTTTATCCACAGAGAATCATGCAAAAAAAGCATTTTCATTTTAGAATTATTCTTGGTAATATATTACTGAGCATGAAAAAAGCATTAAAATGACTAAAGAAATCTTAGTTGACTAAAACATCGATAAATCATCTAATCTACTAAGAGGGGTAGCCCTAAAAATATGGATACCTTTCCTCATAGTTTTCATTTTAAAAGGTTAGTTTCATTTTTTTAAATCTGGTCTAGGGTGAGTCATGCTTCATCTTAAAAAATATAAATATTTTTCATCATTACACTCAGCAGAGTCCAAGATAACAACTTTAGTGGTCTTGTTTTGTTTGACCAACATTGCAAAACACACATGCTTCAACTTGCATGAACATAAAATGGAGAAGAATGTTTGTCTGATAACTTACCTAAATAATTAAATGATTACAATATTTGCCACATTACTTCTGACTGTTTGGACCCTTCACATTTACTTTACAAATAATAATGACCCCATGGTGATTATATGCTGCATGTATATGTCAGTGTTTCATAAAAGTTTTTCCATTTTATACCATAAGAAAACATAATGATACCATAAAAAATGTAAGCAGAAATGTCCTGATAGCAGCTTAAGCACAAGTTACGTTCACAGTAGCAGTTATATATAAGCTGTGTTTGTCATTTTGCTCAGAGAGATTTACAAGCAAGCTTTGGTAAAATGAGATGAGTCGTTAGCGCCTTAGGTACTGTTAAATTCAATAAACATTCCAGCCATTTTCATAAAACCAGTTTATGGCAGCATTGCACCATATGTTTCCTTCCCCTCCCTCTGTCTCTGCCAAAGGTTCAGCATGCAAAAGAGGCTGAGGCATCAGTCATCTTGTATACCACTGTTTATGTTTCTGATAGTATTTATGAGCTGTGTCAGAGCAACGCAAAGTTGTGGATTAACATTTATTACTCTGACGATATTGCCAATCCATCTCTAGGCATCTCTCAAAACGGGAATTAATGTTTTTTATTAGATAAGCAGGGATGAGCTCTTTAACAGGGAGGGAAACATAATTGCAGATAAGTTGTAGTTAGTGTTTATGGTTTAGAAAGGTCTTTCATTTGGAAATAAATTTGTGAGCAATTTGACTTTTTATTAATTTAAATTGTCAATGGAATAAGGTTTTGTTAACTTCCTGTCAGCAGATGTCATTTGCATAGTAACATTACTCAGAATCAACGCAATGTGATATTTTTTGTATAAATGGTTGTTTTGCTTTTTTTGGTCTTCGTAACAGTTCGTGGCTCTACTGCCCAATAACTCAGCTCAAGCTCCTTTTTGGTCCAAGATGGCTTCTACGTACAGGACCAAATGGAGCAGGTCTTACCTATTGTGTATAGTGCTGGCTAACATTAGCCATCCAGTATATTATTAAATATCATTTAACAGATTTAATGGCTGGTTTGTTATTGATTACGTGGGCGTTGCCATTGTGATATCGATTGCCATCGTTAGCTTGGTTTTTTGGAGTCGCCCCCTGCTGGACATTAGAAAGAATGGAGGTTTAAGGGTTTTCCGCATTGGCTTCACATTTCAGGCCCGGAGATTGCTACTTGCTGTCTGTTCAGTATTTGCCATTTTTATAACATGGTAAATGTTCTGCCCTGGCAACATGTTGGCAGCACTCCAGATCTTATCATGGAGATGGCTTTTGAAATCTTGTGAATGATCAGGATCACCAAAGTCAAATGTATTTAACCTTAACAATTCAAAGCGGACTTTCTTTCTTTAAATAGTCATACATTTGGGATTTCCAGAGTGAGCCTTATGGAGGGCAAAATCTGGCAAAAACTATGCATGAAAAACAATTTTGCAAGGCTCCCTCTGTCCAAGAAAAGCTTTGCTGCAATGCTCACACTATAATCGGCAATCGTGAGAAATAATAATTTCCCTTTGTGCCCATCTTGGAATGCATTATTAATTGTGCTTTCATGTTTCTTCATGATGCTAATAAAGCAACAATGCTCTTCCAGATCACCTGAAAAATGACTCCAAGGACAACAGGCATTGCACAGGAAAGGCGTGGCTGTCCACTTTGAGAAATGATGGGACTCAACAACCAAGATTAATGGAACTCAGATGGCTTTTAATTAGTGCAGCTGTGCTCATTAATTATCTGCCCACAACACAAATGTTTTTATATTTGGGGAAAGTGTTGATTTATTTGATTTTGTTTGCCAGTGGATCTAGATGAATGGCTCTTCATTTTAAATTTTGCCGGCACTAAAAGGAGAGGAGAGCAGAGGAAGTCTTCTCCAGTTAGCCAGTCTGTTACATAATGCAATGGTTGATGGTGTGTCATATGACAGCGGTCATTGACATAAAGAGCAATTGTCTGAAATGTGAGTCTGGCTTTGGCTAATGCAGGGTTCAGGGCGGCCAAACATAACATATTTGCAGATCGCTAACGCTAGCTCCATGGACAGGCAGCCAGGGCTCCGTGTCCATCCATCCACCCGCGGGGTTCCATGAGTCTCAACCGCCATATCGCAAGCCTAAGGCTACCCCGCCGCGTCCTGTCTGAAACTGGCTCGAACATGTATGCCTATGGCCGATTATCTCCGATGTGTTTAGTCATCTTAATGAGCCATTTGCACGTTGTTCATAGATTTGTCATGCAAAACATTTTTTTAAGTAAATAAGGATAGTTACGTGCATATGCTATCACTTTTCAACAATTCGGAAGATTTTAAGTATCTGCAGGTAAGATTGATCTGGTTTACCTTCTTAACCTAATTCAAAACCTTTCAGCCACTTAGCCATCATGATGAACAACTGTTCTATATTCAGTCTGTTTTCTGTGCTTTCTTTCTCTTTTACTCACTCAAACCTCCCCTCACCCCCCAGTTTTATTTTTTTTCATCACAGTCGCAGTAAATTTCTTTGAAACATTCATCTGAACATGAATGAGAAAAACGCAATGGCAAGAGCAGAAATTAAAATTTCATTATTTACTGCGCCCGAGTTTGGGAACGCAATTAGTAGCTGCACCGTGTGGCCCTGGGATATTTACTGCTTTGGCCTCTCCTTTCTTTATTGTGGTGATTCTTTCATCCCATCTAGCAGACTGTGATGCTATCACTTGCTCATTACTTCTAGCAGCTTGAGCCACAGCGGAAAATTACACCATTTTCAAGGGTTCAACATGTGAACTTGAGGATGGACACAGAGATGATGCATCATGCAATGATTACATTTCAAGACACAGGCAGGAGAAAAGCAATCATGTTTCCCCCATTGAGAGTGATTTATACAATAAGTAAACAAATATTTTTAGAAGAAAGCATGATGTTAAAGTTGATCTGTTTAGGTACGTCTATTTGCAAAATATTATATATGTTGTATTTTGAATGTGCGAGAAGCAAAGAGAGTTCAGTTAAATTGTCAGTTCATAGTTGTTTTTTTTTAAAACACAAACAATAAACAGCAGCAATGATGAAGAGAAAGACTTCACATTCAGACTGGTCCTTCCACACAGATTTTTAGTAGCACTACTCTACTACTCAGATGGAGACACAGGCACAGATCACAGACACTTAACAGCTGCTGTGCTCTGTTGACTGTACTACGCATCTTTCTAAAGATCTGGACCCAAATAAGCACCAGTATGTCCCGCTGTCCTGGGTACTCACACCTGGCAAATGCATTCTTTTAGGGGAGATAATAATACCATCCCTAGGTAGCCTGCTGCCATTATGCTGTTATTATGGTAGATACTGTATAAAAGGTCCAAATCTTTTTTTTTCTTCCCAACTTGCCTCTACCTGCTTCAGACAGTTCTTTTTTTATAGGAATATGTAAATAATCCTTGTAATTTAATAGTAATTCTCACCAGTTGTCCTGAGATTACATGACCTGTTTCTTCTGCTACAAGAAATAGATTCATAATAAAAGTGAAATAAAAGACACATGCTGTCCATTAAGTAAGTAATTCTGTTACACTTAGTCATTCATTTTTTTAAAACATTTAAATTGCTATGTGTAAATGGATATGGTCATGGATGTTGGTAAGATTTTAATGTGCAAAATTGCTATTACAGGACATGTTTTGTACTCCGTATTATTCAATTGGGGAAGTACCTGTGTTTTTTATGATAAAACACCAGCAGCAAACAAAACAAAATGAAACCTTATTTACATGCAACATTCCCTAAGCTACTAATTTTCTCATATGTGCAATTAAGGACAAAGCTGCAAGTGTTCATTTGCTTGATGTGCTCTTCTCACAAGCAGCAGTGCCAGTTAAAACAAAACAACAACAACTGCAGGTTTTACATTATTTTAATTCTGGTTAACAAATACATTTCCTTGAACAGGGACAATGTTCTTTTCCCTCTCACATATTTTTTTTCTTTCTGTTCCTAGACATAATATGCATATAAACACTGGAGCCTGTCGGATATAGGAGATCAGACGAATCACGGCGGGGGATCAAAGGGAGCTATCTGATCTCGTAAAATCATATTAAAGCCCATTGCCTCAATCCAAGACACCATGTATTGATCACAGAGGAGGCAAGTGGGAGTGTTTGGTACTAAATAAAAACTTGGAGCTGGCAAGAAGTGAATCAGAAAAATCTGTGCATGCTGTCATTAAAATTGCATGGCACTCTATGTATTCCACAAACAATTGGTTGGTTAACTTGAGGGCAGAATGGGAGAAACAAAAGGAATGCATGTTCACAGTAGCTTCTCACATCCCTCACGCTTCCAAAAAATCCCTCCATCCTCTTCTCCCCATTCACTCTTCATTGTATTTATTTCCATTTGTTGATGGCACCGTTTTCAGTAAGTGTGGAAGACAATAGGCAGTCAAAGTATCAGTAAAAATAACCTTCCTGTCAAGGTTGCATGACTGGTTACTTATCAGATGCTGTATTGCAACTAGGTATATAGAGTGATTTGATTATACCGTGCGGGCGGCGCCGTTGTTACCCAGTTTGACTAATAAGTACTTTTCAAACCTGCCCCTCTCCTTCCCATTCAGCAGGAGTGCTCCGGTTTCTCTTGGAGTTAACCTTCACACACTATCATTACTGTCACTCTGCGCTGAAACTTCACAGAGCAGCTCGCTTTCTGCAGAGTGTGTGCGTGTGTGCCCACACAAGAGCTGAAACTCCATGTTTGTCTTTAATTCCTCTCAATTACAGGTTCCTCTGATGTTAAAGCTTGCTGTTCCTGTGAACTGTTTCTAACATTTGCCTTATAAAGCGAAAGCAGCCTTTTAGATTTAAACTTTAGTTTAAAGTATTCTATTTTTCATTTTAGCTCTTAAACTATGCCGATGGGTCCATCCGTGAAAACTCATGGTGTGCAGCCAAGGTTTGTTCAAACCCTCAGAACTTTGTATGAATTCAAGGGAAGATTGAATTACCGAAGATACTTCAGATACCAGACACACAGCATCTTCAGTCTTGTGTTTGGAATGAGGATTGACTATGTATTAGAGGATTCACAGTCATTACAGTGTGGAAAATTTGTAGTGGTTGTTACTGAAGTTACTCAATAAAAATTAAAAAAATGAATAATCAAATATATGTTTGAGTACTTCCTTTATTTTACTCAGATACAGTAACTTTAATGAACCTGAGGCAGCAGTGGACAGAGGAAACAGTACTGTATGCTCTCCAGCATCAAAGTTAATCAATCGGACGATGCATAAAGGAGAGAGTTTTAACAAAATCAATTTGCTCTTGTCAATAGCATCTTAACAAGCTCAAATCCTAAATGAAAATATACTGCTTTGCGACATGCAAATATGAGTCAGAGGCCAACAGTATTACAGATGTTCTCTCAACCAAAATGTACACTTTATTGCATATGTATTCTCGGGTTCACTTAACATCTACACCTACCGGCACTGGGGTTTCCAGATGCTTTATTGACCTTTCCCGCACAGCCAGGTGTAGACAAGTGCACTGTATTTCTCTTTTGTGGGTCCCTTTGGGCTCTGCACTACCTGAAACATTTATACCATAATTCCCCAATGCACTGTATGTTGCCAAAAGCAGAACACACACAATAAATGCAGGTGTCGCAGCAAGTTGGAGGTCTGCGCTCATAAAACAAAATGTTCATGTGTGTACTAAAATTTAAATGTTAGTTCTGGAGAATCGTGGTGGAATCACTTATATATACTGTCAGTGAATTAAAATGCTGTACCTATCTAGGACTCTTCCAAAGTGAATCTGATCTAGCATCCAGACTGTCACTAGATGTGATATCATTACATTTACAGATTGCATTAATATGTCTCTCCAGTGTCACTCTGCTTTACCATTTCCTGCGTGGGAATTATACTATACTTTCATGTGGTCAGTCACAATCCAATAGCAATCCGATCACCCAAAACACATCTTAATATACCAGGAATAATGAGGTCAATATCACACCCATCCCAGATCCCAGATCCCAGATAGCCCTTGTCTTCTAAGCATTTGACATTTTTAGCTACATCCAGCAGCTCTAAAGCTCACTCTGTCGGTTGGTTGGTTGGTTGATCATCAGTTGGTCCAAAACAACCTTCCACGCACTTTTGTCGACTGCCGCATTTGCCCTAGCAGGCTGACATTTGGTGGCTTGGTGGCAGAGTGGGTCGTCCTCTGTTCGAGAGATTGGTGGTTCGATCCCCATCTCCCCCTGGTCCACATGTCGAAGTGTCCTTGGGCAAGACACTGAACCCCGAATTGCTCCCCGTGCTGCGCATGGGTGTGTAAATGTGGTGTGAATGGTTAGATCAGATCAGATTAGATGGTATGTAGATGTCCACTGCCATCAGTGTGAATGTCTGTGTGAATGGGTGAATTTGACAGACACTGTGAAAGCGCCTTGAGTAGTCAGATGACTAGAAAGGCGCTATATAAGTACAAGTCCATTTACCATTTACATTTTTGCATGGAGGTGAGGTGTGTATGATGTTTTGTTTGTGTGCGTATGAGGTTGAAGTTATTGCAAATTTGCGCTTTTTTTTCCGCCTTTAGTGTCTATAGTGGCTTGTCATTTGGATTTCCCTCTCAACACATTATATGACTCAGCTGGCTCTGACTGAACTATGACTTCATGACATGCATGGGTTTTAATGTTCATCACATTGTCAGCATAGGTTTTTCATGGGTAGTTCTAAGAATGATGCAGAGGAAAGGGGTAACTCCACATATTTAATATATCAAAGTCTGTGTTCAAGTCTTTTGTATTCATAAAAAAAAGTTGTAAAAAGCTTTTTGTGGCTCTAGAGAGAGCTGCACAGAGTCTGATTAATTGCCAAATGCGATGAGTCAGCATCAGTTGGGGAAAACTACAAATTTGAAATTTAAAACAATCAGTGGACTGAAGAGTTAGAAAGAAGTGAACTTACCCGACTTCCATAGGCTACTCCTCATCCCTGCTTGAGGCTACATTAGCTGCTGCTTGCAACACACTCAGAACTGTCTGTGGCCATGTTGCATTGTGGGTAATGTAGGCGCCAGGTTTTAATGAGGAAGAAGAATGTCTGGAATAAAGAAAGGATACTGTATATTTGGTTTTACGGTCTAGTTTTGTCTAGGGGTTTAAAATGAACGCTCTTATCATTAGTCAAAAACTGGAGTGAGCTGAAGAGGATGAAAACAAGGAAAAAACACACATAAGGGCTGCATAAAAAATAATCCAAATGAATGTGGCATGCGTTCTCGATGTATTGAGACACTGGTTTGGATGGACATTTATTTAGTTTTGTCAAGTGACATAGTGGTAAAACTTAAAGTTGGTGTTCTCATAGCTCAAAAGTGATTTTTTTTGTTGTTGTTTTGTTGTGTCTTTCATTATTTATAGTTCTTTCTTCTGCATGTCTTTTCTTCATTTCTCAAACACCTCTTCCCTCTCTCTCCCTTTTCCACAGCATCAGTCGTTTCTACCTCTCCCTTTTATTCCTCCTTTCTGCGTCTCTCATTCTCCCTCTCTTTCCACAGTATGTGTCATTATCCATCCAGTGTGACTTCACCCATCCTGCCCTCTGGTGACACAGCCTGCCCTTGTTAAGTGGCTCCAGTCCCTCTCCTCGTTTACAGGTGAAATCTATTCTCACACACAGGCCTCAAGGGCCCAACTGGACTGTAACAGAATTTCTCCAGCCCCGCTGGGCCCCAACCACAAAGCTGAGAATAAATGGCTGAGGTGCCAGGGCTGGACAGGAAAATCAATGCCTGTTTATACAGACATGACAGTCCCGGCGCCCAAGCAATTCTCCTGCTTGCTTCTCTAGACGCTGTGTTATACTGTTTTTCCCCCTCCTACTCTCTCTTTTCTGTGTCTTGCTCTCACCTCTGTTGAGGATAAAACGTGTGCCCTCTTGAGACGATAGAACAGTAGGTGATGCGCTGTGGCCATATTGTTCTCACCATGCGTTGAAGTATTGCACGGGGGTCAACTGAATGCTTTTGATAGACCGACTGTCACATAAACGGTTTTGTCTATGCAGAGCAGACAACCAGGGTCATGTGTTGGAGTTGAATGCTATATCTCAGCTGCTGGGTCAAAAGTGTTCAGCAGACATGTGCTGACAGGGTCAAAGAGTAGACACATTGCTATTAAAACTGTTCAGCTAAGTTTTCATTTTCTATAGAAGACACAATAAACCAAACAGGTTCAACTGCTGTTCTTTGAAGCTTAATGACCCTTACTCACATCGCCTGAGAGGCCAACTGATGGTAACAAATTTCTTTCCTTGTCACCTGTAGCGATGACAGAATGGTTTCTTTTACAGACTGGTTTTTCTTTTACTTTTCTTAAGCATGTTTGCTCTTTTATTGGGTTGTATTTGCACAAGAGTATGACATGCAACAAAGGTTTCCAAATAGAATAAGAACAACACAGGTGTGGACATGGGGCATGCAGTTCAACTCTAAATACCATTAAGCATTTTAAACCCCTTTTAGTTAGGCTGTTGCAGTAAAGAAATGCATTAATTAAGGGTACATATGGTATGTACATTGATGCACATAACGTGGAACCAAATTTCACAAGTGTGACTTCTGCCTGAAAACTTAACTGTCTGCCTTTAGCAACTGGTGCTGAGGTTAGCACAACAAACGTATTGGCGTGTGAGTGTACAAACACTGAATATAGAAGATTTCCATCAGCTACAACAGCAGCAGAGAGAGTTTTTTATAGGACAGGGACTGTGTTGGCATTCTTCCACCATTGTAGGCTATGTCAAAGTAACATATCAAGAATGCTAATGTAAATTTGGCTGCATCATATAAGCAAATCACAGTGACAATGAAAAAAACATATCAGCGCCTGACTCCTTAGACTTTTAAATTTATTCAGAATAAAAACAAGAGTTAACTTTCAATATTCATGCATTGAAGTGTAAAATAAGAAGGGCCTAGCTAGCCTCATGAGAAAAAGAAAAACCATCAACATAGCAGTTGAGGCGATTGCTGGCCATCCTTGTGGCTGGCTTTTCAATAGCACAGTTTTGCGATATTGTGCTTATTGCAACCGTCCTCTGTTTAGACTTGCAAATTTTCCAGTCCAATCCGATATAAAGATTTGTCATGACCACTCTTTTACAAATTTAGGCACAAGCTGGAACAATTAAACGATTAGTCATTTTTTAAGCGAAAAATGCCAAGCGTTCTCTGGTTCCAGCCTCTGAAATGTGAGCATTTGTTGCTGTCTCCTGTGTCTTTTCTGATATAAAACTAAATGTCTTTGGGTTTTGACTACTGGTGGGACAAAACAGGCTAGACGATTCAAGATTTCTTCGTTATTGTGATGCCCATTTGTCTGACATTTTATAGATCAAAAAAGTAATCTATTATTGTATCCCATTAATCACTAATGAATATAATAAGTTGCACCCCATATCTGTAATGCACCAACTGTATTTTTAAAGAATGGCAGAACTGTTATTTCTACCTTTCTACAGAGTGCTTAACATGCATCTTTCATTCTATAGTACTTGTTTTTGCTTCTGTTGATCTAGTATCTATTCCTCGCCTTATTCTTATCTTATCGATTTTTGGATTACATTATTGTTCCTGTTTTTGTGTGTACATGGATGTGTGTGAACTTAGTGTTTGTTGCAGGTGCTTTATTCAGGCGGTTGCATGACTCTCAAGGGGAGGTAGCACCACACTTGTAACTCATTCTGATTTATGCCCCCTGTCTAAATAAAAACATAAATCAGAGCACCTGCCACAGAAGTCACTCTCACAGTGGTCTAGCTTGTCCGACTCTGTTCTGGGTTGCGCTGTTGCACCCCAGTGACAGAACCACAATTGATTCCCTCATTGCATCAATTTGTCGCCTAATCTGGTGATATGTTGATAAATTTTACTGCTTTGTCAATTAATTTTCCTGAAAAATGGGCCTGGCCATGGTGGACACATCAATACTAAGGCAGTGGCAATATCGGTGACAAAATTAAGTGATAAAATTAATTGCCCCCTATCCCGTCTTGTGAAAACATAACTAATGAGGGAGGCAATTATAGTTGCATGTGGTCTCCTTCGAGAAAGATGGAGGAGGTGTTGGAAAAAAAAGACGTCTATGGTAATTAGACAAGTGGGAGAAGAAGGATCTGGGGAAAATGGTCATCTGAAATAGAGGGTTACTTCAGAAATACAACAAGGGGATAGATGTTTGCTTCAGCTCTCAGTCACCGATGTAAAGGTACAAATAGAAGAAGCCACACACAAATGTCTGTGAGACATGTTAGCTTGTCATGACTTCCTGCTTGCACACTTTAAAGTAGAGACCAATATTATTGTCAGTGAGTGTTTTCTAGAGGGGAGAGGAAGGGTTTGTTAGTTAGTTGAGAACTGTTATTCCCAGAAGAGTAAAATGAATATTGAGCTTTATTTTAGCATCAGCAGTGTGCCTGTTATCAGCGACTGAATTTGTATATCACTGAGCTAGTCATTTGTTTGACACTCAGTACGGGACGTCATGCATTTCTTGAATCAGGAGGGAGACTGATTCTTTGGTTCACGTTAAAACAGTTTGTTGTAGATTTAATAGAGTCTGTTGTCCCAATGGGAATGCAAATCAGTCTCTCAGACTCCTTGGTCAGTGATCAAGGTGTTTAAATCACGCCGAGTATAAATAATGATGTTACTGCAAACATCATATGCCAAAGAATTTTGTACTCTGATAATAACTGGTTCCACGTATGACAACCTTTCTATAAACTTTATGGTAGGCAAGCAGCTTGAGCAGCATGTATTTAACACTGTAACTACTTCATACAATGTTTTGTGTTAATTTTAGGTAAGTATTATAACTTTAGTTTTCTTTTTTTCCTTTTTAATTACTTGTGACAATTGTAGATGTAATACAGCCCAGGATGTGCATTTTAGACATTTGATAACTAAGACTAAATATTTTATGCAGGTGGATCATAAAACTGACAGCCTATATTAACGATTGATCCTTTGCCTTGAAACCTGACCCCAAAATGTCATACGTTTTGTGAAATTTCTGCATTATTACTTGTAGCAATTGAAGGGGTTTTAGAGACCGTATCACAGCACACTGGGGAAGTATTAAGAGAAAGTGTGTTAGGAAGGAGAGTTCATTTTAAAAGTCTCTAGTGCCCACAAACAACCTGGAAAGTGAGTCTCAAGAGCAGAAACATCATTAATACATTCATTAGGAATGGGTTAAGCTATTGAAGAGCTTTTTGAATGCGCAGGATAGGCAACATGGGAGGCACATTAACGTTGTATAATCACCATCGTTGGACTGCTGTTGTTTTGCATGCTTTGTCCAGCGTAATGAGATCCCTCCATCAAACAAGTCTCTCTGTGAAGGCCCCATTTCTCAAAGGGGCTTTCCCAAAGGGTGGGAGGCTCCTAAACATTTGCACTAAGGCTACCTCACATGTCAAAATGATACAGTCTACTACTAAACTGAGAATCCTTTATTTCTCTTTGTAAAATGTGCAAAAACAGGGTGGGTGTGTTTTGGGTTTCTTATTCAATATGAATTTTGTTCATGCTTCAGAGGACATTAAGTAAATTACTTTCGTGATTGATTTCCAAATCCAGGAATCTCTACTTTCACCAGAGCCTTCAGTGCTTGGACAAAGTGTGTGGTAGCTATTCATGATAGCTCTTGGTGCTGTACTTCATGCTGTAAATTGTATACATTAAAAGGCCAGTGGCAGGTAGTGTGATCAAGAGCCCTCTCTATGTATTTTTAACGACCATGTTCGGTGAAGATATTTGTCCAAATTCTCTTGATGTCAGTGCTAAGATGAGGTCAACTTAATTGATCTCCTGTATGGGATATTAAGAAATTTGAAAACATCTACTGATAATTGTCATACCAAAGAGCAAACTATTGGGAGTAACATGATGATGATGATGATGATGATGATGATGAGACTTGATAAAGTATGACGAAAAAAATCCATCTGTATGGCTTCTGTTCTGCCTCAGATTTCTATTTTTTTAAAGGGATTGTAGTGGATAGTTCAGTGGTCATTTGACAACATCTCCAGAAAAGCCAAGTTTTTAAACTTTGAAAACCAGAAGACCGTTGGCAGTCCAATGTTTAGGCCTAATGGGTTGATTAGAATACAATAGAATAGAATAGAATAGAAAATAATATAATTACTTTAATGATCCCAGACTGGGAAATTATTTTGATTGAGTTACTCAGAGGAGAAAAATCAAGTTGAAACATTAACTCTAGTTAGACATATGATGATTTTCCTCCACATTACTCACATTATTTCCTCTAGGTTTTAATTGAAATATTGCCTTCTTTTACTAAGGCCACTATGTGAGATGTAGGTCTAATGGATTAGTAATTTCTATTTTAGAAGCCCAAATCAGCGCCTGGCCAGTGTCCAGGTGTGCAAAGTCTCAACTGTAGAGATCAGAACCTGAACCACCAACCTGTTAACTCCAATTCTCTCCAAGTCAAGTCTGGACCCAGCCGGTTGATAAAAGTTTGGTGGCTCACCCCGTCACCCGTGATGTTGTTAATGTAGTGCTTCATAAGAATCAATGTGATAATAAGAATTAGTGATAATAGTAATGCACAATCATTTTCACTTCTGATATCTCTAGAGAAAAATGTTTTCAACCGCTGCCCGCCCACATTTAGTTCATTTTTTCTTGTGAATTATTATCAATTTATATTTTTACCTGTTTGATAACTTTTTGCAGTTTACCTGCAGTGTATCCGAACTGGTGCAGGACTCTGGCCCATGTTACAGTGACAGTATCTCAGTTAAGGTAGGCTTGGGAAGACTACCTTTACTTTACATTGTTTTGTCCCCATTGTGTTGAAACGTTACAGGAAAACAAAAAGATCTTAACTGCTTTGCATATAGTTGGGCTTGACTGGAAGATGTGAATGCCAATGACTATTAGTTTCAGTTTACTCTCCGTGTTTAGAGGAGAGGATTTTCTTGAACAGAGAGAGAAATGTTCATGTCAAGAGAGACAGAATCACGGCAAGTCAACTCTCCTAAAGAATTAAGCAGAAGCTGCCATTAAGAATAGGTGTCTGTTTTAAATATGAATCAACCCCTTCTAGTTCAAGTTGTTTCCTAAATAATTCAGTAACAGGGATGCATTATCAACTTGATGTAAATGTGATATGAGTGGAAACCAGGATGTGTGACTGAGATGATAATTGATATGATAATGGAGTTAGGAATGGATTTGAACAATAGCAACAAATAATAATGAAAAGCTAAATAAAAGATGGTGGTAAAACTGTTAGTGCAGCTGACTGACTGCCAGAGAAGCTTCACTGAGGCAGCAGCGGCCTTAGATACTTGGCTACTAGTGCAGTTACTCACATGTCGTACAAATGAGAGAATATGCTGAAATATCCTTCAAAAGGGAATGAAATAGCTGCCCTTTTACCCTCTGCATCTTTAACATCACCAACTTTTTGATTTGCGTGCGATTAGGTTCACAACGGAGGCCAGTATCATTAATGAGATCAAAAACAGACATAGCTGATGTGGCCCTCAACTCTGCCATAGATATCAGATCCTCTTTCATTCCTTTTTTTCTTCCCCTCAGCATGGGAATAAAAGGATGAAAAAGACGATAGTGTGTGTGTGTTTGTGTGTGTGTGTGTGTGTGTGTGTGTGTGTGTGTGTGTGTGTGTGTGTGTGTGTGTGTGTGTGTGTGTGTGTGTGTGTGGTGGTGGGGGGGTGGCATAAAAACTGCTCAAGTGCAGAGAGCAGCCCCATCTGGAAGACATCGGACCTAAATGAAGTTGTACAAAACCATTCCATTGATAATAAAGCTAATTTTTATGGCTCTGACAAGTATGTAATTATGTGCAGTGGTGCTTTTCAGATTTTATCACAGTCAATAAACTAGCTCGCTAATTTCATTCCTGTTTTGACATATTTACATGGAAATATTCGATTTGGGGGGAATTAGAGGCCTTGAAAGCCGTTGATAGATGGCTTTTAATGATCTGTGACCCCCGGCCTGTGGGCTCATCTGTTTGTCGGCCCATCGATCTCGCGGGAGATGTGCTTGGTGTTCTGATCTCTTTAGACAGAGTGCCATCCAGACAGTGCCGACCAATAAGCCCTGAACACTGGCCCTTTTCTTGTTGGCTGATTTGTCAAGCCCGCTGATCTGGAAAGATTAAGAGGAAATAAATGTTTCACTGCTCCTTTTTATCTGTTGTTTATACATCTTAGATATCATCAATGTATGTTTTCACTAACCAGCCTGACAGTTTAAGACACTGTTATATTCAGCACATGTAGAACTTGTGTATTTTCCCAAACTTAGCCCTCACACTATAACACGCACACATGCACACGCACGTGCGCACACACACACACACACTCAAAGGTCATGGTCCAGTCGACCCATCTTCAGCCTAGTGGTGCAGATAAAGTACAGCTGGCCTCGCTGGCCAGACTCATTCTGTTGAAGGAACGCCACAGGGGTCACCAGTGATGACAAGGTCCACTTATGGGAGGTGGGAATTGGTGTCAAAAGTGGGAACTGCTGCCCCCTCTTCTTGCAGCTAAGCACGTACAGCGTCTCGCAGGAGGGGAGCTGGTGTCATAAAAAGTCCATCAAAAGCACCAGTAATTACCCAGGAAATTGACAGTGAAATTGAAAAAGTTTGTGGCCACGAAGACATCCCATCCCCCACCTTCTCCGCCCCAAGATCCCTGTTGTGTGACAGCAGCACTTTTGCTGTGGTGATGAAAGTGATGTCCCAGACACATAATGGGCTTATGACGTTGTTTAGAATTGCTTGAATAACTTTCATTATCACACTTTATTTCTATAAACTCACTTAGTTTGAATTGGTGTCCTGTGAGTCCAGTTGTCTGTGGAATCCAACAGTAACTCTGAGCATGTTATTGCCAGTTCACACCAGCAATAACATGATGATCTTTAAGACTTAGATTAACATTAATGTTTCTTTTTCTCAAAATAATAGAAAACAAATTCACATCAAGCATTTTTCCCGTTCTAAAATCCCATTCGAATTTTTAATGATATCCTCAGTAACACTCAACATAGAAACACCTTCTCTTTTTTTTATCTTTCGATAGAATAAAGTCCCCTATTACGGTATTTTAATATTTATTTGCTTCCTGTTTCCAACTGGCGGTCAACATTCAGTTTTTTGTAGTATGACCACTATTGTCTCCATTTGTTATTTTCACCATGACGACAAAACTCACAAAGCCTTCCCATAACCTAACCAAGTTGCTTTTGTTAGATTTGTAGTTTAAAAAAAAATAAGCACACAGAAAAAAATAAGCACACAGATTTGAATCCTCTCACAAGGCTGATAATGTCACTGGAACCCTTTGTGCTCCAAGTGCCAACGACCGTCGTTGGTCGTTAGAGATACAGATTTGAATGCCTATCCAAGCCATGGAAGTTCTCTATCAGTCATTTAATATTGTTAATGGAAAACAAATGACACTTTAACTTATGGAACCAGGTGCGCTAGAAAGTATCTTCTTCTCCCACTTCTGAAAGAACTCTAGTCTTTGTCATTTCTAACACCTTCGGCCTGTGGTAGGTGTAGAGTGCTATAATATATAGCCTGTGCCTCATTTTGCATTATTAGAAAACAAAACAAAAGAAAATTAGTAGTGTTGATAAAGGACAGGACAGTAGACCAACCAGGCAAACACAGTCCTGCAATTCTATTACTGTCCTGCCGTCATTTCACTTTTGACTGATTTTTAATCCAAGGGCTATATTTTTTGCACATTTTTTACAATTTTTTTTCTTATACTAAAAAACATTTGCTTATTGCATGCAGCAATTTTTGGAATTTGCAAAAATAAAGCATTATTTTGGTTGAGACACTGAAGATAGCATTCAAAATAAGGTGAATTTTCTTGGGCTCACAGTGCTTCAAGCATTTGAGTCTAACCCGATAAAGACAGGAGGACACATAAGTACATTATAATGCAGCTTGTCAATAGTAATGAAATTGTGTCATGTTCAAGAACGGCCATGCGTAAGGGGGCTGCATTGTTCTTCTGATTTTAATGCCAATCTCCATAATCAAGATGAAACCACACACTGTCAAAACTGGCATAATACAGGCGCTCATTGATGAGTGATTGATTGAATATGAAATAATGAGGGTTTTCTGGTGCTCTACTGGTCATCTAAAATTCTGAATACAAATCAAATGGAAATTTTATGCAATGAGATGTATTAATGGGATTCTGGCAGCATTTTAAGGTCTTAATGTACAGCAATAAGCAACATAGGTTGTCGGAGGGAGATGAACAGTTGTTGCTGTTGATAGGCCATTTTAGTGCATTACTGTCAAAATAATGCATGTCTGTCTGCATATATTCCAAGGCTCAAGTGAGCTTAACTTTGGACAATTACAAGACGACCAGTTTTTGTGTGCATGGATTTCCCTTTTAGACTAATAAATAATTATTATTGACTGTGTCACATTAATGCTACCAAAGTAATTGTAAAAAGTAGTTTTTTTTTCCAACATTGTCAATCCCCTGCAATTGTGCATAAATTATTTGCATGAACTGTACATTATAAGTAGTTTCCCCCATTAGGTCGTATCTAATTTCTTATACAACGTCTTTTTTCTACATTTTAATGTATTTTGTTTGAGTAAAAACAATGATCTGTTACAGCTTTGATTACATCATTTGTGCTATTTTAAATTAACATAGAGCATTCCGGCCTTTCCTTTATTCATTTATTTCACAGCAACCACTAGTCTGTTATTAGTATGAAGGAAAACTGAGGCAGAGAGGTTTGGACGTCTGCTCAGTTTATTCCATTGATGTTAAGTGATATTTACAGATTGTGGCCAGCAAAATTGCATATTAGAAGCCCAATTAACATTTACGTTGCCCAGGGCATTGTGTAGTAGATCGCAGCTGGTAGGGGAGGCTACTGTCAGGTTCCCATGTTGTAGTTGTGTGGTATGGGTACCATGTAGCAAGAGAAATGTAACATGGATGGAAAGGACAAACCCCTCATCATGTGATTAGCATCCTCGTTAATCTGTCTGCATTCATTTAAATCTCATTTAGTTGTCCGGGCAATTAGATTGACTGAGTGGAATAATATTGTTGTGATTTCAAAATGGAGTGTCATCTGTACCAGCTCCTGTCTTTAGGAGGTGTGGCCACTGTGCAGTATATAACCTCAGGACACAGGCACAAAATCCATGTGGAAGGTATTAAACATTGCGATTCTTTCCATGCAGTGCTTCACAATACATTCTTGTTTGTTAGTTCTTTTGAAAAATCATTTGTTGAGCTGTTGAATTTTTAACGTGTATACATGAATATGAATAATGCATCAAAAGGATTCAGTGCTGCTCCTGTATTATGCCTTTTTGTGCACCATACATATTATGTACAGTACATTGAAAAGGAAGACCAATTTGAGAAACAAAAAAGCTTCCTCTACTTGTATTTATTAGTTTTTTTTAACAGAAAGGGACTCTCTATGGAGTATTGCTTGTGTCGAGCATTGTGGACAATGTAATATTTGTTGTGTGTTAAATCCCATACAATTCAAAGATTCCTAGTCTTTCACATTGGAAATTTGTCATCTACAATGTTTTTTACCACCATATGTTTTATATACGTTGCTGTGTTAATTGCAGTAACACAACACAGATTAGGGGGAAAGACAGCTCTCCTTTTTGTTTGTTTTTGTTATAGACAATGAATATTCACGGATATATACAGTATAGGGCTTCAGCTATGGATTATTCAATTTATTAATCGAGTACATATTTATATATATATATATATATATATATATATATATATATATATATATATATATATATATATGTATATCAGATTAAAAAAACTAATTTTACGTAAAAAAATATTATAATTTGCATTATTTTGTAAAAAATATATATTATGTCTGGGGTAGGCCTATTTGGTGTGGTAACCTAACAACAAACAACGCATAAAAGGCCACTGACACATTTCCTCAAACAACTATAAAAACTGATCAGGTAGGTGACATTATGTTTTACGTTAATGAAAAACTAAATATAGAGGCATTCCGGAGGACAGCTAACATTTCGCATCACTACGGCAACCACCCTCCTTAAACCGAAACAGCGGTGCTCGGTGAAGTGACGTTAATAAACGGGCTCCTTTGGGCTCAGACGCTGAATCATCAATGTTGTGCTGTTGTGGTTTTACAGTTCTAGTTTGCAGTAGACACATTGCACCTTTTTGGCTTCTTTTCTAAGCGTGAAATGATCCTCTGCCTTTTCTGGATATATTGGTGTGCATCAGCAAAAACGGTTTGTGTGGAACAATGATCCCTGCATAATGGGCAAGATAGGAATCAAACAAATCACCGAGGCAAAATCTCTGCCTCGATGATTCGTTTAATTCCTCTTTCCTTTTTTTTTTGTAATCCAGTAACTCAAGTTACTGGAGTAATTGTTTCAGCCCTAGATACATATATTCACTGAACTGTTTTAAGGGCATAACAATAATTATTCAGGCTATTGCACAACATGTTGGTCATCATGCACCATCTCTAAAATGTAATTTCAGTAATAATCAGTTGAAATGATATCTTTAATTATTTCTGGCTTTTTTAAAAATATATGTTCATCTTCTTTCTTTTATTTTACTTAACATGTCCAAAACTGTTAGGCGTATGACTCATATGTGCTCTCTTGTACCAACGCAAATGTTTAAAGCGGTGACATAATTTAACCATGTCCAGATTTCGGTTATATAGTCATTCTTTTTCCAATTGATTCCTCATCCACTTCTGTGTTATAGATGCCGTGCACTCACTTGGCCTCAGTAATATTTCTTAGTGCATTCACTCTTTATGATACTGACGTAGGCTGACTCTTAAATAGTCTTTTATGCATGTTTTATGAGGGTGGCGATTACAGCCATTCCACTTCTGAGCCAGTTGTGTGCCAGTGATCTCGAAGGATGTATGCTCTTCCCAGACTTTACCTCAGCGTGACAATGAGGAGAGTCAAACATTTTAAAAAAATGACTTTTTTTTCTCCCTTTTCCTCCATTCTGATCATGTAGACTCCGGAAAGTAGGACATTTTGTTGTACAACAGAAATCTAGAAGCTACTCACTTTAGTTTCAATTTAAATAGATAGTTTCACCTCCGTATATTTATAATTATTGTAGGCCATCATTCAGTATTATAATATATATATATATATATATATATATATATATATATAAATATCCGCCAATTAGGTCTTGTTTTCGGTTCAGCTTGTCTGTGAGCAGGATGACAGAAAAAATATGAATGAAATGAAACTTAGTGGATGGATGTAGCATGGGCCAAGGAAGAATCTAAGAAAAAATCTGTTTGTATTAACATCGCAAGATACATCCAGTGCCAACAAGTCGTAAGGAGTCAACAAATGAAGTTGAAAATCAGATTAAAGCAGGTCCTGAACCGCTTGCCTGCTGCACAGCCCCGCTCTGAGCTAGCTGGCAGGGTAAAGTCAGTTTGATATCCATTCCAACTGATTCAGACCTGTGTTCTCACATATACGTAGTTTCGCTGGGTAATGTCTAGGTAATTTCAAGTTTGCAGCTCATATGTGAAAGCGACTGCATCTGACTCCTATTATGACACAACGGTCTGCTTTTGAGTGCCAACTGAAAGTTATTTGACAAGTTCTGTGTGAATGAGAGAATCAAATAAAAAATCTAAATTAGTTGTAATAGCAAAAAGATTAACAAGATAGATACTGCATTAACCCGTGTATGATTGTGTGCTGTCAAGATAGCAATTGAATGTCCTGGTGAGAAGAAAATGATTTCTGATGGCCATCCCGGATTTTCCCTCTTTGAAAAGCCCAGATCAAATAGGCTCACTCTTGTCAGCGCCTAAGCGGGAGAGCTTCCCATATGAACAAACGATTGATTGACAGGTAGACATAGGCTTGCTTTTTAATTTCCATGCCTCGCTTCAAATTAACCTCTACCTCGGATAAAAGCATAGGCTATCCTGCATTGAGAAGTTCCAAATGATAGGAAACGGAAATTTTGATTAGCAAAGGACAAGGGATTTTCAGTGTGCCGGATCTCCCAATAGTGCTGACGGTTGACGTTTTTTCAAGAAGATAAAATAGTGATGACAATTGTCTTTTTGGGGATTTGTCAGTATTAGTCTAAATGATAAAAAAAACTATGGTTTGGAATGAAGTATTACCAATTTGTACAGCTGTGATGTTATATGCATCAAAGTGTGCAAATTAAAGCAAAGCTAAAAGTAACACATGAAAAGAAAGTTATGTGATGTTAGAAAAATGCAGTTGAACGAGTATATTAAAAGTGCTCTTTATGTTATTAAAATATGATGTTTTCCTCACTAATCTCTTATCCATATTTGAATCTAATCTGCTCAAGCACACCAAAACATACACGCACGTAAAGACAACTTTTAAATCAGTCAAGTGCAGCAAAGAATACATTTTAGGCATCACCACTCTCCTCGAAAACATACATTGCCTTAAACAGCTGTTTGTTGTGAGGGCCCCTCTATGTGTGACAAGACTGCATAGCCACCAGAGAGTAATATTAAATGTGCAGCTGCTTTTATTGTGTGTGTTTTTTATGAGACAACATACATTAAACCTGCTGTAGCTGCAGTAAATAAAATGTGCTGTAAAACTGGGTTCGTGAAAGAGCTTGTAAACATAAACAGTCACATTGAGGTCAACATCCAAGTAATTGTAATACTGTATGAGCAATGAAATACAACTTAATGCTTCAGGACAAAATATCTTTGCAGTGAACCTGGCGAGGCCTAAACCCACTGGAGTTAGAAATTAAGGAAATGTGAAACGATGTCAACGCTAGCCGTTTGTGGTAGGGTTACACACACTACTAAACCTTACTGGCCTTTTCTCTTCTATTCTTATCCTTACTTGGAACCCAAATTTGTATTTTCTTACAACGTGTTGACAGTGCAAATTGTGTTGATTCAGAGCTAAAAGCAGTAGAAGTTGTGGTTAGTTTCATGCTATTTTCACTGAGGACAGGGTTGTCCAAATGGAAGGATTGCCAGAATCACTAGTCACTCAAAAAAATTCATCATTCAAATTTGGTTCTTCGTATGTAATTGCTCAGACCAGTATCCTTAGAATAACATCCGTATTGGACAATTCCACCTTGCAATTTATGTCCAGTGGCAATGTTCAGCTCGTGTAGAAGGAGAGTAGTAGTGGAAGGAACGTTCTGCACCCGAATCAAGAGTCACAGACCTGCTAACATTGGCTTTTCCATTTACCTTGACCAGGATATTTCCCTAAATGTAATCATACAGACGTTGTGGTCATGCATAAATATCATAGAAATCAAGAATTTGAAAATGTGGAGGTGTGAGACATTTTTGTCAGAAAGGGTTGAATTGCCTCAAGCACGATATGATGAGCTAACTTTTTTAGTCTTTCCTGGTGCCAATCTGACAAGGTGGCACCATCAAGGTTGTGTCCAGACGGTAACCCTTGATTTGTAAAAACTCTTGAGGTCAATGCCTAACTTTAACCATCAATGCTTTAATCATCAATGCCTAACCTTAACCATCCGAGGTCATTGTCTAACCTCAATCTCTCGAAAGTTTCATAAATTAAGGGATACCATCTAGACACGACCTATCAGCAATGACAGTGACAGCATCTTAAAAGTATACCTTATTTGAACACATGCATTTCTGTGACTCTAAATGTGCACTGTTATTCTTTAAGACTTTTTCACACCAACGGTTACAAAACATTTTCTAAAACTCTCTTATTCATCAAGATTCTCCCCAAAAGCTAGCACTCTTCAAACGAACACATATTGTAATGTACAGCTGATGCTAATTGAAGTTTATTGATTAATGTTTTAAAGCTCGAATCCACTAAGCTGTTGATGAGATGTGCCTCAGAAAAAGTTACACTTTTGCAATGAGATCAAGGAATTCAGACATTTGATTTGCAGCAACTTACTTGAATGTATTCACTGAGACAGAAATGACAGCCAGCTCTGAGATTCCTTTTACTGATCAAGTTTCATTATGTTTGGCAAAAGGGCCTGCGCCATTACCATGAGTAATATCATAAGTTATGAATGAGGCAAACTGCAAATGGCATAACACATCAACACTCAGGGCATCAGCGCTCATTTAGAGCTGTTTGAGTGTCACTGCACACTACATAGGCCCAGACAGCATTAGACCACGAGCAAAATGAGCTTGACGTACACTTCTCTCCCTTCAACATGACTTCATTTTATAATGTGACACCGGCCTCGCTGCAACCCAACTCATGTCAAGCTTTTCCGGACCATCCGACTTCACCCCACCGCACACAAACACATGCACACTCGGATAATCAGTGGAAAAGTTGACTCGGCCTCATCAGCATCAGATGTTTTGTTTCTTTCAAGCATGTTTTAAGGATTAACACATAAAAGCAACTGAGGGCTGTGGTCTGTCATGAGCACTGTAGGGGGATTTGTGGATCATTATATGAGCTGCTCGCTAACATGAGGCTTTAGGGAGAAAAACTGGGGCCCCCCTGCCAGGGAACTTAGTCAGGGGGCTGAGAAAGTTTTGTCATTTGATGTTTTACATTTTGTCATTAGCAGCCGTCTTTTATGATTAACAGCGTGGCACTTTGGTTCACCCCTTTTCTGCTTGCTTCATTGAAGGCTTTCAACCTCCTTATATTAGGGCATATCACTTAGGAGCTCCTATAGAATAAGACAGCTCATTTAACATTAACAAGTACTATATGAAAAACTTCTACCAAAACATGACAAAATATGAATTCTGTCACACCAAACTGTTATTTGTTTTGAGTGAATTTAACAGCAAGTGGAGTGGAATTGGACAGCACAGAGCTGTCTGAGAAAATTTCGATAGTTGACTTTTCTACAAATTTAAAAAAAACAAGTTGTTTACCAAACTGCTAATCAAATAATTTATTGATTAGAGCCAAAGCCACGATGAAAGAAAACATCCAGCCTCAACATCTTAAAGAGAAATTTGGATAAGATTTCATTCATCAGAGTAAAAGATTCAGCAAAAGATCTGTACACGCTGTAAGGAGCAACTAGAGGTAGATGTTGGATTGAGTACTTGATGTTCAAGTCACAGTCACAAACATGCATGCACAAACCACATTGACAAATATGCCTGTTGTATTCTGCAGATCCTTTTAGGTAAGTGTTATTATTGGATAATTTAGTAGGACAGAACAGGATAGCATATGTTGTTGGGAAAAACCAATTTGTTCTCACCCCAACTCATCGCATTAATTGCCATGACGCTCCTGGATGTCACACTGGGTAGCCCTGTCAAAGACGTTGTGAACTCACATAAAACTATGTGGTTGGGAGTAGGCAACAAAACCACTGGGTTAGGGTTAGGAAAAGATAGTTGGTCAGGGTTAAAATAAGTGAGTTTTTAACGTAACTACGGTGACACACAGGACATGAACGTGACACAAGTTTACAGTTGAAATCCTGGTGTGTCGGTGTCAAACCTAGAGGTCCATGACAAACAGCGGTATATACCGAACCTGAGAATGAGAAAGGGCTGGGAATTCCCATTCAGGAAGAAGCAAATTGATCTGGGTCAGACTGGATGATATGACGATATAATATATATTTTTCTATATTGTTTCAATTCAGTGGCGGAAATATTCATTTGGACGACGCCTTATGTTCTGATCCTGACACATAATGTTCATTTTGCACTAAAGTTCTTAATGAAATCAGAAATAATATTCCTTACCTTTTTAATTTGTAAAGTATTTAATTCACACAGCAATATTTAACAAGTGGTTATCTCATGTAGACTCATTTTTTTAATGAATTAGCAGAAAACATGCTATATCATGATATATATAATTATCGAGTCATCAAATGATCTCAATCAGGATGGAAGTTTCTGTTTCCAACCCAGTCCTATATTAGGTAAATACTGTTATTGGCATTTGGCAGGACAGGACAGAACAGCATATGTTGTTAGGACTTAAAATGCTGGAAGATACAAATGGGTCTAGGCACTGGCATTGGCACAGTGGAAGGTACTATGTTGGAAGGCAGGTTCACACATTTAACTCTTCATGACCTAATTAGTAGTGTAAGAAAGCCACTCAAATGAGATTATGCTAAAAGGATTCTTAATTTCTCTAGAAGCATAACTTTTTCACATTGGCTTCAGTGGATTACAGTAAGGTGCTGTTCATGAGGGTGACAGGTCAGTTACTTCACATGTAACATACCTTAATTCTTTTCGGTAGAATAGGAAGAAGCGAGAGCTGTATTTACAATGGGGAATATGCAAACTATTTTTTTTTTAAGACTTCCTGACTAGTGAACGGAGTGGCTCTATCTGTTGAGATATGACGGCAGTATTTCCACCACTATTCCTTAAATGTTGATTAGATGAGTCATTAATAAAAATCTAAACAGAAAGCTATTTGCAATTAGTTTAAATAGCATTTTCTTTCTCAGGCATTATGATGTAAAGCAGACATTTCCCTCTGTTGCTTGGCATTGAGTCACCTGCAAATCTTGCCAATCACTGTGACTGGCAGTTCTAAAGTTGTAGAGTCTAATTTCTGTCTGTTTTGATTGGTTTGTCAGCTTTCATCTGGGGACGCTCTTTGGTACATTTTCTTACCCTGAAAGGACGTGTCCGTCAAGATGACTGACAGGCCTCAGGTCCTGTGTGGAAAAGCAATGACTCCCAGCAGCTCACTCTGCAACTGTCCTGTGGTGTGTGTGTGTGTGTGTGTGTGTGTGTGTGTGTGTGTGTGCGTGTGTGTGCGTGTGCGTGTGTGTGTGTGTGTGTGTGTGTGTGTGTGTGTGCGTGTGTGTGTGTGTGTTTATATTGGTCTGTTAATCCAACAAACCAGGGCAGTACTTTTCTGTAATAGAGAAAACTACTTTAAGCTAAATGCTAATGTCAGCATGCTTACATAACAACAACCTGCAAATTATATGAATGTGATAACATTACAGCATTAAGTTTTGATATGCATCAATTCTGATGTGAAAAGGCCTTTCAATCATTATCAGAAATCATGTTTGTGTATTTAGAGGTTATCGTGAAAGTCATATCACTTTCTACTGTATGCCTTATGTTTATTATCTCCATTATTTATTGTCACAACAACCTGAAAACACTTGGATCCACTGCCCTTTCCTATATTGCCCCTCACGTCTGTTCCCTGTTATAACAAGCTCAGCAAAGCTGTTCATTAGTGATCTTGCAGGATCATTAACATAGTGACACTATTGGACCTTACTGTTAACATTAAAGTATCCAAGGTGAACTGGTACACGGCGTTCGATTTCAATTAATATGTTGCTTAACTTGGATTTGGGAACAGATTTGGAGCATGCATCAGTGAATGAATTTACTTGGACACCTCGAGACAGATGAGGCCGTCAATTCATTGAATTCCACTGTGTTCTTGGCAACAGCACAGCTTGCCACTACATGTGTAACTTTTGAGCTAAGCCTATATTCTTGCACACATTGCATCTACAGTAGTTAGTCCCAGTTTCTTAAATCATGCTATTTATAGGAGAGTCCAGATGTGATGAATCATTAAGGGCTATGACCAATCTTAACGGGCAATACACTTTTGGCTGCAGAGGGAGCTGATAAATTGCATCAAGTGATGTCACTTGAGTCAGCATCAGTTGTGGCTAAAGACCACAAGTTTGAAAAGGAAAGAAATCTGGGAAAGGAAGAAAAATCTGAAAGAAAAAGTGAGATTAGCAGACCTCATCTCTTGCCTCACCTCTACTGTTGGCTCAAGGCTACATTAGCTGTCACTGTCTGTGGCCGAGTTGAATTGTGGGTAATGTAGGGGGAAAGTTTTAATAAAAAAGAATATGTGGAATAAAACAAGACTGTATCTCTGGTTCTGCTGCATCAATTTTAATCATTTTTTAAAAATCGTTTGTGAGTCCAACAAAGATATGAGAGCGTAATGCTGAATACTTGATATACTTTTCACATGACACTTTAAATGTCACACTTGGAAATATATTTATATTTTCATCGATCTAAGTCAGTTAATTAATTAGGAATTCATTGAAAAATATATACATATTCAATCTAAATGATTAAGTGAGATTTCAGTATTTCACAGCTGCAGTGATGCTCATGGTTTGATCACCGTTACTCATCCCACTATGCATGGAGAAAAAAACGTTACATAGCTTTTGTAGGTTAAGACATTGTAGCTTTTTTATGACCATTTATTGGTAACTGAAAAATTGCTCTTCTTCTTCTCACGCATCCTAACCTTTTTAAAAGACCTGTGTAAACACTGGACTGCAGAACAGGTTGAGTGCACCAAATTGTGTGCATAGCCTGGATGTACTGACATTTATAACCCGAAATGTACAAAAACTGCTTGCTAAATGCCTTTTAAAATGTGTTTATAATTAACCTTTAAACAATTAGGCAATCAAAGGCCTGTCTGGGTTTATCAGAAGAAGACTAACCAAAGCAGACGATGGTATCCTAACCCCAGCATATTGTAAAGGCTGTCTCAAATTGGAATATTTCTGTTTTAAATGCAACTATCTGAGCAAGTACATGCTTGTCAGTGTGTGCATTTCATGGGTGCTGTGTTTGAGAATGAATGCATCAGAATGAGCATTTGAATGTCTGTGTAATACTGTTCTGAGAATCACAGAGGAGAGAATATGCCAATGAGCTCCTCTTGGAATCGTGTACATCTTTGTGTGCCTGTGTGTGTGTGTGAGTGGCTTTATCTGAGTGCGAGTGTGCGTGTGTGTTCCTCAAGCAGCAGGAGAGGACGTTCTTCCATCTGACCCACAGCTCCACAGGGCTTTATCTCTGCTGGTGTTCCACATTATTGATAGCTGCAGTGATATTGACAGGCAATGTGGTGGTAGGAAAGGGAAAATAGGAGTTTGATATGACATATTGTGCTTCTCAGCAGGTCCCATAAATAACTTTGACACGTTTTTGTATGCATGGGAAGGCCTCTGATTCAGCCTCCCATAAAAAATAAACTTCTATTATGGAATGTATTTGTCAAGTGGTGCGGTGATGGATGGACTAGTGTTTAGCCCTTGGCAGGTAGATGGGACCCGCCACAGCAAGCAGCAGCAAAGGCTTGTGGGGAGGATTTGCTAAGCAACTGTGGGTGGGAGGTGGAGGGGTGTCGGTGCAATTATTCAGCATGAAAGGGAATCATTTCAGCACCTGCTTTCTCTTTCCCATCATGCATTATTGCGACAAGATATTTTACTCTTGTACAGTGACAGTAGATGAGAAAGAGGACAAAAAAGACATTAAAAAGATAGTCATTGGTCCAAACAAGTTAGTGTGTGACCCTCCAAAGGGGTCACAAGATAAATCTTTAGAGTTGTGAGATAATCAATTGAGTTGAAAGTAATCAAAAGTATCTTGCACCAAGTGAACATTTTACATTTTTCACCTTTACAGTAATGACTAATCATGTATTCATCATATTATTTTATAATTCCTCGCTAACCACATTCTACTCTTTCGTAATACTTTTTTTCTGTTCACTCTTCATCATGCAGTATACTTGTCGCAGTGACGATGCCTATGCTACATGCATGTGCTTCCATTCTGCATAGAAATTGTAGCATTGTGCATTTGTTGTCTTCAACAAGACAATGAAAGGAAGTAAGCATCCCGCATGTCCCCTTAAGCCGTTCTTGCTCAGCTTCATTGATTTATTTTTCTGCCTTAGGGCCTCACTGAGCATGTTGGTTTATATTTCATGATTTCATCCTCCATGGTCGTGAAGACATCTTGACACACAAGGAAAAACATGCACGCAGGCACACAAAAAAATAGATTCCGTGAAGAATATAATTCTGCATGTATTGGGCCAAGCCGATTTAAAAACACAACTTCTGGACAGTCTTAGTGTAGGTTTCTGTGAAGGTGCGACGCTTCTACAGTAAAATGGGCCCAGCTTCTTTAAAGCACCTTCACCCTGTATTTCTTTAGTCTGCAATCCCTTTAATGATACAGTACAATTTGCATAAAGCTTTCAAGTCATTAGCTCTGTTTGGCTAATAGCTATACAATACCATCAGTAACTATCGATTCCAGATGACTAAAGTAACGTTGCTCCAGGATAGTTGCTTTCCTTCCACAGAGGCAATAATAGAAAACAAGACTAAGAGTTTACAGTCACATGAGATGCTCTGTGAGTCTAAACTAAATGCTCACATCAGCATGTTATCATGCTCGTAGGGGTAATGCTAACGCTGAGCTGGTATAGTGGTAGTGCACCAAACACAAACTTAAGCCAAGAGTGATGGGATGGCTCTCTATTTTGTAGGTATTTGGTCATAAATCTTGGATATTTGTTGAGATATGTCAGTAACCAGCTTCTGACACTGAGGAAAAGTCAGGGGATAACCTAATACATTTGAATTCATCATGGACCAACCTGAAATATACATATACATTTTTTTTATGGCAATTTGTGTGTTACATAATTTTTAAGTTATTTTAGTCAGATCCAAAGTGGTGGACTGACACAGTTGCTGGCATTGCAAAAATATGTTTCATAATTTTAAGGGGGGGGTTTTGTTTTAATATTCAAGGGTTACATATAGAGTATACTGTATGTATTATATATATATATATATATATATATATATATATATATATATATATACACACAAACACTGGAGATCAAAACTAAATTTGCTGCAGTCATTGAAAGCAATGGCCTCTACACTTTCTACTCCTTTTTCCTCTTCTGACACAATGGTAACTGTTCTCTTATTTTGCTCACTGTTTTCACAAAATAAAGATTTCTGTTGAAGTGCCTTGGTTATTTAAAAAAACAAAAACATGCTACAACAGCAATGATATAGCCACAGCAGATATTCTATCAAATTCTGAAGAATAAAAAATAACAATTCTTCGGAATAAATCAAGTATTAATACTTTGTTGTCTAACTTTGATCACACACACACAAACACACACACACACAAACACACACACACACACACACACCACACACAAACACACACACATAGACAGACTTTGTATAGAGTCTAGTGGTACAGTAATGGACTGTTTTATTGTCTCTTAACTGTTGACATTTGACACAAGGGCCTACAGTATTACTTGTGTTCATCAGAACAAACTGTCCTTTGAACAGCCTTATCATATAAATGGCGCACTACTATTCCCTCCACTTACATGCATAGCAATCACATGATATAAAAATCAGCTAAATCTGTGCAGTGGGACTCCTTTTTGAGCAGTCGCCCGTGAACTTCCTGAACCAGAAAGCGTGTGATGGAGAACACTTAGACCCTCTCATCCATTTCACATTTGTTCCAATCAATTATTGAAGTAGACAGCCAATTACAAATGAGAGGATTTGAGTGCCCGGCTTTCGTTTCTCCAAAGACTTGCATTAAACGTCTCTTGGTGGTGAATAATTGGTGCGATTAATTTACTGTTAGGCGCAAGAGGTGTTTTCATCTGTCCGTCGGCAAACGACCCTCCCTTATATGATTTAAAGTATTAAGATCAGGGAGGGGGGTTGGGCTTGTCATTGAGCTATAACAGGTTGAGATGAAGTTTTAATTGTGTTTTGATCCATGCGATTACATATAGCATTCTAATTTTTAATCTGCAATTACTTTCTTCTTTATACCCCTAATTGGGATGGTTGAGTAGCATTGCATGCAAATGAGGATCGTTGAGAAGGGGTCCCAAAAAAAAATGCATCTACCATTTAGTGTATTCAGCCCCTAGTGATGAAATAGGGACTTATTTTTTCATCGTCCTGTTTGCCATTGATTACTTTCACAATTTGTTTAATTTGATGGCCAGATTGACAGCAAAGTAATTTATCGGTCTGCACTGAATGACAGGCCATAACGAACTGACATTCCATGTTGACGCTCCAACTCTGGATAATTTCCAGTTCACCACTCATCGAGAACACCCACTCTATAATGAAAGATTGAAAACGGACGTGATGAAACATTAGATTTATCCTCAGTCACAATGAAGCTTTAAGAAAAAAGGCAGTAGCTTTTTTAATGAATTGAAAGTCCCTCTTGTCTATTTTCTTAGCTCCTAGGATAGTAAGAGGTGGAACGTTTCTATATTGAGTAAGCTCTCATTAAAACCACTTTGTCCTTGCTCTAAATTATAATCCAAAATAAAAGAACGAACAGGTAAAGGACAGAGACTGCATGGGTTAGTGAGCCTCCCCCAGCATCAAGGGAAACACAGGTGTACAAGGTCAGCACCTGTTTTCTCTGGAGACCCCCTTAAGGGTAAATGTGCCTATGATGGAATAGAGTGGCAACAGAACAGACGGGACGACTGCTGTAGGCCCGCGGCATTCAATCATTCTCCCAGTCCCACAATAGAGCTCCATCACCAGCTCCCAACAGACTGCCAGCAAGTCCACCTGGCAACTTCAGAATGTAGACGTACTTGTACTTCCTTCTGTATATCTCCCAAGACAGAAATCTAATTTGTGTAATATATGGTGTTTTTATTGCCTCTTGAAGATGAGCAAATTCAGTGTTTGTAATAGAAGATGATTTTATTAGCTGTTGCTAAATAGAAGTCCACCGAACTACCTCACAGTTTCCTGCCTACATTTTTTTCTGCAGGTTATTGTGTACTTTAGTTCAGGGACCCCACCCTACTCCCATTAAGGTTCCTTAAAGATGCAGGGGATGTGCATTGGCAATAATCTGGCAATAAGAAAGGTATTCTGAGGATGGGGTTACAAATCATTGTATTTCGATACTTTACATATACTGTATAATATATACAGTATAAATATACCGTATATAAAAGGAAAACAGGGAGACTCATGGTTACCCATAGAACCCATTTTGATTCATATATCTTGAGGTCAGAGGTCAAGGGACCCCTTGCAAGGCCTTGCAAGTATTTTTTCTTTGGAGCATCAAGCTAGCATGATATGGTCCGCACAATGGATGCCTTAGGTCATTTAATATTCATATATATATATATATATATATATATATATATATATATATATATACACACACATATATATATATATATATATATATATATATATATATATATGAGTATATATACACATTTAATATTCATTATTAAGACCTTCACTCTAGTTTTCCCCAATGAGACAGAAGGCGGGGTTCCATTCTATCATTCCCAGCCACTTACCAAAGGTTGAAGCTTGGAGGAGTATGAGGCTGTCAGTCTTCATTTTGCGTTGAATTCTCACAGATTTGATCCGTGTCCACTCAAACCATCCTCCAACAGCTTTATCTGCTGAAGTCTGACAATACAAATGCCAAACAATGGGCCTTAAAATCATTTACAGATATTAGATGGGTTTGTTTTAATACCAATCGGTTGCAACTGACTATATGACAAAAGCTTGATATTTCTTCATCTAATATAAAGTCATAACACAGAGACAAGGACTAATAGGACTCACTCTTCAGGATTAATTAGATTACTCAACAACTAGAACGATGTGCTGGATAATTACTCACCGCCACTGCAACACAGGACAACTAAACATTTTTGTATATGGATATCTGTGAAAGCAAACATGCAAGAAAGTGTGCTACTGAGTTATCCTCTTGTCATTCAGGCTCACAGGTTGAACATATGTAACATATGCAAGGCTTTGCATGCAGATGTGACACCATATGTCTTCATTTGACATGCGGTTGACTCTCTGTCGGAATCATATCATCCTAATTTGAAAATTTGGTCCCTACATGTGCACGTAGACCATGAGAAAAACGTCTCTTTGTATTGAATGTGTGTAGTAAGATCTATTGTTTGACCCCACCATTCCTCCACCATCATAAAAAGTACGCACACACTACACATCGACCCTCGCCCACTTGTTTTATTCACATCCTTGAAACCAACTTGCAAGTATTCAATCATTTTGATTAAAAGACTGATTTTCCTGAAACTGTGCAGTAGTTGGAAGACCAACCAGCCAATGACATTTGAGGTTTCATATATTTTCATAAACTTTTAACAATGTCAATGGGACTTGTCTTCAATCTTAGCCTCACAATGGCAAAGGCACTCAATCTTTCTTTACCTCTCGACAGAACATTTGAATATGAGCATAGGATTATTAATGTGACAGTCAAAGGGGTGGCATCATGGGGAGATTCAGAAAGGGTTTTTTTGCAGGTAGCTTCTAAAAAGGAAGTGCATAAGGTTTTTTTTTTTATTCAAATTGGCTGTGGGCATGATTTCCTAAAACTCTCATGATGTCAAATTGTTGTTTGTTGCTGCAGTTTGTATGAGCAGCGATAAACATATTCAACACTCAGAGGAGAGCAGGTGTGCTGTAAAAAGTATAATTACCAAAAGTGAACATCATCGTTGCTTTTGAAAGATATTTTTCTAACACATTAAGTAATTGTAGAAATATAGGATAGTGCCTACACTGAGGGCTCACTCACACTCTCCATTCGTAACGTGCCCAAGCACGCTTCACGGCTAAAGTCTAGTTCGTTTGACCAGTGTGAGTACAACTGCCCAGGGGGGTGGGCAATCACTCTAAAGCACAGGGCACGGTACGAATGGATAGTGTGAATGCGCCCTGAGTCTCATGCTAGCTAAATTTTAAAAGGTAGCTTGTTATATTTTGGTAGTTAAAAGTTTATTAAATATATGTATCAAGGCTACTGTGACCAAAACTATAGATTAATTTAAAAAATGTATGAATTTAAAGATTTGACCGGGAAACAAATTTCACTGAAGAGCCACATACTTGCTTTTTGTGGGGCTTTCAAAGGCTATCTCCATAATAACTCAGCAAACTCCATCCGTTGAGGAACAAAAAAACATGCTTTTGAAGTGATTTCAATGGTTCAGAAATATATTTCATCAATATTTGGTATTGCATCTACTCTTATTCAGTATCTGACACCCGATGTTCGGAGCAACAAAAGCTTCCCCATTTCCCAATTTGATATCCATTTTAATACAATTTCAACGCACCATCTTCTGAAATAACATATCCAGGAAAACTGCATTTAAATGCCAACCTTGTCTGTTTAGCTTAAAATTCTTAGTGAGCAGTCATCAGACTAAAAGTACAATCTAACGATAGCTAATAACTTTGCCATAAGCAGTCACTGTCTTTTAATTTGATGTTGTACATAAAGTATTTGATTGTAGTTATGAATTGTTTCAATTTGCAGTAATGATGACAAAACAGGCGGTCTCTCTTTAGGACTGACTGAAATTCGGGTTTTCTGTGATTTGAAGTCAGCAGATTCGATTGCTTGAGGTTGTGGGAGCAGCTGTCAGTCCAGGTGTGTCAAAGCAGTGGCATTGATTGCTATGGTTTAAATTAGCACAGAGGTGTCTTACTGTATTATCATCACAAAGAAAAAGAAAAACAAGGACACCTTTTTCACAGCTGCCGCCCTCAACTCCCTCAAGCACAACTTTCTCAGCCATTGTGTTCTACTTTCTATCTTATTGTTGCATTCAGCAAGTTTCTGTTGTCATCCTCATCTGTTTGTTTCCTCCTGGACAGTCAAATACCTTTCCACCTCCTGCCTCCTATCTCCTTCCTTCTTCCTCTCTTTATTCTTGTGTATCACGGCTTTCTTGTCATAACAATGAATTGAATTTGTCCCCTTCAGTGCAAACAACAATAGACAGAGTGGGGACCTTCAGGAAAACAAATCACCACCTCCTGTCCCTGTTGGGGATTGGACATACTGTATGTGTATGTGCACGTGTATTGCTGATGAGGCTGAGAGGGCAGATGAGGAACCGGCCTATGCCAAAGAGCCACCCAGGGTCATTTATTAACATGTCATCCTCACAGTGTCTGTTGAACCAGCATGAGATCCAGACAAATGATGTTAATAATAATAAGTAGCCCTGTGGTGAGACTAGGGGGTCTGCACTCTTGTCCGTGCTGGGCACCTGATGCTTATTATTAAAATAAAAAGTGATCTGTTAATGTCTGCAGTACTGTACCAATGCAAAGGCCTTCAAACGGCAAATTAGATGTGCTTAAAATAGATGCCTCTTCCCCCTCTTCATTTTATGTATGTATTTTTTTTCTCTGCCTTCAAGCATTTGTACCGGGACAGTGTGCAGGTGAATTCCCAGCAGTTTTAGTGCCTATAAAAGTTCTCCTTGCTCTATATACATTAGTTCTGTCAGTGGCTTAAATTAAAGGGACAAACGACTTTAAAGGATAGACTCGATGACAAGAGCCTAAAATGTCAATGATCCATGACCAAACACTCCATCACCTTGGGAGAGATGACTAACCCAGCACACTGAGGGTGATGCATCTACAGTCAAGGACACTCCTTATATCCTCAATGTACATGATGGAATTTGCATCATCTCCTGTTGGCCCAGGACCTTTTTTCCAAACAAAGTCATAACTATAAACACTTACTACTTAAAGAGGAAGAATTTGTCAATTTTTCACGTTTTTCTTTTTACTCCCACCAGTCATACATACCACCCACCCCTCCACCTAAGACCCTAGAAAGTGCTGGGGCATATTGTTTGTGAATGTGTGGTTCTAAGTTTGGGGTTTCGCCATAATATGTGGTAGGAATTTGTCTTTGATTTTGACTTTTCCGAATGCCCACTTCCATTCATTTGTGCATCCTCACGATTTTCTGTAGAGATCACTCGTTTTCAGTCTAAAAGTATATTCTGTCATACAAAATTAATGTAGTAATGGCAAGAACTTGCTGTTACTTTTTAAAGCTGCAACTTTTAAGAACTTAGTTTTTTAAGACCCATGAAAAATTGCAATAACTTTAGCACAAGACACTAACAGAGTGTCTTGGGTTTAATAGAGCCAGACAAATGCATAGCAACTTCCCTACTGTAACTGGCCAATATAGTATAGTGGTACCTGTAAAATGGCCAATAATAAAAAAGAAATTGCAGCAAATAAATGGCAAAATATGTTTAAAGTCACTTTGGCTTTATGAACAAACTGTCCATCATGACATTATATTCTTGTACAGCATAAAATATGGGAACTGAACTACAAAACATTAGTACCTACACATATCAAAGTGACTGCATCAATACAGTCTAACGCATTAACTGTAGATTAATTTATGTACGGAATATCAGATAAATTCCATAAATTCCGTATCATCACTGACCATAAAAGAGACAAAGGTTGAACAGAATAAATTGATTAATGACAAAGGGAGCAATAGGTGAATCTCTGTAAGCACCAGTACATCTTGGTGGAATTAATAAAATGGTAAAACATGTGATTAGGTTTCAATAGTGTTCACAACTTGAAACATTCACTGGAGTCAGTCGTTTTCATGCAGCATTCATAATCGTATCATACAATAGCATTTTGTAAAGGGGACAAGCTCAGACCTAAATCTCACATAATAGCGCCATTGACGACATTGTAATTCGACCTTAATACATGACCATTGGAGGTCTGTTGCAGGCATTCAGACCACAAGAATATTCCTTTTATAACCACATTTAATTAATTGCAGAGGAAGGGAAGACACAAAGACGAAATGGCTTGGCTTTAATTGGCTTGACCGAACATTTTCATTACAAGGAGGGTATATCTCTCTCCGACAGTTTCAAAGACCAAACTTGGTCTTTTCAGGAATTATTGTGCTTTATGGGAGCATGGGTGATTTGTACCCATTTTATGCATAAAATAAATGGAAAAAGAATAAGTAGAGAAATGCAATGTCTTTTACTGCGAAGGTTTGCAATAATGTAAAATGTCTTAAAACTTATATTCATTTTGAAGCCATAAGCATGCTAATGTAAGTTAACTGCTGTTTCATATATATCAACATAATTCACCAGCGTCAATTGCCATCACTTTATCACATTATAGGTAGGCTAAATATAAAGGTAGGTGTAGCTGCCTTTATGTGATGTTTTGTCTTTGTGCATAATATTCTCTAAGCTTTATCAGTTATCCGTTTAATTTATTTAGTAAAAGAGCCTGGTGAATCTGTATTTCTGGAGGCATCCTGAGGGAATTTAGCATTCCATTAGCTGCTACATTTTACAGCTGTCATTCAGATTTACCTGTGGTTATGAGCAAATATGCCACACTGCTATTGTAAGCCTCATCCTAGAGCAATAAATTGTATGTTCACGCAAATTCAGAGCTGTTCAACGGTGATTATGATAAGTGCGGTAATCTCCTTATCTCATCACAGTCTCTTTGGTTACTGAAATATGCTATGAAATGCAGCAGTACACACAGAAATTGAGCAAAACTGCAACTAATGCCACAGTCTTTCCCCTTATGTTTCTCTTACAACATTATGCTGATGTTGTGGAACTACACCAACTACATCAATCACGAAGCTCAGATCTGCTAAAAGTGCAGCTACCGGTGCAGTTATTTTATCGCAGATGCAGAGGAAATGTGTAAGCCTTGTTTCACACTTGTTTTACCAGCTGGCTGTCGTATATTTCCATACAGCCTCAATGATGATATGTATTTCTCGGTTTCATGCAGCTTTTCAGAGGTCAGAGGAATCCTTTGACAAGAGTTGGTCGGACTTTCATTGCACGATGAAGGATACAATATCAAATCTGCCCGGCAACAATGGTCATCATTAGCATTTTATAGCATTTCAGTCACAAACGTCATATTTAATAGCCTGTCAGTCAATGCTTATTACACTGTGAAGTAACTCAGACCTGCTGTTGCAACAAAAGCCGATGATACATGCTGTTATTTGCTAGTAAGGCACTCTGTAACCTCCATGACCTTTCAATAAATCACAACTTTTCAATTCATGACCAGATATCTGTTATATCATCTTTGCAAGGACGTTGGACAGTAGCAGCAGAGTGGCAGACGCAATGAATTTTATTTAAGGACTCAACATGTCATCTGTAAATACCCATAAATGCCATTACCTCACTTCATAGCATGTAGCCATAAACAAGTGATGAATAGAGTCTTCCAGTACATCAGTACAACAGGTTTCTAAGAGCCCATTGATTTTGGATTTGAGAGTGTGTGTTAACATTGAGCACTTACAGCAACTTGCTGACAGTACAGCAAACACTCCCACAAAGGCTATTAGCGCCTTGTTAATGCGCTCAACGCCTTTTCACATAAGCCAAGGTCACATATTCTTCTGTATTCTGTCACGTGTCACAAACAGTCTGAGATTATATAAATGAAACCGTACTGAGATGGGGGGAAAAATAGGAAAGTTTTGTGGTTAATTATGCCACATAATTCAATTTTGATTAATAATTAATGTCTCCTTTCCTAACTAAATATCTATAATTAATCAACAAGTCGTAGCAAGAGAGTAGGCTAATTGGTTTGAAAACACAATCCTGAATACTTAATTCGTAGAGGAGGTTGACATCACTAATTGCGGGAGTAATCAAAGCTCCACCCTTTGGGATTTGACGAAGAGATTGGTAAATGGGGGTTAGCGTGATCCTTCATAGCATTATCATGACAGCTCCATTTATAACTGGATGAATATCACCAATGACATAAACAGTAAATGGCAAAAGCCTTGCTGCATTAGGCTGTCTGAATGATAAACTCCACTGATTGAATCATTCAAGGAGTTTCACTTAAGACTAACTTGTAACTGTTTTAGTCAAGTCTCTTAGGCAGTGTGCAATCAGTGTTATGTCTTATTTAGCTTGTGAATACCTGTGTGTGTTTCTGTTACTGGATGAGCAGAAAGATGGCTTCAAGATTCATATCAACATCTACAGAGAAAGCCCTGTATTGGAATAAACATTTTAAAGGATACAGCTGGTGATGTTCTATATTTTTCAAACTGTCAACAAATCCCATGAAAAACCTAAAACAAACTATGAATACTATGGCACTAACAAGTACTGCCTATGTAGCCAAGGCCTTATATAGTTTGTTTCTCTATGGGGATTAGTATCAGGGATTTGTTTTTGCCTAGTCCACACATACACAAGAATATTCCCTCCTTTGTTCTCAAAAAAATCCAGTCCAAATTGAAACGCAAAAATACCTTGAAGTGCTGTCAAGAGCATGCCAAACCATCAGGCAGTGATATAACCAGTTCTGATAGAACTGATGCTATTGCAGAATCTATCAAACCTCTTTAGGAGTTTTTGAATGAGCGGTCGCCTCTCGTGACGTCGTCACCCCCTGCTCCCCCCTCCCTCCCAACTGCCAGTAGCTCCATACAGGACACTGCTTGGCTGGATGGCTTCTTGCCAAAAAACAAACACATTACTTGGAGCCTGACCAGATGGATATTCATGTGACATGTGAGCGCCATTCTTGTGATCTAGTGTTATCGTGAGGATTTCTGTTGCTGTGCAAGGTAAAACAGTGCAAATAAATAACTATAAGCTTTATTTGTATTGTAATCTAGTTATTATGTCCACCCCGTGTCTCTGCTTTTTCAGGACCATCCCGAAGTTTTCCTCCAGAACAGCTTTGCGACCAATTCAGATTACATATGCTTTCAGCACCGTGTGTAAAGTACTTGTTAACACATGGCTTCTGTTAATGGCTAATTTACACTGGATAAGTGGCTACCAAATTTCAAAGATGGGAGTGTCATACTCCATTTATGCATTTTCATCACGCTAAAAATCTGCCATCCGTTACGCATAACCTCCAATAGGGACACATTTAAGTAGTAACATGGCTGCAAACAAAGAAAGTCACATCTGCATTGACCAAATTTTAAACTGTGGGTGTGAGCAAGTGCAGCTTTACCTGATGGATCACAAGTCACAGGTTTGGAAAGAAATGCGAAGGAGTTTTCCAGGGATGTTAGTTTGGGATAGACTGCTTTTTAAAAATGAAACAAGCCCTGAATCTCTATGGATATGGGTACACACAGTCAAAAGCTAATTTGATTACTCTAGATTATGATTTCTTACACTTATTTATCATTTTCATTACAGGCCATGTTGTCCTTGAAGTGCTGTTCTTTCTTCATTCACTTCTTTACGTGTCAATTTCTACCTAAATTGGACATCTATTTTTGTCACCAAACAAGATTTATTACCAGCATGCAGGTGAAAGTGAACTTGACTTAAATTAGAATACTCTTTGTCCATGACATGGGCACATCCGTGGAGGGGCTGTGACCTTGTAGGCTGTTCCCTGCTGAAGGGGAAGCTCTTTGTGTATTTGTGTTGGATGTACATTATATACGTATGTATAGACATTAAAAACTTGTGAGAGGAGGTCAAAGTGTGGGAGTATAGTACGTGAGTAAAGTTGGATTTTCTGTAGAGACTTCACTGATACTTCTCCATCAGCCTAAATTCAAAGCTGGGGTGTTTTATCTGTCACCTTCATTACCTGGTGAGGGAAACTGTTATTTTGAAATGTGATTTAGCTTTAATACAGTTTAGCATTACCATGAAATGCTAACTAACCTTCTTTAATGCAGCTGCTGCTGAACATTCATCTTGTTAGGGTGGTAGGGCTCCAGACTAACTTTTTTCACTAGGAGCACTGTGGCCCCCAACTGAAAATTTTAGGGGCACACACCGTAAATCAATAGTAGATGCAGAAATTACAATGTGCTGTTTCAAATTCAGTGTCACATTTTTATTGTGTAACATAGAAGGTAAACGGACAGCACCATCGCTGTCATGACAGTACAATATTAAAACATATACCATACATTCAGAATAAGGCGTGTAACGAGATGATACACGATTTTGAGTCCACGAGAACAAGACAAGATGAGATTTTACACTATTTTTAAATGTCAGTATTTTCATTACAGGGGGTTGATTTTAGCAGAAAGCTGTGGTGGTGTTGCAGGTGTCTTTGCATAGTACTTGGGTTAGCCGTAGTGTAGCCTACGGTACTCACAGAGGTAAAGTATACACACACACCCCCTTCCGCAAACCCAACCTGGTCCACTGCTCCACAGAGAGTAAGATAAGAAGCGGTGTGACAACGGTCGCTCATCTCGCTCATTTCTCCCGCTGTATATGTGATTTAAATGTTTTTGTTTAAGAACCATATCTACATTGACCGATCAGCTCAGTCTGTGTCACCTGCTGGCGGCTGCCTCACCAAGTCTGACGGCACTATCTTCTTACACTGCTTACATATTGTTCCTACCTTATCTGTCATTCTGTTGCTTTTTAGCCTCTTACATATTGATATGGTGAGATACCAGATGTAAAATTCAGTCGAACACTCAAATTTTGGTCGCAAAATGCAACCATTTGGTCGCAGTCTGGAGCCCTGGGTTAGCATTAATAATCAGATAACAGATACTTTTTATACGATATTCCCGCCGACCATTGCAGTAACTACCTGTCTGTCTTAAAAATACATTTTTGTATTGACACCAACACAGATCTTTTGAAGCAGCTCTTTGGTCCAACATGCTACAATGACTTCTATCACCAGCAGCTCAGCTTTTAGCCTTTAGGTGGAGGGTTCAGACACACGGACCTTTAACCCGGGAGACTCAAGTTCGCACCCTATGTGAAACCAAAAGTTTAAAAAGGCACTCTTGAGCAAAGCACAGAACCCCCAACAGCTCTGGGCGCTTTTCCATGGACGGCCCCCTCGCTCTGATGTCTCTCCATTTAATGCATGTTTATAGGTCTTGTTTGTGCATCTATGTATTTCGGGCCTGTGTGTGTGTAATATGATATGATGTATCACAATATGATTTATTTATTTTTTATTTTTACACAAATACCATCATACACTGGACAGGTGAAATGTCAGGACAGTATGAAAAAATAGATACCATGAACTGGCTGTAAAGTGGTGCAGTGTGTCATCTGATGTTCTATCTGGATGTCGTGATCTTGGGAGTGCATGTGATCAATGCTGATATTGTAAAAAAAATTTAAAAAAATCTCTGTACAGTACTAAACACAATCTCTACAATGCTTTCCTTCATGCTGTCCATCATTTATGAGTGTAGGTATAATCTGGAGCGCCACATGAGGGTTAAGGGGCTAATTTTGGTAATTGATTGTAAGTGTTGTGTATGACAGCTCCCCTGATGCTGGGGAACAAGTGTGACGTATGCACTTAAAGGACTGCTCACCAGCAGCCAGTGATTGATCCGTCTGATCAATAGCCTGGTCGGTGCACATAGACGGTGTCTCAGAGAGGGTTCACGTCCAGCGCTAATGGTAAGTGGCGTGTTTGTGGGTTTCCTACTGGTGTAATTATTCTCCATGTTTAATGCGTTGCCAGCTGGTAAATCTCAGCTTGGCATCTGGGTTTTTTTTTCCTTTATATGTCTTGAGGAAATGACATTTGGGCCCTTCATGGAGGCAACATTCACATACAGGACAGAACAAGGCACAGGCTGCTATTCCGTGTAGAAATGGGTTTTATTAATGTAACTTAACTCTCCCTCACAAACCAGCCCATTTCCTGCTATGCTGTTTACAACCTGTAACCTTCTACCTGAGCTGTGAAAGGGAGTTGATGGGGACAGTGAGAAGGCATGGTATTACAATGGAATCTAACATGGCCATAGAGTAAACATTAATCTCCCTCTCTACTCCTTTGCACCACACACAGTTTACCTATTTGACCATTTCCCATCATTGCCAACTTCAGGAGCATCAGATTACAAACATAAAACACAGCCTTCGTCACAGCTGAGGCTCTTGTTCGCCAAGTTGGCAGGCTTCTGCGAGGGGCATAGTTTGAATGTGTCTGGTCTGATATTTCCCCTCTATCTCCCATGACCTGATAATATGAACCCTCTAATGAAGCTATTGTGTGGCCGTCCGAAGCCATTGTCTTCTAGATGGAACTTTCTTTTCTCTCTCCGACACACGCTACGCTCTGTGATGAGCACACCTGTAATGGCCACATCTCTCTGTTTCCTGTCTCCATTCCCGTTCTTTCTTTTTCTCTGCCTTATCTTGTTCTCAATTTTGGTCAGTTTTCCGCTATCTACATAGGCAATTTATTTTTCTCTTCTCTACTCTCTCTGTTTACTTTTTGTAATGGCAAGTCGAATTGAGATGTTTGATGCAATAATCTGAGTCCAAGAAATATAATTCAATATCTGACAAAAAGATTGTGGAAATCAAAATATTTGTAGGGCTGTTACAGTTTGATGTGAAATTATGCTGATTCTACAAATATTTGTCTCCGCTGTCTCCCTTTGCCATTGCTGGCCTTTTGTGAGGGCTGAGTGAGATAAAACGGAAAAATAAATACACCAGAAATTGCCCCCCCCAAAAATCAACAAGCAATATACTCACTGATGTATTGGTCCAAAGTATCGTTACCATTGCTAGAGTTAGCATTTTTCCCACCAATAGAAGACATGCTAATATTAAGAGCTGTTATTGCTGTAAGACGACTTACAACAACCAGTACAACGGCGTCAATTTCATTCATGTTTGTTGCTTTTGGTGAATGGTGTCCCAATTCTTAATCGGGTCAGTATAGCTCTGACAGTTTCTCCAACAAAACAACTGAAATCAGTCTAGAAATAGGTTGGTAACTGAAATTCTGACCAATTTTCAAAACACATTAATCCAGTATCACAAAGTGACAGATTTCAAGGGAGGTATGATATTGTACAAAAAGTTATACATAAAAATTTGGAAGTTATCTTACGAGATGTGATGTTCTTAAGTGGACTGCGTTGGTAAAGTTTAGGAAAGAAAATGACGATGGTTAGATTTAGGCACTAAAACTACAGTTAGGCATCAAACATTTTAGGTTAGGATTAGAAAGAAGGTTGTGGTATGGCCAGTACTTCTGGGACACAAACACTGCTAGGACACGGTCCCCCAGGTGAAAGTCCTGTGTTCTGGGATACATCCACCATCCCGACCTGCCACCCTACGCATGTAGCGGTCTCATACTACGTCACCTGATTTCCTTCTTTGCTCCAGACCTAATTTCTACAGTAATAAAAATGTGTATTTCACACAAATTACAGTGTATAGAATTCAGTGCTAGTTATATGTAGGAACAGTGAATAAGGACAGCCTGCAGATTTAACATCATAACCAATAGAATATGGTTGATATGTTGAGATCCTTCTGAAATTTAGGCTGTTATTAATCATACCAGACTAGCCCTGACCAACTCTGATTGGGGTTTAAAAAGGGTGATAATCAAACCCTTAATCCTATGTGCACCTAAATGCGTCCAGCTCTACAAAATACAATGAACATAGTTAATTAGGATTAAATGTATTGTTGTGTTCCTTGCAGATCTGACTTAAATTGACATTGCTGTTACTGAGCACAGAAGTATTGCAAATTGGATGACTCAAACTGGTCCTTTGTGTCCCCAAAGTCAAAAAGGGTTGGAAAATTATACTTGGATTTTGTACTTGAATAAAGCAACCAATCATCCAGCACCAAAGCTAATCATAGTCGGTGTGTGATGCTGTTCTGTTTTTTTGTTAGTGTGGCTTTTTGTGCTCTAAACTTGATGAGAAAAGAAAACATATGTGAAACTGATTTACATTCATGTCTTACACACCTGTCACAGATTGAACTAACTGCCCACACTGCTGTTTAAATGTCATATCCCACTACTTCCCCCCCTGGCGAAGGCAGAGATTTGTTTTTTCTTTAACCATGAAAAAAGAAAACGCAGGATCTTGGATGAGTGTGTGACTGCCTTCTTTCATTTTTCATTTCCTTATGTAAACAGTGTTGTGTTAGAGGAATATCACTTTACTTGCATGAGTACATTTTTCTTTCATGCCAAGATTTCCTGAAAACTCATACCAAGAGTGACACACACAGTGCGCTCGCAGACAGTGAGAGCTGAGTACCGAAGACACCTTTGATGAAACGAGCTAAAGAGCCTTTGATGTTGTGCGAGTTTATGAGGCTGATTCCGGCTGCTTTGTGCTCTACAAGGCCGTTTTCCTACGGCCTCTCCCACCAAATTAGAAATGGCACCTTTACGCCTTTATACTGAAACAATGAGCACTTACTGTTTACCTCTTTTTTGTCTACCACATAACAGATTTATTCCATTATGTTCAACTCACTGAGGGGGCTGTAGGGAAGTGAATAGTGGCAAAGAGCAGTGCATTTGTGTGCATTGTAAAAAAAAAAAGTAAATACACTGCAAAGTCCAATGTAACCAATTTGTAAAATTAGACTTATTATTATCAAGTTGATGACGTACAAACATTCAACTGGAAACAAAGAGTGTGTTAACATGGACATGAATAGCCCGTTTATGAGGCTTATGCTGGTTATGATCATATTCGGGATATGGTGTTAACATGAGCACAGAGAAATTAGGTTATTCATATACAGTACAAGTGCTGCGTTTACAGAAACAAACCAGCGACAGCAAATATGACACTGCACTCCTTATAACTCACTACGTTACTTCTAATTTCTTCAGCTCCGATCGCCAACAGTCTGCTCTGAGACTCTTGAGTGCTCTGAGTATCCGTGATATTAGGCTTCACTTTGGTACAGTGGGAGGAAGTGGAGCTGCATCGTCCATCGTTCTATACAGTCCAAGCTAACGCCGCTTAGGACAAGCTCTTTCATTTCCGAAAGACATCTCTGTTTCTACATTATGTCAGAAAGTGAAAGTTACTTTTCCTCACTGATTACCTGTTATGGTCAATGCAAAATGTTTTTCCATGGCCAAAGATTGCATTTCTGACAGGACTTGTATCTAAATAATGTTTGCTATCAGTCTATTAGCGCTATTCCATCTTGATCACTGTATTCATAAATCTATATTCTTCATTGTTACTTAGTCCTTATTGTTGACTACTGCCATAAAGCTGCATAGCAGTACAACATAGTGCACACAAGTGTTGGAGCATTTTATATTTTTCAGGTGTGCCTGTTTATGATGAAGCCACTACAGAAGCCTCGTACTATCAGGAAACAGCTGTCCAGCTCTAATCTTTTTATGAGCGATATGCTGTTTTTAATGAAAGCCCTTGCAGCTCTCCACAATCAGCTAGCCATATCAGAGCTTATATTTCATCCTGCTATTGTGATGTCATCACCGGGCGTAGGCATAATACATAATTCCCTGTGTTATGACAAACTGTGGCCTCAGGCCAGAGAGGTATATGAACGCTTTTGGGCCCATGTCAAGTCCATGCCATTTGTGCTGGAATAATCGCTCTCGGCTTGTTGGTGGATCATATGAAATGAGGGCAGGCATCAAACAACAAATAGGTCAGGGCTATTTGAATAAAAAGTGAAAAAGTCAAATGAATGGCTGCTGCTCAAATGCATTCTACCTCACTCTCTCTTTCTCACTCCTTCCTGTCACATTAAAGTACACTTCTACACTCTCTCTCACTCACACACACACACACACACACACACACACACACACACACACACACACACACACACACACTCACACTCACACACGTTTAGTTCTCAAAAATAGTGAGTAGTACAGTAATGATGATAAGAACAGAGATTTTACTTATTTTGCATTTGACTGATACTGGTTAAGTAAGGAATACATCACAATTTGGTCACCAATCATTCTTGCTAAAATTCATTGCTAATTAGGTTTGCAGCGATACACTGGTTTCACAAAATGCCGTGATAGGAAAATTGATGGTATTATACAGTGTAAATTTGATCTACAGTGTTGAAATTTTTAGTTTACAGGTTTCAGTTAAAATAAAGCATCTGTTGAACGAATGGGCTCTGCAGTCCCAAGCCCATTCGTTCAGAGACGGGTTAGGGACTGATGCCTTGTTGATTTTGGTCTTTTCATGGGATTTGTGGTCAATAAGCAAATTATAGATGTTTGTACAACAGACCTGTGTATTACTGTTTATGTACTATAGGACTCCCTTGTCTACTTAGTCATATTTTAACGATTCACCAATTAATGTTGCATGTAAAATCCCAATTATTGACTAAAAAGCCAAATGCCCTTGTGGCAAATCCTACCTATATTCAGTGTTTGAAAATCTAAAAAAAAACAGGCAGATGGAGGCTGCAGAGACTCAGGGTCCTTGTGCCTTTTCACAATGAGCTGGCCCCCAACCTCAACTCTCTCTCAGCCCCAAAAATCTTTATCTGCTACATGATGCATGAAAGCACACTGTCTTCTCATACAACTTTACATGACCCGTGACCCCATCTGCACAGATGCAATATGACCTAGCTGCCACCATCCATTTTGGCCCGTGGAGTAGATTCAATGAATTTTTATTATGCGGCATGTGTATGTCACTCTGTTTGGGGCTTTCTTGTGATCCTCATCGCCACCAATATGTCTTGGAAATATATCACTTGCCGCTCCAAAAGGAAGCTGTTGAGCCATTGCTACAGACATCTTCTCTCTGATATTATGTGTTTGAATTTGGTATTATGAAGTAATCTGCATAGTAAATAGCACATAATGGATATGTTTGTTTTCTTGTCTTTTTGCTTTAAAAGAAAACCAATTCCAACAGGATTGTGACAGATTTCCAACCATGCTTTCTGGCAAACTGAAGAGTGTCGATAGGCATTTGAATTCCTGTCTTTTATAAATGTTGGCAATTTCAGTATAACTGCTGGCATTGTAAAACGATTTGAATGTCTTCAAATGTGTTCTTTCCAGCTATTTGGGCCTATTCTGCTGATATTTTGGAGGCTCTGCAATCGTTTTCTATAAATTGACCAGAATCTGGAGGCCTTTCAATTTAATTTTTAATTATTTTTATTTTTAATTTACTAACTCGGCTTTGCTACAATTTGTTTTCTGCACCAGCAGCCTGCTAACTCCAAATAGAGATATTCATGGGATTGGGCTGGCATGATAGTTTCTAAGATATGTGGATGGACTGTCTGTCAGTTTGCACCACAGAGAGATGTGTGTGTGTGTTCGTCAGCCTTATTCAGTGTCTTTTTTTTGTTTCCCCCAGGAGCCTCTCAAATTGTCAGTGCTAGGCACCAACTATATGTTCCCCAGAGGGAGCCCAAATATCCAGGGAATCAGGCATCATTTAGCCTGTAAGAGCCTTTTTCTTTCCCTGACACTCTGTATTGCCTTTTATTTCCCTCTCTCTTCTTCTCTCGCTATCCTCTCAACAGTACAAACATTCAGTCTTTTATTTCACATGAGGTGGTCCTATTAATTTTTTCTCCAACCTCCTCACCTCCCAGCCCATCTTATTGATCTGTTTTTTAATCTTTTTGTGTCTTATTGGATAATGATACATTACCGAATACAAGACAGGGCTACAGCTAATGATTGCTTTTAGAAACCTGTATGGATATGTTTTTCTTTTCTTCTTTTAAGCTATGACTCGTCAAAACAAATCTATCTTGACCTGCTTTTAAATGTTTTCCTACCATGCCAAATCCCAGTTTTTGTAAATTTTCCTCTTAAGAGCATCAACTTTTCCCCACAAGAATCCCCAAATAGATATCTGTGATACAAGTTCAATGATAAAAGCAAAAAATCTATGGAGAATAATGCTCCTGCATGTTATAATCCCAAAAAACAACCAGAGCTCTATTTCCTGTAATTATAGTTTTAATAATAAATACAAAAACTTTGAGTTAAGTTATAGAAGCATTTGTTTTCTGACATTTAATATATTTGGGCTGTTATTTGAAACATCATAAAAAGCCAGCATTAAATAGTATTTCTTCATAGTTCATGAGTCATGATAGCACTTCAACACCTAGAATGCAGAAATGGCTCCTAATAATCAGGAAGACAGTGAGAGAAATAACAAATATGATCTCGGCATCACAATCAATCGCTGCATTTTTACTTTCAAGATCGGTGCATGAACTCCCCTTACAATTCATGGCCATTGTGTTTTGGGAATTAAACCATTTATATCATCAACTCGCTGGTGGGCCACAAGCAGATTCATTGTTTAACTGTCAGAAATGACAGGGATAAAGACATAGTACTGTAACATGTGTAGTTGTGTGTGAATGTTAAGTGCAGTGTGTGCACCTCTTTTATATAACTGTACTTATGAGAGTGAGTAGAATGCAGAGATGAGAAATATAAGGCCATGTTGTACTGGCACGAGCCCAATGCAAAGTACTAGATCATGTGCACAAGGTCAGTGAAGATTGAGTTCTTGTTGTTGGTGCTTGTATACACACAGAGAGCGCTGTGTGAAAAAGGTTGAATGAAATGAAATATGAAAATGGTTGTGGGAAAATTTCCCAGCCAATCATCTCAGAAATCTCATTTAGTTGTGTCACTCACAGTGGCGCATTACAAAAATTGACCAGCAAATAAGAAGCCTATCTTCTCATGGAAAATTATGTTTTTTTGTCAAAGGCATTGCTTATATGACATCTAAATATGCGGATCATGTGCCAGTGATTTTGGATGAGGATTTGGAGAAATGGTGCTGCAAATGTGTAGTGAAATGATTAAAAGGAGAGGGATTTTTCAAAGGGTCCTCAGGATGTCAATTACCTAAATTGTTACCTAAACTCCTAAAGATGTGAATCATGTGAAGTGGTAGAATAAAATGTTCGAACCAACTACAGTAGTTTGAATTGAAGCAAGTCAAACTCAGAATGAGTATAATTTAATCAAGATATCCACAAGAGATCATTGTGTGACATGATGTTGTGGTTTAGTGTGTGTTCATTTATGTGTGCACATAAAGTGACTGGTTGCCATTGAAACTACGCTATTAATAACCACAAAGGGTAATTTGTTTGTCAGTATACAGAACACGCATATATAATTGATTCATTTTATTTTGGTGTTGATATAATTTTGATAGAAATGCTTGTATAACACATTCATACATGTCCCTCATGTAAGTGTGTGTGCCAGAGAGAAAAGCAACAGCTGTCAGGATGTGATGACTCAATTTCTTGACAAGGCTGGCACTGAGCAGCCAATTGGAAACTGAAGGAGAAACTGGCTGATGACGAACTGCCACTGCCTAATAATTCAAGCAAAGAGAGGGCACATGGAGAGAAAGGCTCGCGCAGAAGTATTTTATCTTGAGTGTGAGGAGAAACACTGTTCTGTTGCTTTTCGAAGATGCACATGACTTAGCTCATCAGTTTCTTTCTGACCAGAAAAACTAGCTAGTTATTCTTTTTTTCAGAAAAAAACTCCTCCTGGATTCTTCAACTCAATGTGTTGTTTCAGATTCGTTGACACATTTTCACTTTTTCAGACCCAGCAGGTACAATTTTGGAGATTTTTTTCCATTGGAATCTGTAGTGGTTTGTTGATAAAACTCCTTCAGATATTCATATGAACTGGCTTTGGCAGTACCGATAGTTGCGTCTGATTTGCCAGTTGCTCTATGCCAGGTGCTGTAAAATCCTTGGGTGTCGTGAAACACAGCGCATGATCGTCGTTCACTATGCTAATTAGTTGCAAATGGATATGTTTAGTTCACTCCTCATCAAAAACACAAGCATGTTTAATGAACAGTTCTTTTTTAGTGTGCTTATGCACAACACATAGCAATATTGTCTTGTGAAAGGAAGAACTAAATTATCTCTAAGATCATTAGACAGGTTTACTCCACGTATGCCATGAATGTAGTTTTGAAAGGTGACTGTATAAAGTTTGCCCTTTTCACAAACAAGGGAGGATTGACACTAGTTGTAATAGATTCCATTAGTTAAATGTTGTCAAAACATCCATAAAAGCTTCTCAAACCGCCTCTACAGTATGATTCACATCTCTGCTTAATTATTCCTTGTCAAACAGTTTGTAATCAATCAGTTTGTTTTTACTTAAAGAGGAATCTCAAGGAAAACTAAGTCTTTGCACCATATTTTATATCGCATATCTGTTTTGTTTAGTGCTTTCCATCACCCAAGCCTCACTGTTTATGTTGTCGATGGTTGAAGGTTTTCTTTAACGCATCCTCTGTGCTGAATGCCTGTTATCAATGGGAATAAGAAAAACACCCCAACAAACATGAATAGAAATATAAGCTAGGAAACCATTGTGTAACCTTATGTACAGTATGTGAATGTTCTGTATGTGGCAGTCTCCAGAGATCTGATTCAAGGTCGTTCAGTGGACATAATAGTGTCCTCCATAGCTTATCTTCACTCAATCCCTGTATCACAACTGACAGAGAGAAAATAGCCGCTTTCAATGTACAGTACAGCACACACACACACACACACGCACACACTAATCTATTCCCTATGAGATATAGATAACCCCAGAAACCACAGGTAACACACAAACAAATCACAAGAAGTTCACTTTATCAGCAGCCAAAGGAGACCTGGCAACCTGTCTCCTCGCTATTGTTAATCGTTCTTTTTTCTCTCTCTCCAGCCTCCATCTGTCTTCCCCCCTTTTCTTACTCCCATGATCTCTCTCCCTCTCTCTTCTCCCTTTCCTTCTACTCTCTCTCTCTCCCTCTCTCACTCTTTCCATGAGGCCCGCAATTTAATAACATCAAGTGCTGTCAGAGGAGGCATTGAAAAATGGCTTCTATAAAACATAACGGCCTTAATCAGAGTGCGCCGAGGATTCTCCCTGCTGCCGCCGATCCCCCACCGCCTCCTCCTTCCCCCCAATCCCCGCCTCTAATGAATTAATGTTGAAATATGCAGGGGCTCAGTAGTCATTAGATGTGCGCCGTGAGACGTGATTTAAGATGGCTGCCTTTATGTGTCTGCCAGGCAAGATGGAGCGGGACGGGCCAGGCTGGACAGTGATTGTCTTGGCTGACTGAGTCAAAAGTGCTTTAAGACCACTCTTTGGTGAGGCTGATGAGTTACTACAGAAGAATCTCTTTTTGTTTTGTTTCTTTTAAAATAGGCAAAGCAGGGAAGTGCTTCATGTGTCAAGTGGATACGGAGGTGTAGGCTTCCTCCGCTGGCTCAGTATGGCATGCTTAAGCCATGGCGTGGCATTCTGTGATCATATGCATTTGCGCCATGCCACAAAATTGTCTGTAATATTATGACCCTGATTGGCTTAATGTGCATGGTCATGTACCTTAGGGTTCTGCAGAGAAAAGTGACATTTGTAAAAGGATCAATATATTCTTGTTTCATTACTCTTTGTAGCTTTTATTTAACATACAGTACAAACCAATCTTTTCTACCAGAGCATGTGAGTGGAGTGGAGCGGTGAGAATTTCCACTGCGCCCTAACAGGGCTGTTTGTTCCCTCTGCTCCCCCACTCCAAGCCACTCCTGGCCACTCCTCTCAATATCACTCGCCGAAGATTTCACCCCGCTCCACTCAAATCTCTCACCACTCCCTCGAAAAAACACAAAGAAACTTACCAAAAATAATGTAAAGCTGAGAGGAGCTGTAGATTCGGGCAGGGCTGTTGTCAAGACAAACTTAAACAAAGCAGAGTCAAATCCAAGACGAGGTCCAGTTGAGTCAGAGTCAAGATCCAGTCCAAAGGCAGTTGGGATATGTTCCTGTTCTAGACCATAGCAATAGTTTATTTCCAGTGCTATTATAGTGATTAAGGAGTTGGGATGGATTTATAAACAAGACTGATTTGTCTTTTAACATCAAACTGATCAATGCAGCGTTCTGTACAACTGATACAACTGCTGTAGGTGTGAAAACCATTTTTGATGTACCCCTGTCAAGGGCTGTGTGACCATATTCAATCAGTCAGTAAATGAATAAGACACGAAACAACTCTTAATTTATTAAATTATTTAAGCCATCCTGTTGACAAACTGCTCAAATTTTTCTGGTTTTAGCTTCTTAATGTGAATTTAGCTGGCATCCTTGATACCCTACAATGATAAATTTAATTTTGATTTTTGTTTTATCAATTCAATGGTAAACTTTTTTTTCCCCTCAGTTGTCACATAGTACATTAGCTTAATATGTTCTCAATGAGAAAACTTAAAACATAAAGTCAGTTTTAGAAATATATCACACCAACGTGCTACAGAATTCATAAAATCCATGATAGTTGTTCAACACAAGCCTTACCATCAAACGTTCCTCAGACAAGTGTTAAAAAGGCAACATCAAAGCGAAGATGCTGTAACTTTTCTGAACATTTTCTGACAATGTTTCATTACTGCTGGGCAGGTCTATAATCTATTTCCTTTGAGAGTTCCTTCTTAAGTCGAGATCACACAATTATGAGAGCTCTCATTCTGACGGCAAATTAATTAATAAATAAACACTGCATTTTTACATTCATCAACATGCGTAAGAATAGCTCTAATTATCACAGGTGAATTAACACTTTCATTTTTGTGTCAAAAAATTAATTGTATCCCTTAACAGCTATTCCCAGGGGGAAGTTAAAGAAGTGAATGGGGAAGGTAAAAGGAGAAAAAAACACAACAGTGCAGACCACCAGGAGTGCTAATTGCTGCTTTCAAAGCCTTGCATCAGTGTTACCGTCTTTCCACAAGAGTGTACAGTGTCCCACAGAGAGATGCCGTAGGTAGAACCTTGTTACAAATACACGGATGTCATGTCTTGATCTTCATCACCTGGCAGGGAAGTTCTCTTCATCTTCGCTTAACTAGGCAAGCTGACCGAGAACAAGCTGTATTTAGAGCAGCAATAGCGTGAGGTAACTATTGTGAGACAGGACTCAACCGCACAAGTCATGTGAGACATTTTTCCTGTTATTGTATGACTGTTATTAATATTGAGTTCAGTCATGGTGTACAGATATTTATGGACAGGTAGATATGTCAATAATGTTAAAAGCTTCATGTGTACAAAAACACAGGGCAAAATACGAAAAAGAAAATATTGACTTTGGCGAGACAGAGAACAGAACAGAGTGTAAAAATCAATATTTTCACAAAAATCTGCTTAGAAGGTTAACTGTGAAGTATGGCTGCAACTAGTAATTATTTTCATTATCAGTTAATCTGTCTATTATTTTTTCTGATGAACCAATTCATCGTTTAGTTGCGTCTCGTTTTGTCTGAGCAGGACTCCAACACCAAAAGATATGCAATTTCCTGTCACATAAAACAGGGAAAGGCAGTAAATTGTCACATATGAGAAGAACAAGTAATGTTTGTCCGTATTGTACTTTTACTGTCAAGAGACTTATCAATTAATGGACTAATTATTTCAGCTCTACCGTGAAGTAGTGTGTTTTCTTTTAATTTTCATCATAAAAAAAGAGATGACGACTGAATAACGCTCTCACCTTTTTTTTCAATCTAAGTTTGTTCTTCTGACTGACAGAACGTCTGAGTGAGCATGCTCTGTATGAGTGTCTTTAACTCTTCTCCCACTTTGTGTGTTAATGTCTGAGTGAATATCCTTGTACCTCACATGTGACTGAATGACAGAATGAGTGAGAGTGGGAGTGAATGTAGAGATCTCTTCATGCGTGCTTACTGTGTGCATGTGTGGTCAACCCACCGGTGAATACCACTGCATTAGCTAGGCCATTAGCACATTTAGCTGTCTGTAATGCCCGACTGTTAGTGACAAGTTTGGGTCCCCCCTCCACTTAGGCAGCCCATTTGATAGACTGGACTGACATGCCAGGTGACAGTAATGTCACTATGTGGCATCGTGCGGTGCCACTGCTCTGAAGACCACATAAATGTTGTTGGTCTACCATCTAAAAAAAATGTTTTAAATCAGCCAAGCGCCTGTCAAGTATATCATAACAGTATTATTTAAGCAGTTATAACAAAAGACTGAGATATACCATGCATTTACAGTGCAGAAAGTTGTTGAGACAAATATCTTCTCAATAAATAATCTTAAATCTGGTGATACTCTAATCCCATGAAATTACTAAAGCCTAGTCCACACATACAGTATATGGATATTTAAAAAAACAAAAACAAAAAATGATCTGGACAGGAAATGCAAAAGTGACATTGCATTCTAACTATTTATTCCGCGTTGAGACGAGCGTCTTTGGGCATGCATAGAAACTTCCTACTACTTCTCTTCCTAGTTGCGGAGAAGCAGGAAGCCATAGTGTGACAGGGATCTGCAGCCTACCATCCAGGCAACTTGAATGTGCGACTTTTGGAAATAGTCAGACATGTTTGTTGTTTGCCTGTACTGCACATGGATGTTACGTAAATGCGTATGCGATGAGAGCCAGTGTGAGCAGATCAGAGCGCATTTTTGCGTTTAATTGTTTAGACAGAAATGCAACGCTAGAGCGTTTTTTAAGATTTCCACTCTGGAGGGGGGTTTCACACTTATGTGTTTTTAAGCCCCAAAAACGCAGTCGCAGTCTCAATGAAAGGCACATCTGATAAAATATTTTGACGTTTTCACCTGCGAGCATTGTCGTGTAACCAGGGCCTGAAATTGGATCTTTTGGAAAACTCCTTCCAGGATGAAGATTTTCACTCCATTTGCAGTGTTGTCGTGTAGACAGGGAAAAATGCGCTTTCGGCTTATAATGTCAAAGTGTGCGCCGTTATCTTCTCTGTGAGGTGAAACAAATGAGGCAACATTTCATGCAATCAGGCAGAATTGACCAAAATGGTTTTAACCTTGTGCAAAGGACTTTTAAATATTTACACATAAATGTACTATTCTACTATATTGAGGAACAGTGGCATCCGAATGCACTACAGAGTGTTCGATGCACCTTTGCAGCTAGGTAGCCTTCCGGTTATAGCTTTTTTCAGGCTTTTGATTGGCAAACACCAGCAGCTACACAAAAAAGCGGTGCGCTCAGAAAAAAGAAGTTGGCTCTTGCGCCTTAAGGTGGCTGGAAATCCATTTTTCCTCACTCTCCTTCAGTGTCTGACTACATGCTGTGGTCAGACACCAGAATGTCACTGTACAGATAAATCCGTAAGTGTAAATCCAAATGTGGATGATGTGAAGTGCTCCTCAATCTTAGCTCAATATACCGCACACTGCCAGTTCACCATAAATGAGGCCATTTGATGAGCTAAGTTTGGACACAAGAGCCTAATGGCAGCATTAAAGAGGAGACCTGGGAGAATAGATGGCCGGACATCAGTCACTTTAATCACCTGTTTCATTATTCAGTGGATGGGTGCCACCTGGTCATACATGAAGGGTGTCAATGGGATCCAGGGTCTGAAGAGGAGTGAGTTGTGGCGAGTCCAGTCTAGAGAAACCTCTTTATTTTCAGCAGAGGCAGGGACACATTTGTCTGGCTCAGCGACTGTGTGTTCACATTTTGAAAGATAGGAAATAAAAGAAATTGATTATATCTGTGTTGGTCCGATTCATCTTTGGAAATGAGGTCATTTCTTTAATCTCCTTCACTGGAGATTGCATCGTTATGATGAAAATCCCAGGAAACTGTGTTCACAGGGCTTGGAAGGTGCAGCAGTATTACAATCTGTTACTTCAAGTTCTGCTTTACTTTATGTGTTTGACAGATTGAATGATTGGGGGCAGCCAGATGCAAGCTGGAGTCCTAGTTGGGTCTAAATCAGTTTCTCTTTCTACATCCACAAGATGGTTGTAACTATCTTGTATATCATCTTTTCTGTATAGTGCAGAGTAAATTATGAAATCGATGAAACAATGTCAAAGTTCATGTTGAAAAGATTTACCCTTGCTTCCTTTTAAACATGACCTACTGTATGCTTATGTGAACAGGTTATCTCATTTTTTTGTTTTGAACAGTATTGTTGAAGGACAGCACGGACAAAACAGAGCTCAGCTCCAGTTGAAACATTTGAATTCTGGGTAAAGGTCGGGATACAGGAAAGGCATCCCATACCTATAGGATGATGCACACCCTCACATCTCAATGCAGTCCTACCGTCCACTTTTCACCGGCGCACACCATAGAGAAGATAAGAAAGAGAATAAGCTGTCAGCAGGCCGAGTTCGCCCGTCCCCTCTATATTCTTCACATTACTACAGAGGGAACAATGTGTCTGCAGTGGCAGGTGGCCATAGTTCATAATGTGCTGATGCTGACCAAGTGTCAGTTTGATCCATGGGATCGGTGAGTGGGACGGGGCTGTGGCTCCTGAATCCTTAAGCAAGCAACTGTGTGGTGCTCCTATGGGGATGGTCGGAGACATGATACAGATGAGACCAGCAACTATCTGCCTAATGGAAGACAGATACAAGGCATAGAGTGGGGGAAAGAGAGATTGAGAGGGAGAAAGACAGTAGGCAGGACAGATGAAGGGGTGAGGTTCACATTTGAAAAAGGCACAAAGGCAGATACTGCACTTGTCATTCGATGTTATTTGTCATCGCGGGCCTGTAACTTTGGAACTAATGTACTGTATCTGATCAACCCCCAAACATTAAATGTAAGTGTTTGTAGGCCACTGTGTCGTAAGAGTTGACTTTGTGTTTGAATGAACTGCTGAGGCTGGACCTTTGCCTCATAAAAAAAGTTCTATAAGTATTATTACTATATGTGATAATGCATGATGGGACATTCTGATATATACGATAATAATGGATCTGAGTCTGCTTAAAAAATGTCTTCAATTATTTCAGTTGGATATATTCAGTTTTACAAATACAGTGCTTGGGCTGGGCAATAGAAACAATACAAATAATGGTCGGGTTAGAAATATGTCCTCATTAAGAAAATGAGAAGCTTACAAGAGAATCACATTCACATCACAGAAACAAAGCAATTTCTTACAAATCATATGGCAGTCTTTTGGAAACGGACAGCCCATTTCAACATGGTTGGATGAGTAAACACACCCCATGCAATTGTTTTGGTTTTAGAAATCCTGAGGTTAAAGACATGCTCCTTCATTGTAACATGGTAACCAGATGTGGATGACACAGTCCTACATGGGGCTAGACCACCTGGAGTCCCGTGGGGAAAATGTCAATGACATATATTCACATATAAGTCTTTTGAAAGTATGTTTCAAAGAAGACAGAAAATACCACAAACTAAGTGCATCACCTAAAACATACAGGATAATACACAATACCCAATTCATATTTAGTTTATATCATATATATATAGGCATAGTACATATAATTATAGACTGATTTTTTTCATATCAGTCCTAACACAAAGTTGGTTTATTTAAACTAGAAATGTAGCTCGAAGCATAAGTATTGTTATTGTAACCTACCGTTTAATATATATTAGTAGCAGTACACATTCAGAACAGTGTTTAAAGTGTTGACTGGACTGTTTGAGGTGTTCTGATATTTTGCTGGAAACCTACCAGCCAATCAGAAAGTATTTTCTATAGCCATGGTGTAAGATACTATTATATATTGTGGCAGTATTTCAGGCTGCATGTCCGTGTGCAGAATTTCAAATACATATTTGAACATCGTGTTGTTTACTGTATCAGTGGATTTGTATAGACCACAGCAGCCTAGGTAGAGACATTTACTTTTAGTCTGTAGCGCTGACACGGATAAACTCAACTTTGGAGGGACACAGTTGACCCCCCCCCCCCACACACACACACACACACACACACACACACACACACACACACACACACACTCCTTTAGGCAGGTTTTACAGTGAGCAATGAGCCGAGTGAGCGTGATCAAAGTAACAAAGCACAGCAGAAGAGACACACACATCTTGAGCAAAAAAAGTGCAACTCACACGCATCGACAGAACTACTTTATCAGTCTCAGGATCTGACTTAACGGCATTTACATATTCAACAAACTGTCACATCCACAAATGCACACCAGAGCCCAAGGCATCTGTTTGAAATGGATAAATTCATTACATGATGAGTGTAATTTTTACAGAGTGACATTATTTTCATGTCACCTAAACAAATGCATGTGATAAACTTTAACATGTGACCACAGTCTGAGTCTGTGGATTTAATGACATGTTCATTCAATTAAGCTCTATTGTCAGTTTCTTTGAGAGCTTGAGTGTTTTTAGTTAATTAATGAAAGGAAAGTCAGATTTAAATGTTTTTGTGGGCAGCAGATAGATGCCTCGGTAATGTTTTCTTTTTCAAGTGTTGGTGGGTTTACCCTACACAACATCCCTAACCCCAGCTCATCTTCTCCCATTGTCCCTCCTTTTGCCCTCCCTCCTCTTTCATTTCCAACTACTCCCTCCTTCCCTCTCTCTTCCTTTCTCTTTTGGTCTTCCTCTGCGATTTATTGCACGGGGCAGGCAGACAGCAGAGAAACCTCCCTGTATGGAACGATCTGTCATCTCAACATTATCATCCAAACACACCGCCTTCCATATTGTGCTACAAGGGCTTGGGCAAATTGCTATTTTTATGGGACATGATAAAGGAAATGCTACCTTATGTTCACATTTTTTACTGCCCAGTGTTAGAGCAGGACATGCCATGATTCACTATATTGGAAACTAGCCTCTGTAGTGTGTGACGCATGTGTGTGTGTGTGTGAGTCTGTCTGTATGTCTGTGTGTGTGTGTATGTGTGTGTGTGTGTGTGTGTGTGTGTGTGTGTGTGTGTGTGAGTGTGTGAGTGTGTGAGTGTGTGAGTGTGTGTGTGTGTGTGTGTGTGTGTGTATGTGTGTGTGTGTGTGTGAGTCTGTCTGTATGTCTGTGTGTGTGAGTGTGTGAGTGTGTGAGTGTGTGTGTGTGTGTGTGTGTGTGTGTGTATGTGTGTGTGTGTGTGTGAGTCTGTCTGTATGTCTGTGTGTGTGTGTGTGTGTGTGTGTGTGTGTGTGTGTGTGTGTGTGTGTGTGTGTGTGTGTGTGTGTGTGTGTGTGTGTGTGTGTGTGTGTGTGTGTGTGTGTGTGTGTGTGTGTGTGTGTGTGTGTGTGTGTGTGTGTGTGTGAGTCTGTCTGTATGTCTGTCTGTGTTGCTGCATGGGTAGGTGAAAAGTAAAAAAAAATGAACATGAATAATTTTGTAAAAGTGTCACCCATTAGACATCTCTACAGAGATATCATTCAACAGATCCTCAAGTCGTGTCAGTTATAACAGCAACAAGGCACACAAGTCTTGCACGGTTGGTTTGAAGGGAAACTATTATGCTCACTTTCAGGTTCATACTTTTTTTCTATTTTAAGTTTCAGCTGGAACATGTTTGCATCCTTTCATCTCCAGAAAACACTTGTATTTTTCTTATACTGCCCATGACTGCTGCACCTCTATTCACCCTCTGTCGGTGACGCTCTGTCTCTTTCAACCCCCCTCCTGAAAAAAGCCCAGTTTGCTCTGATTTGATAGCGTTTCTGGGTCTCTACCAGTATAGTGGCACTTTCTAATGTGAAAAATCTCTAATAAAGGCCTCCTAACCAAAAACTAGACAGTTGGACACGTTTGAGCAGGAATGTGATCCAAATTTGAGGGAAATTAACAATATCAGCAACAAATTACAGCTTTCTCTGACATTAGCATGCACCTGATGTTATGGTATATATGTATTTATGTATATAATGTAAACACTGCCACAACAGTAGCAAGCCTGGAGCAGATGACCATATAACAAAAATCCGGGAATAAACTGTTGGAAATTTAGGGTATTTGCTTGCAGGGATTACTTTTACATTTACCTCATTATCTAAAGCTTTGGCCACGTTTAATATGAACATCTGACATTGTAACAGAATGTATATATATAATGTATAAAATAAGGAAAACTATAAAAGGTCACCTTTAAATTACAGAAAAAAATCCAGTGATTAATTTAATTTACAAATGGCAACGCTATTGTATATGGAATAAGTTTAATCTCCTTTTCAAATAGAACACACATACCAGTAGTTGACCCAAATAGATGAACAATAATTCATATATGAATTATTTCTAATCTATTTGGGTCAATTACTGGTTCTCGTAAATCAAAAAGTCAGAGAGCCGGAAAGGGTAAAAGGCCAAAATAAAATGTGAGAGATAGAGAAAAAATATCTCTAAAGGCAAAAGGTAAACCTATTACCATGTTCTGTGGGTATGATGAGTGCATGTTGACTTCATCTGTCTGCTCTCTTTTCTCCTCTCCTGTCTTTTTCCTCTCCTTCAATCCTTCCTTCCCCGAGCCCTCGGCATGCCTGACAGCCAGCGCTGCACCAAACTGACAGGCCCTCAAACCGTGGCCAAGAAAGCGAGCATTAATTAAGTCATTGCTGGACTGTAATTTCCTTGAGAAGTAAAAAAATTTCCTCACACGCGAAAAGGTTACCAAGACCTTTTCTGTGTCAAAATTACCATGCGTCATGAATATTAATGCGCTTAATGAAGACAACCTTTGGTTCATCAAGAATGTTCCAGTAGCAGGTGCCAAGCTGATAAACTCACTCGGTGGAGGCTGTTTTTTCATTTTTTCCTCCATCTCTTTCTTCTTTTTTCCAGTTTTATGTCAGATCCTTAGAGAGTCAGTTATTTAAATCAACATCTTCCTATCAGAATTTAGTGACTCACACACACACACACACACACACACACACACACACACACACACACACACACACACACACACACACACACACACACACACATCTAAACACCTTCTCATATTCACTTTTCCTTGTCCTTGAGTTTATTTCTGAGGCCTGCTTACTTTGGTTGTCAGATTTACGAAAGAAATGTTGATTTTAACTGTTTTTCTCTCAGTCAGACATGCCCTTTACTTTTAGCTGCATGACTTCAGTCAAGCCCTAGCAAGCCTGGTATATCCTTAAACATGTTTCAGACAAGATTCTATTGAAATCATGAATGTTTTATAAAATGTTGGATTTTTTTGTGTAGTATGAAACAAGTTGTTCGGTTTGGGTAGGGGGTCATTTTTAGTTTGAGTTGCAAGCAGTCATCTCGTATTGTCTCGTATTGTTGACATAGCCTGCCTCCATTTGTTGTCCTCATGAGAGCATGGTCCTGATAAAAAACTCTAGTAAAAAGTTTTACTGGTATTACTTTTGGTATTGGGTGGCTTAAAACCACTAAATATCTCACTGGCTCACTTTGTATACAACATTCACCTAAAGACAAATCTGGCCAGTATTCAAAAGTGCAGCCAGGTGTTAAATTCCACAACTGTCAAAGGTTTCGTCTCGCATGTATCCTGTGCAGCCCCAAGCTAATATGAGGCTTCAACAGCCGCAAATAGCCGAATTGTTTGTGCAACTATCAGGACACATCCCTCCCCCACAGCTCAGAAAGGTAACATTGTCCAGGGAATTGGGGGAAAAAAATGTAGATTTGGCTAAATCAGACTGCTGAATACTCATATTATTTTAAAATTTAGAATGTATTTTTTGCAAGGACCAAGGTCTGTGGATTGTTGCAGTTAACCGAGCTAGCGCTAGCACACTGGCTTACAGACCATCATGTGTCATTGACTATTTATATTTTTAAGTCATGTTTGGGAATAAATAATTAAGCCATATGATGTCTGGGGCTTCCTTTTTTAACAAGAATAGCATTGTGCCTGAGCTGTGCTGATTTTAGTGTCTCTATACAAGAAGTGTAAAAAACATTCATATCATATTGAGCGGTTTACAAAGGCATCGTATACAGATACTTATGTCAACAACATGAGGAAAATCAGTAACTGGCATGGTTGGGTTGATTTACATATATTAAATATGGGTGCTGTCTTCACTTCTCACTCTGATATCAGTAAGAAGCCACAGTGACCACATTCATATTAATTTAAATTTTGCATTGATTTTGAAAATACCATTTGTAAACAGTGATGGAAATGCTACGACTCACCAAGTAAGAACAAGTCACCAAGTGTCATTGACAGAGCCTTTGATCTCTCTTCTCTGTGAATGAGCTGTCCCTGTACTCCTTCTCTGCCACGGTGCTGCCTCTTATTCCTGTTGTGTAATTGAGATGCAGAAACATTGACAGAACTCATTTAATGCGATGGAGGACTGTGTAATGTGAAAGGGTAAGACAGATTATTACATTGTGTGCACACGCACGCACACACGCACACACACACACACACACACACACACACACACACACAAAGCATACGGACACACACGTTAGTAAAAGAGAATGTCATTTGGCACCATGTATGAAGCCTCTTCAATTGTTCTGTACTTGTGGCCTCATGTAGCCAGGCAGGCAGGGGTAAAAACGTGTTGGGTGAGTGCTTCCTACATGATTGCTTCCCTGTGAGTGCCAAGGTGTTTGTTATGAGAATTGGACATCAGTATTGCTGTGAGTGACTGGCAATTGAAATGGGATTGCTCTGTTGTCTTGTGCTTTCATTAAGCCAAAAAATCCTGTGCTTCAAGGTCCTAAATTGTAAAAAGTGAGCTAACATGTCTTTTTTTTATTATTTAAAGCAGGTCAAGGGGCTGTATAAAGTATCAAAATGCTCAATCCACAGATCCACCAAAGAAATTAAAGTCAAAAACAACTGGACTTGGTTGTTTGTCTGATCCAAGAGGCATCATCGGTTCATTTACGCTTCTGACCAGGCTGGGACTGGTCCAAAGGTCTGGTGTGGAGATCCAGGTATTTAACCTCTAGTGAGGGTGTGCACAAGACCGATGATGTCACTGGAACCCTTTGTGCTCCAAGTGAGAAATGCACATAGCCCATATTCAGATGCTTAAGACCCGGTTACAGTAACCAATCAGTGGATGGGATGTATGTGTGTGTTGGCAAGGAGCCTTTGAGCCCCAAGTAGGTGTTTAATCCCCATCCAGTAAGTGCAAGGTGAGCTACACACTGATTCCCAGATGCTGCTTTGTGACGCCCCTCCGCACAAGGCATAAGGCAGTGTGTCTGTTTTCTTCTAACACACACACAGTGAAGCTCTGCATTCACTTATAATCCAACATTGTAGCACCTTCCAGCAGTTTTTGCAGTGTGTGTGTGTTTATCCGTGCTTTAAAGTAAGTGATGTGAAACAATCAGAAAATGCCGTTATTCCTCTGATTTACTGCTACATCCTCACCGAACGCTGCTCCCTCTCTTTACTCACTTTTTATCTCACTCAACCATCGCTTCTCGCTGTCTCTCCTTTTCTGTGTTTGGCTGTTGAGGCGGAGAGATGAGGGGGGACTGACTATGAAGGCTGTGTGTTTACTAAAAGTAAGCAATACTTTCTACATATTATACCTTTAAAGAGACAGGTGTTTCAGATAGAGGGAGAATACAGGTATATTCAGACAGACAGTATGATAAAATTCTTTGTTTTTGAATATTAAAGCATGTAAACATGATCTAGTAGAAACCCAAAACCTGAGCAGCATATAGGACTTTTAAACAAGGAAATAATAAACAAAAAAACAAAATCAGAAAGCTTCATCTGTGTCAAAATGCTAAGAAGTCTCTTGTCTTCTTTTTGTCTCTCTCATATCACTCTTCCCATTCTTCCTGCATCAGGATGACAAAGACGGTGGTTCATCCTCTTGAGACAAAGGACCTCACTGGCGCACGTGGACGAATGCATACGCACGCACACATACACAAGAGCACCGAGGTCTGCTGTCATACACCTCTCATTAATTCCTACCTGTCAGCCGGCTCCCCCTACCGTATCGGCCCCCCAAAAGGTGACAGCTTTCCAATGACTGACAAAGGCTCTTTAGGTGATACAGAGGATCCCTAGCAACCACCGGCTTCTGTAAAGTGCCCCTCAAATGTCACTTTTGCTGCTCTGAGACGTGCGCACACACACCCACACATAGTATTTTTAAAACAGAGGCCTGCTCTCAAGTCTTCAACCATCTTTGACATCCAGAGGGCTATGGATGTCACAGAGGCCTCAGCTCTTAAAGCTTTTAACATCCGAGAGAGATGGCGTTGTTTGACAGTGCTATTGGTGGATGTTATTGTTGCGTGTCGTTTTCACCCCCGAGTGCATTGGATTTGCTTGTTTTTCTGTTGTAAGAGGCAGATAAGGAAGAGCAAGAAACAGAACCAAACTTTCCCTCCGTGTCCATTCAGCTGTCGTTGAGTGGCAACAGCAAGCAATATTGGTGTCGACTCGTACTAGTGTGGAAGGGGTCAAGTACATAGAAATGTTCACATCTTGTATTGACGTCATTCAGCTGTCGAGGCTCATTCCAGAGTGCAACCTTACCTTTGTTCAGTGTTATCTGTTGTAGAGCTGGTAATAGCGGGCAGAGACATGCAAACTATGTGACTGTTCACACCTGGGGAAGCAAGAGCAGGACAATTTCTTCTTCCTCAAGACCTTAAAGCTGTTACTAATTGATTAAATTCTAGGGGTGTAAATGACATCAAGACATTTGTGGTAATATGTGTATTCGTCCCCCACCCCATCTCTCCAATTGTCACAATTTACTGCCAACATTCACCACTTCTTCTCAGAATAACTCAAATACTTACTTAGATTAGTCAAATCTAAAGACACAGAGACCATACAAACCTTGTTACAATCAGTGTAATCATTCATAATCATCACATTCAGACTTTTTCTTCAATATTGTTGTCTGTACAGTGCAAACAGGTTCATATTTATATTTTTGGGTTTCTATCTGCTTTAATGTAAAAAAAAAAAAACACGTTATTTTTTGTCTTTATGTTCTGTCTGTTTGAATATACAGTACCTGTATTCACTCTCTGTCTGAAATGCTCCATTTTAGCGTCCGTCACTTTAAGACCCCCTCGTGATAAAGCCCAGTCTGCTCTAATTGGTCATTGTTTCTGTGTCTTTCACATCTGCACTCTTGACGTCTCTGCACTCTCATTGCAGCCAGGGAATGACTGTGGTGGCACTCTACCTAACCTCCACTCAACCATCAGGGATCGCTCCATTGCAGAGGGATTTCAGGGTCTGCAAAAAATGGTCAGGCCAATTAGGATGACCAGGCGAGGGGGTTTGATTGATCTGACGTAGCGGCGAAGCGACTGTTGTGATTCAGACAACAATGGCGGCTCGCATTGAGGAAGGAGGCGTCAACATCGATGCTGCTATTTCATCTGTGAAATTTCATCCAGCCCCCTGAAATCGCTTCCCAGTCAAGCGATCCCAGATGGATGAGTGAAGCAAGGAGGAACAAAATTCATCTGGCAAGAGTCAGGTTATCTTCTACCTATATACTGTATCATATAATTATGACATAAAGGAAGTCCTGACGGCTCGTTTAAAGACAGTTTTTGAAAGCAGGCTGTGTGCATTTCTCTGTGGATTGAGCATTTTGATACATTCTACGATATGGGACCTTTAAGTGCGATTCACTAAGTGATCTAAAAGAGTCAAAAGGTCATAAAAAAACATTGTGGCTTAAAACTCTTATATCAGCAGGAGAGCTGGAAAAGCATCTGGAATTAAAACTTAAAATAATTCTTTAATGACGTAGTTAGTGCGAACATCAGCTTTACAGGTTGCTGCTGTGTGTGTGTGTGTGTGTGTGTGCGTGTGTGTGTGTGTGTGTGTGTGTGTGTGTGTGTGTGTGTGTGTGTGTGTGTGTGTGTGTGTGTGTGTGTGTGTGTGTGTGTGTGTGTGTGAGAGAGAGAAAGAGAGCTTATCAAATTAGCAAGTATTCCACACTGTGACTCAAATGAAAATCACAACAGGGTATCACTGTTTAGAGAACAAAAGTTCTTGGTCTGTTGGTATGCTGTTCACTTTCAGCTCAACTTAACTGGATGGTTTCTGCAGATGAAAAGTACTCCTGTGTAACTCAGAGGGTCGAGGACGATGCTTACTGACTTTACCTGGTCTGCCCATGTTTAAAATGCACACAACAATATGCACTAGTGTTGGAAAGGATCAAGATGTTGATGTTTTTTTTAGTCCTAATTCACTTTATCATACAGTAATGTGTAATACGTAATAGTGGCACTAAAATGATAAAACATCAAATCCTAATAATCATAATCACCTCGTAAGATGTTAACTGGATTCAAGAGCTCATTAAACAACTCAAATGAGTCTTGAGTCTGAAAGTTGTCAGATGTTCTTCACATGAAAATCTGTGAGAAAAAGATGAGAAGAGCAAGTGATGTTAAGATATGAAAATGTGCCACAGAAACCAATTATCACAAGAAATGGAGCAAAATGATTTCACATTCTTATGCGCGCAGTCAGTGTCGTGCAGGTTTAAATTAACTCCATCAGTAAACCAGATGATTACATTCAGTAAACAACCACAGTGTGACTAAGGCTCTGAGCAAATAGGCAGCATCTCTGTATCCTGCTTTTGAATGCAAATAGATTGACTGTGCAGGAACTGAGTTGTTAGACTGTTATGTCTGTTAGTGGTCAAAACAATAAACTGGCCAGAAAATTACCTACTTTCTACAGCCCGTATATTGGTTATCTTATCCTGTATTTTTTTATACCTCCCTTGTGTTTTTGTAAGCTGCTGGAATCTCAATTTCCTTGCAGAAGTCATCCCAAAAGTTCAATAAAGAGAAGTCTAAGTCTATTCGAAAACTATGTCTTTAAACAAGCCGCTGATTGGTCAACAGCTCCGGGTTGACCAATCAGAGCAGACTGGGCTTTTTCTGGAGGGGTTTTAAAGAGACAGGTGCTAGTGTAAATACAAGTATGAACATGAAAAGAAGCATAATATGGACCTTTTAAACCTCAAGAGGTCATTCGTACCAGAAGAATAGCTGGTAATAAGAGGTGACAACATTTGCTTTTCGTAAAAAATTTTAAATATTCCATTATAACGTGGTTTATCTCCTTGTATCTTATCTGTTTCCAAGGTTATTTACTACATTTGAGTCAGTAATGTTTAATGTGGAACTTTGAACCTTACTGCAAGATGAAAATGGAGATTCAGTTTTACATTCTGCTACACCAAGGGACTATCACCCTTTAAGAATGAGGGGAATGTTGAGAATATATAGCTCAGGGATCCCTGCAGAAATTAATTATATAACCTATTGTAGCATGCCTCAAAAGTTCACGGTGCATGAAAAACTTAATATGCATGGCCTTCACCTTTACAGGCTCATAAAATTGTAGAGTTGTGCTTAATTTTTTTACAATATGACAGAGATAATTTATTAAGACCGGCATATGTTAATAGCGCTCTACATGGGTGAGACTTTTAAAAAGTTGGGTTTGATGTCCACTCACACAACCGCGGAAAGGTCAATACTATTTTTTAATACGGCTCTAATGATATTCATGTTCTTCTTAGTCGCCACTTTTAAATTGGACTTTGTGGACAGCAGTGGAATTAATACTACTTTATTTATAAAATCACGGACTGTATGAGTTAAATTTTATCACAAGATTATTTTTTTCTGTGACTTCAGTGCATGATTTAGTGACATAATCTGTGTGAGTGGACAGTACATAAGGGAAGTACAATTGTGACATTAAAAATAGACTTACAGGAAAACTAGACATTTTTATCATAAAAGATCATTTGATTCCTGCCTTTATCATGGGAGTCTGTTAGGAGTAATAATAAAGTGTCAAATGCCACATATTTTACATGTTTTCATAATAAGTGATCTGGAAGTTAGTTATATTTTATTAAAAACGTACCTGTATATTTATGTTTATGTGTATTATTCTCAGGTTGTGCGTTTGTTATCGTAGACAATATCTCGTACCTCACTCTTCTATTTGACCCATATCTTCACTGTGCTGTCTGTGTGAATACAACCTAAACTGAATATGAAAGAAAAGTGAAATGGCTGCTTTTAAAACCTTTTTTATGCACAATGCATGTATCAGCCGGATGTTCTCACACCCGGGCAAGTCTGGCAGCCCTGCCTACTACTTGATTACGCCACTCTGACAACCCAGCCGCCTGGTAAGGTCAAGCCCTACAGAGTGTCAGAAAGGTGGGATGATGATGTATCTCTCTGATGCCTCTGTTTTTCACCTCTTGACTTTGTTGTTTTTCTCTTTTGCGTCAGTGTCAACTTTTTTTGCCCCATATGCCAGGGACGGTGTCTCCCATCAGAGCTGGACAGTCAAACTATTAACCCTCTGCATACCTTGGTAGTAAAAACATTTCTCCTTCTCATACTTGTTGTTAAATATTCACTTAAAATTGAGTTTGGTGAATTTGCCATGTTGTTCTGCTACTTTAAAATGACATAACACCGGCTACATTCGGCTCAACTGAACAGTGGTACAGTACTTTACATCCGTGGTAACTATTTTTGTGTGTTTGAATGAAAGGCTGTACATTTGTTGTAATCTGTTCTGTTCATTGATAGGTTTAGCATAAAATCGCCCAGGTTTCCATGTTGTATTCATGAACATTTTTGGAGCAGTCTCTACAAATTTCAGTGGCATGTTTGTAAGGAGACAACATTTACCGACATTATGCAATGATCGCAATATTTTCACACAGTCATCACTCCACGCCATGTGCTGACCTAAAGGCATCATATAGAAACATGAGATATTGTCTTTTGTGGTGGTTTCACAACCAAGAGCACCAAGAGGGCACCGTCGAATGAGTCATAGCACATAGCAGTAATCTTACAAAGCAGTTACTGGTGTGCTACTAGCCTAATAATGGCACAGAGTTGCAATTTCATTGATATCCTTGTCACGCCGCGGTGAGGTTGTCCTGTCTTTGGGTTTTTGTCTTGTGAATTTCCTGTTTTATTTTGAAAGATAACTCTCCTCTCGTTCCAGGTAATTTGCCCTTCCTCTTGTGTCACCGGTCTGACGTCATTCCCTGATTCCTGATTGTTTCCATCTGTGGTTCCCCTTCCCTCATGTGTATAAAGTCTGTGTATTCCCCATTGTTCCGTGCCAGATTATTTCGTACCTTGTGTCGAATGTATCCAGTGTTTTTTCCCCACAGTCTTGTTCATGCCATCAAGCTTATTGTTTCCACGTTCAGGTGATAGCATTTCTTGTTTTGTTAAAGTAAGTGTAGTGTTTTTGAATTCTTGTTTATCCATTGTTTTTCCCTCCTGGTTGGAGCGTCCTAATAGAGCGTTTCATTAATTATTTTGTTAACTTTGCCTTTTGTTTTTTCCTCCTGGATGGAGTGTCTTTATTTTGTACTTTACTTTATTACTGGTGACTTTCTTTTTGTTCCTCCTGTGCGGAGTGATTTTTTGTTTGTGGCTTTTGCTCTGGGCCACGTTCCTGTCGTCAAGCTAATAAATTCAGTGTTGATCCGCGAACCTCCGCATCTAAGTCCTCATTCCTGCCTGGGCCTGACAATCCTTATTCACTATTTATTTGAATGGCTGAACTAATTTGAGATGTGTGCAATGATTCAAAGACAAAAGACCATGTTTGAATATAAACAATCACACTATTCATTTTCTAACCTTGTATACCTATTCTCTCATCTTTTCTGCCATGCTTGGGATTTCTGTTTATCCCAGCCCTCCATTTTTCTTTACAGTTAAATTATTACCATCATAACTTTGTGTCCTGTTAATGTCATTGGATGCGCACTGTGGAGGTTTGTGTATTTAGGATCAAAGTTCAATTTACCTTAACTGTGGCTATAAATTCTGGTGAAAAGTTTGGAAATTGAATGCCACAATAGCTCACACAGCTGCTCTCTCCATTGGAAATACAAAATGTCATATTTTTGTGTTTGGTTTACCTTGCACAGCAGCTGAATTCTCACAAGATCACACAGGAATCATATTCACATGTCACACAAAAATCTCTTTTGTCAGGCTTCAAGAAGTGCATTGTGTTTTGGCTAGAAGTCCTCTGGCCAATCAGCGTCCTGGGAGGAGCTACTGGCAGTTTAGAGGAGGGAGTGGGGAGTGACGACAACATGAGAGGCTTGTTCAAAACAACAATGGCGGCGCATAAAGAGGTTAGCTTAGATGCTGCAATAGCATCAGTTTTATCAGAGTTAAAATTAAAAAGAAGAGAACGGCACTGAAGTCTTTTCTCAATGAAAAAGATATTTTCTCTCTTTTCCTGAGGGAGTTTGATAGACAGTCGGTTCTTACAATCCCCTGTCAGGAATGTTTTGAAAGTGCCCGCCCTTCCCAATCATTTTCCAATGATGAGGCCTTTAAAGATGGTTCTGTGAAACAACCCTCTGGTGTGAAATACATGTTATTATGATGTATCACAAATGTTCATGCATATGCTACTTTGACCTTGGTAAATTAACAGTTTTATGTTTTTCAGAGCAGAGTAAATTGTTGTTTAAAATGCCCACAGACTATCCATCTTCTTTATCAACGGAGTGAATACAAAGTAATTTGTCTGAATTGATGCCTTTGAAGGAAGAATTAACACAATAACATTGCATTAAGGAGCTCTTTAAATACAAGTCCTGTGTGTTGTACTGTCATGGTAGCATGTCTGTCAATTTATTCATCACAATGGATCACCATATACATCAAATCATTTTAGAGAGTTGTATGGCAAGAACAGTTTACGTACACACTTTCTTTATTAACTCACATACGCTGCATTTTCATCACAAACACGAATAGATGTACTCTTCTCCAGGATGATTGCAAGTGGCTTATAGGTGACAACAGCTGCTGTGATCCGGATGTCTTGCCCTAAGCCAGTCGTCCTGTGTGCTGCTGCCTCTGTAGAGATGTCTCTTGTTGTTAGTATGTAGCAGTGGATATTTCAACTGATAATCCTGCAGACTTCGCTGGAGAAGCTAAGGTCAGGGAATCGTCTATTCTTAGTGTGACCTCAGTCATATTTTCCATTATGTCTGAAAACAAATGGGTATGAATCAACTCAAATCACAAAATGGGATTCTAAACTGTACGATAAGACTCACATTGGTAAATCTGTGTATTTGTCAGATAATGTGAGTCAGGCCAACACAATGGGATGCTGTTCTGCCAGATTTCTCTCTTTTCCCTCTCGGTGCTGGTGTGTCTCTGCGTCAGCGTCTCTGTATGAACAGGGAGGAAGGGAAGAAGCTTGTGTTTTGTGTGTGTCGTGGTGGGTGCGTATGTGTGGAGCGGTGCAGTGTCGGTGCTCAGGTGGCAGATACCCTAGGTAAATCATTTCAGATCCATTTATTCAGATGCCTCTGTGTAGACGACACCTGCACAACGCTGCCAAAGAAGTGCCACGATGTCAGCGACTTCGTTTGCAGCTCTGACCCCCGGCTGGCGTGTGTGCAAAAGTGCATGTGTTCGTGTGTAAGCGTATATAGATATACTGTGTCTTTATTTCAGTGTAGTAGTTATGTTGCTCAGTCAAATGTCTTATTCAGAGAGAAATAACAGCAGGGGAGGCTTTTCTGTCATTTGAACGGCTGTGTTATTGCTGTGTTGCTTTCAATGATTTCTGCTTTAAATCTAGCTTCACTCCCGAGGGCGATTAGTTAATTTAATCACTGTAATGAACAAACTTATGCTAAAAAGGAGGATTGTTTGGTTATTAGATAGCAAATTAATTTTCAAAACGCTCAAGATCATATTGATGGTATTTTTAGTCCAGATGAATTTATATATTTTTTTGATATGACAGCTGTCTTAATCTGTGTTCAAAATGAGCTCGTTTGCGTGTGTCATTTGCGCGATGACAGTCAGTTGTGACAGTTGTAAAGTGTTCTTGAAAAAGCGCCCGACGTGGACACTCAAGGCAGCCAGACGAAAGATTTGCAGGCTGTGATGTCTGTGTGTCAAATTACTTATCTCACTAAGCATATGCTGGCACTTCAGAATCATATACTTCAAACCCTCGGCCTTCAAAAGCGTCAAAACGGACTGTCTTATTCAACACATCACTCATGTAGCCACCAGCAAAATGAGCGAGATGTCATTTGCACTCAACAAAAAGCTTCCGGAGACATTTAAAGGCACTCTTGATGACTGTTTCAATTTGGAGAGACTGTTAATGATATCTCAGCTGCCTTTTTCTTTTTTTTCTCCACCAAGATACAAGTGAACGACAGAGAGTGCTTAAACGTGCACTTCAGCTAAAGCTATGCCAATTATTAATTTGAATCCGGAAGACAATTAGTTAATCACTACGGCAACCATTATCCAGCTGTGGCCCTGGATTTTTGAAGAGTGAGCCAATCTTTGGGTCAATTTAGTCTGCCAGTAATGACAAAGATAAAATAATGATTCTTTCTGTCACACATGTTCTGTGCTACTTGCAAAGCCTTCTTTTGTGTGACGGGCCTGAAATAAAATTTTACAAATACTATTGACCTAATAATAGAGAAAAACAACAAAAATATCTTTAAGAAACACCTGCTGTGCTTTCTTATACACAGTTCTCTTTTGTTTGAACCCCTTTCTTTACACACACACACACACACACACACACAGACTCATGGATGCTACACACCAGTCCTTGAGCTTCGAGCAAATACTACTTGGTTTGTACTATTCCAAGTGTTAGAGAGGGTTAAACTACTTCATTGCACTAATTGGCCAGTGTCATTCCTGACGTTTGAATAAACAGCAGAAAAGAGGGAAAGCTGAGACAAATGATGGCTAATTAAACTGGTGTGTGTATGTGTGTGTGAGAGGGAGAGAGAGAGAGAGAGAAAGAGATCGAGAGCGAGCGTTGCAGAGACATAAACCAGCTGACAAAAAATGGAGTGACGAAACACCCAGCTTGATAAAAGCAACAACTACTTTTGCGATGGAAACCTTAACAGAAATAGAGAACTACTTTATGCTTTCTTTGAAATCCTCAACTTCTCTCTAATTGGGTTTCAGTCAGTACTGACTGGGAGGGAAAGGGAAACAATGATTGGACACAATATTTTGGTAGAAGCTAGCAATTTTAGGCTTGAACTAGAAGTGTTAAAAGCAAAAAAGGTGTGTGTGTGTGTGTGTGTGTGTGTGTATATATATATATATATATATATATATATATATATCTTTCTCCACCAGTTATCCCTTGCCCTCGCTAGTGATGGTCATCTGATGAAACAAAACTCAGATAAAAACTCATCTTAAAGGAATAGGAAAAAGGAAGATAGAGCAAACGTAGGGGAAGCAAACTCTTAAAATGAGCCGAGGCGTGTCTGAACTCCAACCCACAGGGGACATTTGTTTTCAGAGGTAGCGTGTTGGCGCATCACATCATCCCCGGGGAGATATCTTCCTCACCATTTCTCTGCTACTTCACCTCGTGTTACAGCCCCTCTCGCTCTCTGTCTGACTGACTCACACATGTAGACGCACACACATAAACACACACACACACACACACATGCGCTCACATGCAATCCCTCAAACCCTCGCCCAACCCCCATCTTGCCTTTCTCGCATTTGACCACTTGTCAAAGGATGTTTATGGGCCATTGTTTGCAGTGCTGATGATCATTGTCACCGGTTGATTCCATTAACCATAGCCCTCTGATGGATGGGGCCTACCCTGACGTCCACTGATACGGGTGTCCTTGACCACTGGGGCAGACGCAATGAACGGAGGGGGCAGTGGGGTGGAGAGTTTCTTCTTCTATTCAGTAGAAATAATGTGTCGTACTATTCAAATTATTTGAAGGTGGTCAATCAGCAGGTGTGATGAGGCAGAGATGTGGTAGACAACAGCTTCTGAAATCATTCCATTAACTGTTTACACGTTTTAAGCACATTTTTTGTAAATGTTGGCAAAATAAAATGAATCAGTGTGTGTTTTCAAAACAACGTGACAAGATTAGGTGATTGATGGATTTATTGTTACACATTTTTATCCAAATGGGAACTTGTTTTTCAGAAGGGGCATGAATTCTAAATTAACAAAAAATGTTTTTTGTAGCTACCCGTTAGAAAGACAGAAGCGTTTTATCGACAGGGTGAAATAATTTGTCTGTGCCCTCTGTGACATTTCCAGTTACAAAACAATGCACGGACAACTGCTGTCAAATTAACAATTAAGTTTACTGAATGTACTCTGGTCAATAGCATTTATACAGTGGTAACTAACTATCTTCTGTGTTACTACACATAATGTCTACACGTCCCTGTAGCCATAACTATCTCCACAGAGCTGGAGTATTGTCTTGTTACGCCAGCGTATCATTCTGGGATATGGGGGGAAACACTCTGGGTGGCTTGTATCTCTTTAAACCAATTACAATTGTCTTTGATGGCATTAAGCCCCGAATGCAGCAACGGTGCCTTGAAAAAATAGATAACTTGACCGGTTTGACAGAAAGACAAGTGTGTGTGTGTGTGTGTGTGTGTGTGTGTGTGTGTGTGTGTGTGTGTGTGTGTGTGTGTGTGTGTGTGTGTGTGTGTGTGTGTGTGTGTGTGTGTGTGTGTGTGTGTGTGTGTGTGTGTGTGTGTGTGTGTGTGTGTGTGTGTGTGTATGTAAGGCATGTACAAAGCTTGCTTATCTAACAGCACACGTTTGTGTTAGTTGTTTTATAATGAATGTCCAGTGACGTTGCCTGCAAGATTAATAGGAAAACTAATAAAAAGGAAAATGCAGGGACTTTTTTTGGTGAATCTAAAGAAGTCCTTAATGCATTTATTTTCTTAATTCTTCCTTCAAAGGCATCAATTCAGACAATTACTAACTTGCATTCAATCTGTTAAAAAAGAGTTAAAAGACAAGAGTAATGTGTAACTTACAGGATAGCTGTAGTAATTTGTGTTGCTTTCATTTGGTTTTAATCACATTATTACAGTGCATGTAAACACACCGAGGGGTTGCCCTTGGTCCAGCCTCCTGCAGTGCTCAAGTGTCACAACATTATTTGGAAATTTCTCCACCATCTCATTGAATTAGTGCTCCAGACGCACTAAAAAACAGATGAGCTTGAAGTGAAGGGATCGTTCAGAAGTCACACATCACGAGCAGACAACTGCAATTACTGATGGGAGAAGATGGGCTTGGATTTAACCAGGCCGAGGCCATGATGTAGTGTCAGTGAAGGATTGGCCGTGGTGTTTGGTGACGGGGGATGAAGCAGTGTTGATAGCTAAAACATTTACCGCGGCTGCAGCTATCGTAATTTTTCACAGAGCCGAGGGCATCATTGATCACGATGATATCTGGCGGAGGGGAACGTGTAGTTAAAGGCACATGTTTAACAAGCTTCTCCCAAAAATTGTCACATAAAGACTTTCCATTATTATTCCGAACAAAGACAGAGTCGTTTTCTATCCCTCAGATCTGTCTTTTGTCAACACATCCTCACTGGACAGATTACTTTTCTTAGGAAATAGCTTTCCTGGATCCGACGAAATATTGTTCTCAGATAGAAACAAGGCCAGATGCCGCACTTTGAGGTCAAAATTAGCCCAGTTTTGTTAGTGTCTTAATGATAGTTGAGTTAAACCCTTTCTATAACTAGACTGTCTTGTTCTTGTTCCTTTAAGACAATTCCAACGTGGCAAAAAAGGAAGAAAACCCAAGCCTCCAATAAACATAACATTAATGGCATTGCTATATGCAAAGCTATGCTAATTTTATGCACACTGTCAACCTACATAGTGGCTGTTCTTCGGTCATTTCAAAAGATATGACTGCAATTAGACGACAATTGATTGAAATCATTTGCGTTTTATGATTCTGTTACTTTTGAGAGCTGACAGGGTGTTGTACAATTCACTGACAGTATATTTTCTCTGCACGCCGAGATTAACTGCTATTATTGACCCTGATGCAAACCAACGGGTAATACATTTCAAACAAACTACACACTATCTCAGTGATTTGCATGTGGTGTGTCATTTACCATATTCCCTGATTACCTAATGATTTATGCTTTAATATAATGCACAGAGGCCTTTCAAAGCAATATGCGTACCTTTACAGTGACTTAACATGTCGGAGACAGAGAAAAATTGAAATGATAGTTTAAGGGCTGCGGGGAAAAGAGAAGTCTTATCAGTTAAGACTTTCTTTGTATGTAGGATTTTTTTCCCTTCTCTCCTTGGAAGGCAGGGGTGCAGTTGATGAATTCTTAAGCAGATCTGGCTGATAATTGTATTTCATAACTGTCATGCGGAGAGGGACTGTCCGCTGAGAAGCTATTTGTGTCACTGCATCTCTCTCCCTCACCGTCTCTCTCTCTCTCTCTCTCTCTCTCTCTCTCTCTCTCTCTCTCTCTCTCTCTCTCTCTCTCCTCTCTCTCTCTCTCTCTCCTTCTCTCTCTCTCTCTCTGCAGCCTCTTCAATAAAACTCAAATTACGACAGAGATTGTTAAATCCACCTCCAAGATTATTAAATCCAAATGGAGAATTTACGGATGACACTTCAAAACAATTAATCTGAGATGCTTGATTAATAAAGTTCGTTCACCCCCCTATCCCCCGTCTCTCTCTCATTCTCTTCTGTCTTCACCCTCCCCATCGCTAAAGTTGTCCTGTTTGAGTGGGATGGAGGAGGCGGTGAACAGACATACGGGTGGCAGGATGGTTGTCAGGGACGACATGAGTGTCATTCTTTTTGATTAATGGAGCATTGTGACCCCGCCCCTAACCCTCCTTCTTTCCCTACGTGCCCACTCTCACCTCTGCAAAGCCCCCCCACACCCCTCCCCCAATAACAGGTAAAAATAGATGTGGGACAAGTTATGCTCTCCATTTGAATTCAAGCTAGACGTGATCTGATAGGAAGAAAAGGCAGGAAGTTAGGAAGGGGAGAAAGCAAGGAAGGGGAAGATAAATGGAAAGAAAGAACAATAGAAAGAAATAGACATAAAGATGGAAAAAAGAAAGAATTGAGAAAAATGGAGCAAAGTGGAAAGATGGAAAGATAAACAAAAGAAACTTATAAGGAAGGCCAGAAAGGGAAAACGAAAGAGAGAAAGGGGAGGCAGAAAGACAGATTTTTGGAGAATGTCACCTACCTAACCTTGTCACCATGTTAACTCAGCTGTGATTAATTAGTTGAGTGAGACTGAGCAATTAGGTCAGGAGTTTGGGGTGTGTATGAGTACAAATGTGTGTATGCATATGTCGATGTGTGTTCAAGCACAACTTTCTTTTTTGACCAAGACACTTTTTATTAACAAAGCATATAAGCAGTATGTATCTCTTGCTTCTGTTTCCCTCTATGTGGGGACGAGAACAATTCAACGGGGCAAGAATACAAACAACAATAAATATATAGTTTAAAAAAAGAAGAAAGAAATTAATCTGAATCTAAAGAAAATTAATCTTTTCTTCCTAAATGTAATTCATAACATCCTTGACCCTATGTTTCCCTCCACTTAAAACCGGGTAAATCTCCTGGCAAGTGGCTAACACACCCATCACATTGGCCTGAGACTAGCACATATGAAAATCCCACGTGACAACCCCAAACAGTGCAATGAGTGGAGATAGTTCTAATGGTTTTTGGATATTTTTGAGAAAGTGTTGAAGATGGATTTCCATCGGCCCCATGTGGGTCTGCTCTCATCTCACACAATCCTGCTTTGCATCAATGAAGCCGATGTACAATTTTGACCAGTTTGATATGCGACTTGCATTTGAATTCCATGTCAAATCTGAATTTACAACAATATGCAAATGTATAAAATGGCCATATATTCACAGTTTTTGCTTGGTTTGCAATAACCAAGAGGGTAAAAATAAGTGTTTTTGAAAAACAGGGCCCTGTGGTGTATTATCGCAGAAATGTGGCTCTAGATTCCTTTGAAAGAGTTTGAGGATAAGAAACCCTGAGACAAATCCTTGAACCAGTAAAGGCTTACAAAAGATCATATTTAACAATGATGGCTATATATTTTCCTTTTCGCAATTAAAGAGTCCCTCTGTGTAATTTAATGCTTCTTTTCAAGTGTCGAGTCCCCTGAGACTTGGCCTGTAGCTATGCCATCGCTCTTGGTGATTATCATTAATGAATGTCGGCGAGGACCATCCCTCAATGTGACTAGGGAGGAAACACAAGCCCTAATTAAAGGTTCCTATTCATAAATATATGCCTCAAACTGCACGGATCGACAGGCGCTGTGCACACAAGTCATTTTAATGTCAGAAAAGCACCTTTTTAAGAGCGTTTTCTCCCTTAATGTACAGCACACCAACAGCTATGACAGATTTTCGCAGTCAAAGCCCACAGCAAGGGATCTGTGCAATTTGAGATTCACAGATTTAAATTTAGGAGTAAAGCTGAATATTAGAATGCACTAATTTGACTTGTAAGAAGAATGATAACAAAATAGCTGCTAACTGTGCTGTAGAACTGAACATTATGGTACATTTTTTGCATTAAGTCCTCAAGAGACTGGTGTGTTTTATCGCAAAAGGTTATAGGGAGCTCCTTGTGTTGAGAAGGCATACTCTGCATGGCAACGTATTCCTCTGTGAAAGAAACAGAAATATATACAAAATTAAAATGTTTAACTGATGACAGGATGTCCCTGAGAAAGACAATAATCCTTGTTGCTTGTGCTCTCTCATAAAAAGTAATTTTAATCAATGTAATTGCTCCAAATGCAGACTGACAACTGCTCTCATAAACGCTAGTGGCTACATTGTGACATCACTTTCCCAGACAAAGCCATTGATAATTGTTATGTGAAGAAGATCATGTTAACATTGAGGATAATATTGAGTCTGTCTGGATATTGTATGCTTTTTTTCTTGTCGGAACAGGAGCATAGTGAGACAAACATTTGGCTGCTTCTCTTTCCTCCTTAATGGCTGAAAAATGCTAATTGGAGTGCACGTGTCAAAGAAAACAAAAGGGAAGGGAGGAGGAGAGGGAAGGAGTGTGCGTGTTAGAGAGGCTGGTATTTTGAAATGTGAAATATGTCACTTTATTTAGCTGAGTTGGGAAGGATTTTTTTAGCAAGGTTGTTTCCAGGAAGCAGGAAATCTCAGTTAAAGTTCTGTTCTGCCTGTGGTGGTATGTAATGTCGCTTGTGTTTAAAAGGAGACACACTGTATATATTCTGCTGAACAATTATTTTGTAGTTCATGTAAACAAGCTCGAGTTGCTTGCTTTCAGCTTTCTTGTTGCTTTAAAATAACGTCTCGAATCCCTGCGAGACTCAGATCCTTTAATAAACTTGCATCTGTCACCGCTGCACAGCATTTCATCACATTCTTCGTCCAAACTGACAAAATCTGAAAAAAGCTCAGGTGGGGATTACAAACCTTTAATTGCATTGTCAAAACTACAGCAACACATCGTTTTTTTTTAAGTCTACACATTAAAGTCGTGGAAAAGTAAATCTCTATAAAATATCAAAACCCCTCTCTCTCTCCCTTTCCATACTCACAGTTGGCATTTTAATTATGCAGTCTTATCTGATAGATGTGGAGATATAGCTCATGTCAAAGTTAGAGCCTCTTCTTTATTAATTTTTTATTATATAGTCTTATATTCAGTCTGTCAATGAGTGTCTGGAATCTGATAGGACCCATCATTGATTGAAGATTACTCAAGATTATGAAGAGAGGCATTATCATAAGCTGTAAGCCTTCGTCATTCCAAAATGTTAACTTATTTGAACGACACTAAGGGAAACGATTACACTCTATTTCAGTCCACCAAGAACAAGTTGGTCGTCTGGTGCTGTGGCAGATCTCTATACAACTAACATTAAAATATAAAAGACGTTTGTCAAAAACGTACTGTATATGGGACGTTAAACACCATGTTAGACCCCTGACAGCAAATTAGTGGCGCACTGCTCGTACTTGCATGCCAGAGGAGCCCAAACCTTTTGACTTCAGAGGTTTATGGCTGTAAAATAGCTCGGGTGGTTAGCCAGAAGCCAAAATCTACATTACAACATTTTTTATTTATGAACATTAAAAGGTAAGCATTAAATTCTTGGTTTGTGTCGTGACGATTTTTGTTGATATACTTTGCAGGATAATTCTAAATATGTCCTTAAATTGAACTGAAAAGCCTCGGTTTTCCTGAACTATTACTGCATAGCAAACAGCTCCTCTAAAACTGTTTTTCAGCTTGTTTACTGGTGTCAAACTGTAGACTGTAAATGAATAAAATCACGCTGCAGTGTGTGGCACCGACGTTATTTCAGTGTGTGGCAGTGATGATGATGATAAAACTAAAGAGGGTGAAGGATAGAGACTGTAGTGCAGACGGTGAAGAATAGAGAGGAACAAGAAGAAGAAACATTTTTAATGTGTCGCACGTTCAACCGTCAAGCAACAACCACAACTTGTTTAAGGATTTTCAACAAACCAAGGCATGACTTGTGTTTTATTCGTTTTTTTTAATACTGCTTATTAGAATAATTTTCAGAATTGTTTGGTTACTTACAGAACAAAAGTCCGAATGAAACTGTAGCACAGTAGCAAGTAGCTCAGTTATAATTCTGTGAAAAATGTGCATTACAGTGTTGACAACATTTTCATTTGACACATATATTAATGTTTCTCACTCAATACAAAACTTCTTGGATCACATTTACATATTGGTGGCATATCATTGGCAATATTTGTGTTTATTCCTATATGGTAACCACACAATGTTATTCATAGTGACAGTATTTACATTTTCAAAAAGTATTTTTGCCATGATTTGGTCATTGAGTTCAAACAGGATCCCTCACCTCATTTGACAACCTGCAGAACTCCTTAAATACGATCCAGTAGGACTTATAACAGCTTCTCTTTGTAGATGGTCACGTCAGACCTAGAAAAGAAAAGACAAATGACGAAAGAAAGTAGAGAATAATATATGTAAAATATACTTGACGACTACATGGATGTTGTCACCCGCTCTGAGGGAGTATCGTCACACAGAAGAGAAGGAAACCGGATGACATGTCATCCCGCTGTCACCGTGCCACAGTATGTGGGAGAGAGGCTTCATGTATACACGATGGGGGTGGTGGGAAACAACTGTTTGTGCGTTCAGCTTTTGTCATACATGCACGTGGACACGGGTGGTTGAATCACAGGGTAGTGTAACTACTGTAGCAAGCAATTTGAATCATGGTGTCCTGATTGTGTGTGGCTGGCTGTTTTGAAAAATACTACATATCTGAACTCACTGTAAATTGAACACATTCTCCATATTAGGTCATAGGTGATAAAGAGAGTGATGCAAATTGACAAAATGTCTTTTTTTGTCGCAGCTGTAAAGTTTAAATAATTATTTGAATTTTGAGGAGCAGCACAATTTGATGGACATTCTTGTAAACATAAAAGCCCAACTGATACACACAAATACACACCAAATGACTCCTGGAAATAAAATGTGCTTTCACAGTATATCTGCTCTCTGACACGAGGGACAAAGAAGAAAAAGAGAAAGACACTGAATGAAAACGAGCAAGATAAAAAAGAAACTGAAAGAAATGTTTCCCAAAGACAAAACATTTTTGGTAATAACAGAAAACGTTGTCATTTTAACATGAAAATGCGAGCGTGCTCTCACTCTGAAGAAGTCCTGCTCATGTAAAGACTTTTCAATGCAGAGATGGTTACTACCCCTGCCTCTTGAACCACATGTCCCCCCCTGCTGGCCCAGGATCAGACCCTGCATGAGCTTTTCTGCTGTGACTCCTCAATACTGTCTCTGCTCTCTATAAACATGCAACCTTCAGAGCAAGAAGAGATATCTTACTCACTAAACTAACACAAAATAATTGAAAAGATCAGTATTATCTAGTTTTTATTATATAGGGTGTATTTTCTGACAGGGTTTCATTGTATTTCTTGAGTTTTTAGTCACTGACCTCAAAATTTCCCTGAATAAACATCTTACATCTTAATGAGCCCAAAGGACAGAAAAAGTTTAATAGCCAAAAAGTATGATTTTATGCACACAAACAATTAATCATCGTGTTTTCCTTAGATTTAGACTTGAGTTGCTCAGTATCACTAAAACTAGTAAAATAAATTGTGTGCTAAAAAAATGTTAACTTAATTTAGGCAGCTGTGAGGCGGTTAACATCTGCATCACTGATTAATTACAGCAAACCTTTTAGGTTTTTGTTTAGTGGATGAGGCACTGCATTAACAGCTACCTTACTGAACACAGTCCTGCACATGCACAGTCACACTACAAACGCAAATGCATGCATTTTCACTAAATATTCAACAACAATATTCACAATTATTTAAGTGAGCCAAAATCAAAAAAAGGCATTACAATTAAAACTGGGATTTCATGCTTATATGATCATGTGATTAGCCTGAACATGGACACATGCTTTTTCAAATAGTGTAGAGCCTCTCCAACAAAAGGAACAATAATTTGAGCTGCAGCTCTCCTGTCTGTCTGCATGTCTGTCTGACTGTCTGCCTGCTTGCATGTCTGTCTGTCTGCAGACTTAGGGGTGGAAATATTAGTGACGTAAGTCGTCTCCATCAATCAGCGCGTAGGCCGCTTTGACAGACAGGGATAGACATATGTTGGGGCGGTACTTTGGGATTTCTTTCACCACATAATAGGCGACCTTAAACATCTTCTCTGCGAAGATCATCCGTTTTTCAGAAAGGTAGTGGCTCAAAAGATACCGAGCGTAAAGACGCATACATGTTGTGAGCGGGTCCACTGCTGTGCGTAATGAGGAGCAGACACCCGGCTGTTTATTACCTGTTTACAGAGAAAACGTGAGGACAGAAACTCACCAGAACCACTTCAACCAGGACGGTTTGCAGACACTTTGTAATCCAGTTTCTTGTAAATGATCCGTTCCAAACCTCCGGTCGTAGCCCGGACTGGAGCCGGTGCAACTGGGTGAATAATGTCCTAAAGTCCTATGGCTGCTGGCCGCAGACAGAAGAAGAGCGCAGCCAGTCTGAACTGAACCAGCCCTCATGCTTTATCCGAGTTATGTTGTGATTATATCAGTCAGTAATAAAAACAAACTTTCCCCCCCTTCGCTCTTCTTCACTATCCTCTCAGTAACCGGATAAATCATGCTGTCTCATTTGAGATAACATTAACCTACTTGTGTGCCCTTTATAAACACTTTATGGTGGATAATAGTTAGGATGGAGTGTAGGCTATTAATGGAGCCTCTTGTGATTCAGAGCCCCTCCCCTTCACCACGAGCCTCACTAAAAAGGTGTAACGAATCGATCTGCAGCCTCCTTTGTCCCACTAAAGAGGTCATCGAAAAATCTCCACATTTTTAACAAACTTAGGAGCAGAGCGAAGAGCTGATCTGCACTGCTGTTTAGAGCGTCTGTGAAGTGAAACTCCAGATTTCTCTTCATATTCGTGCCTGAGCGAGAGTGTCATAAAAGTGTGTTTAATTCAAGAAGAAACTTGATATATAGTGCTTAAATTGTGTAACATTTTGCCGCATATTCGCATGAATTATCAGTGATTGATGTTTCAGGGTATAATCCCAATAATCAGTCAGGCCTGGTTTGGCTGTCATTACTCTCCCTGTGTCGACTCAACAAAATAGCCTATAATAGATTTGTTTTGGTATTTGGCGATTTTTTTTTTTTTGGTTTATTTGCTTGTTTTTCGCAAATTAAAACGCAGTATTTCTATCGATGAAATTTAGAGACTACACGCCTCACCTAATAGGCTACCATACCTTCACTGTTACCTTCACGGTGACTATTAAACCAAATCTTTTGATTGGGCAAATCTTCTCTCTCACACACAGACACACACATACACACACACGTCAACTTTTTGAGGCACCTCTCATTCTGTTGTTTTAGAGCAAGTTTACAAATCGGCCACTTGCATGTTGACGAACGGGACGCCTCTTCTGTCGTAGCCTACTATATGTGCGGAGACAGTAAGGCGTAGAAATGAAAGCCATCCCAGTGAACAATTAGAGCCGCAGATTGACAGGTGGGCTCTGACTGTCAGGGTGACGCTTGTGGAGGGGTGGAGTAAAGGAGAGGCCGGAAAGGCAGCTGGATGTGTCTGTCTATCAGTGGGAGCTGTCTGAACGCACCGCGCATCACCAATGTGCGCACATTTCACTGCGGAGAATATCCAGGGATGCTCGTTGCGCTCTTTAGAATAAATAATAATAATAAATGAAAAAACAGGAAAACAATACCAACAGTCACCCACAGTCTGCGGCTCAGAGGGGCGGGCCTGCTCGTTGTGTTTTTTGATGACTTTCTGAGAAATTCGTCAAGTGTCCGTGTTGACAATCGGACGGACAGCGTATATGTGAGTATTTTCATTATCCAGGCGGGCTGTGCGCTGCTTTCTCCGCACACACTTGACTGATTGACACACACACACACGCGCACACACTCACACACACACATAGCCCGGCTAACGTGTCACTCTTTCCTCTGATTTCCTCCCAAAAGACTGTCGCGGAGGTTGGAGACCGGAGCTGGCACCTGGACGGACTGACGGAAGGAGCGAAACACTAACGCGCAGTTTGGACTCGTCTCCGCCGCCGAGTGAGTTAAAACGCAAGAAGAGGAACTCCGTTTTTCTTCACTTTTGCTGTTAATAGAGGTATAAAATAGTCCAGTGAGGGGTGTAAACCTCTTTTTGATGGAAACGCGACGAGGAGCTCCGGTAGCTGCCCGTACCCCCCAACCCTTGATAGACTGAGATCCGCACGGAGCTTTTTTCAGCCAGTTTTTCACCGATCCAGCCAGCGATGAGTTTCTGTGATCGGCAGAAGTTAACGGACGAGCCGCCCTTTGCTTTTAAATGATTTGTGATCTTCATTTTATCACCGGACACACCGATTATAGAACGATCAGTAGAGATTAAACCTCCACTTTGCATCGATAAAAAGAGACTTCTTCACCCTGCGAGGGATCTACACTTTAATCCTCACATCCCGCTGAAGAACTGCGGAAACGCTGCTGGTTTTGATTTCCTCCTTTTGGGTTTCCTCTCCAGCTTGTCCGCTATTTTGATCTCTGCATGAAAAGTCAAGCGGAAAGTCTCGCAGCAGCATGCCGAGGAGAAAGCAGCAAGCACCGCGGCGGTCAGCAGGTAAGCCACGGCTCTTTCAAACAAACACCCCTCTCATCCATCAGAAACACGCACTTTATTCTTGCCACAGTCACGAGAAACAGCCAGGGATCAAGACAAGTTTACACACCAGCGTATAGGCCTGATGCAGGACACATTAAGGGTCCCTTATAGACAGTAGTCAGTATGTGTATCAGTGTGGAGCCGGGCATAATGCCAGTGTGCGTAGTTTTCCAGTATCTCAACAGCCCATAATAAGTTTATTTCTACCAATCTAAGGCGTGTTTGACTGGCAACCGTATTGTTTCATTTACGCAGCCACGCTTCGATGCCAATTCAGCCTCTTGAGAAATGAATGCGCTCAGCCGCACTTCAGTCTCAACGCTTTAAAGCTGATCCTCCTCTACAGCATCCAAGTTCTCCAAACAAAGCTCATCTTATCTCGTTTTTACAGGCTAACGTTTTTGATGTGTTGGTGCCAGTAAAAAAAAAAAAATCAAAGAAAGAAAGAAAAGTGGCGTATTTTCAGCTTGTGTTCCGCTCTGGGATTGCCATCCTTGATTTGATGCTTGATTGATCGCCTGTCATTCGACTGCCTTTGATCTATTCATTCTCGATAAACATCAGTAAATCATTCACCATAAAGACACGCATGCGCCCCGGCAGCTGGACTCCCCCTCAAAGGATAACTTTTTGCCCCCGTCGAGGAGCAAAGAAAAGACAAATTGAAAGAAAAAGTTCTCAAGCGGGATAAATACTTTGCGATTAATACCCAAGGGGGAGGGAACAAGGGAGGAGGGGTGCTGGGGCATAGCGAGATCACAGAGAAGCATCTCATACAGAAGTAGCCCCAAAACACTGCAGGGTGATGTGGGGAGGTTACTTCTAATGGTCAAACTCATCACCTGACCTCTGGGTTTATCTCTTAGAAGTGTTGTAAATCTGTCATAAGAGACAGGGTGCACCATTAAATACATCTAAATATAAGTGTAACTTTTGTAAAATCACTATTTAGTACCATAATCTTGGTTATTATCAAATAAAAAATGCAAATGAAAGTTTTTCAGATGAGCATGTGTAATAATTAGAGCCAAAAGTGTTAAAAGATAAGCACTAATTCACATTTAACAAGCATTATTTTGTTTAGTTTTTCAGAAAAAACGACCCTCTGCTAAACTAAATAATTTCACATTTTCTGGAGGAATTCAATGCCACAATTTCCATTTCAGCACCCACATTTTGCCCTCTGACAGTCATGCCTACATGTCGTCTTTAAGTTGACCAGACACAAACTGTTCTGAGAGAGAATCGCATGTTTGCCTGAATCCATTTGATGTCCCTGGGCGATGTGTGTGATTGACATGCATTTTCAAATGACGGGGGAAAAGAGGAGCCTTTGAAGTCGGTGCAGTAATGACCAAAGCCGAATAAAACAGCTGTAGAATGTTAAGCAGGCGGTGGAAATGTGAGGTTAAGCAGACTTAATCAAGGTTGTGACAGAAAGACTTTGAACTCGGTGGGGCTGTAATTTCTAATTGACGCCAGGCTTTAGTGATGGATAGAGAGAAATGTGTTTGAAGAACAAGCCTGAAAGTGAATAGTGTGAGTTTATACTTCTGCCACAAATAGTGAGCATTAAAAAAAGAAAGAAAGTGTCTTCTGTTTTCCAGCCTCTTCTGGTCACTCTGAAGTGGCCCCCATTCCGCCTCAGCCTTTGAATATTGATTTGTCTGTTTTTGTGACAGACACATGCATCACAGGCAGTAATGGTCAATCCCAACTTGACAGCCTTTGTCTTTATGTCATTTCCAGTGCCTGACATATGGTCAATCCAAACTCTTTAACACCTCTATTGAAGTGTGTCTGCTGTGTGTTTGGCACTCCTTCCTCAGTGAAATGGTGTACACCATTTTTTTTTTGTTACAATGCATTACCATATATTTCCACAACCTGGATTTGTCACTTTGGAGTTGCACTAAAACAAAATGTTGCATATGCTCCTCAGAGAGAGTGAGAGAAAGAAAGAAAGAGGGAGAGGCTTCAATGGCTCTTTGTATGCCATTTCAAATGGGCTCTGTTTCATCAGTCACAGTGATGATTTTAGACCCTGTAATGGCGCTGTACCCTATCTAGTTTATGACCAGTGACAATACATCAGTGTTCCTTCATTTGGAACCACATTACTGCATCTGTTAGTTTTGGCAGTTGAGTTCAGTGCAGTGCAATTTGAGCAGCAGAGACTTTTGCTGCAGTCATTTGTCGTCATTTTCCGCTTTTTTCTTCTTGTCTCTTCTCCCGAAGTGCAGTTGTGTTTTGAGGTATTTCTCATTGGACCTCAACGTAAACAATGCAGCAATATCAAGTTATTATGAGGAAAATAAAAATGTAGTAGAAAGAGAGAAACAAAACTTACTTTGAGTCGCAGTTCCAATACTTTATTTTCTACCTCCTATGAGGAGTTTTACATGTTTAACTCATGTTGATCATTCTAGATTTAGACAATATAACACAGTGTAATGAGTTTGTAAACACAACAGCACGCTGTAAACATAAACATTTGACTACTATGTACAGTACAGATATAAGTATGTATATAAAGAGTGTATATACAGCATTTATATACATATACACTTAAAGACCGCAAACCGTGCTTGAATAAAATATAGAATGATGAATATAACGGGCTGTTTAAATACAGGAGGTAGGTGGATATTACTACAGTTTGACAGCTATTTATTTACAGGATTAATTGAATACTATACAAATATACAATTTATTTGAAGTTAAAGCTAATGTTATTGTGCCAGTACTGCCTCTGCTTAGGTGCAATCGAAGTTGGCGCTGAAACGATTAGTCGAACGACAGAAAAAGAATGGGCAACCATTTTGATAATCAGTTAATCGTCACATAATTTATCACATCAAAACAACTTCTCAGACATGATGATTTGCTGCTTTTCTCTGTTTAATATCGTACATATTGTTTTACATTTTTGTTTTCCTGTCGGAAAAATGAAAATGTTACCTTTGCATGTGGGAACCTTTAAAAGTACATTTTTCACTATTTTCTGATGCTTTATAGACTGATTGATTAATCAAAAACAATCATAGCTGCAGTAGTCAACACCTGTGTTTATCGCTGTTTAAAGAAAACTGCGTGATATAGTGATATAAAGTGAGCATATTTTAATATGACAACATATTAAGGCTAGATAAGCAGTAATTAGTTTGTATTGTATTGTATAGAAGACATACAAAGAGGCCATAATTCTCTATTTGCCTTGATACCGAGGTCACTGTTTGGATTGCTGTCTGAAAATTAATGATATTGCTGCACGTCTACTCTCGCTTTTAGTTTACCAGCCACAGTATCTTAAATCAAACACTGTCACTCTAAGTAATGAATCTGTCAAATAATCATTCAACACGTCAGTGTGATTACAGTGTGACACTGTGCTGAATTTATTCCACAGGAGTTAAAAAGGTCTACCTGCAAAAAGAATACCATTTTTTTTATGACCTATCCTGCACAACATTTCATTTTACTGAGACACAGGAAGAGGCGGGGCAAACTGTGGGTGACCAATCCACAGTGGGGTGGACCAGCATACAGGTTTGGAAGTGTATGGGATAGACATCTTTGTTCTTAGGTTGAATTAGGCAGGAAAACTGAAATTCACTCAGTTTCCTTTCACTCTTAGATGTTTAAGTTTAGAATTATTTGATCTTGTGCTGGATTCTTATCTCCACTGACAGCAGAGAGAGCAGCTTCTACACTGACAGAATTAGTACGGGTCATGAAGGGAGAGAAAGTGACATGCTGTGATACTGTCAAACATGACTGTGTGGAAATGTGTTCCTTCGTAGCTCAAGATTGTAATTAGTTTGCCTTTTGTCTCCTCGTGATAGAAATGTAAGGCAACTGGCTGGTTCGGCCACTCACACACTGATGCCACTAATTAGAAAATTTAGCACTCTAAACATAAATCAAGTATTCAGCTTACAGTGAGAGACTGTGGATGCTGTTAATTTCTTTAATACATGTGATTCGGCGTCTCCAATAAACAGACTTCAGTGCTACATTTTAATGATCTGTCTGTATAGCTTAGCTCAGCATGTGTTTAATTAAAGCGCTCTGCAACATTTGTCCAGATTGAAGCCACAATGAGGTACACGCTGAACTGGATGCACAGACAGTACCTCGCCTTGTAAGCTTCTCCACTGACATCAGTGGTTGCCTAAACAGATCTCCCCTTTACTGCCACGATCACTACCTCAACGCAAAAAGGAGTGTCTTAATTATGACTTGTGGGTGGGGGAGAAGTTGAGCTTTCCTTCTTCCCGACAGCATCGTTAGCTGTGGTCCCTAATTATCCAGGTAGCTGACGGATCAGTGACAGGGCCTCACCGATTAATGCTTACAAATTCAGCAAGGTGTCAAGTCTGCAAGCTGCCTTGATATAATCAACTTGGTGTTAGCCACTTCTCGTCCACCCATCCCCAGTTGTTCCATTGTACACTCAACAGCAGAGGTTGCTTGTAATGTGACGGAAAAAATCAAAATGTATGACTTGTAAAGGTTATGAATGGTTGTAGTCTCTTGTTTAGTCCATGAACTCTCGCTATAAATAGTCATACTATGCAGTGCGAGTAGTTTTTAATAGGTAAAGAATAGCTTAATGTATGTGCCTTCCATTGAATGTGAAACATTTTCCCTCTGATCTTTCTGGTAACAGCTTTTTGGTTTGTTTGACAGAAAGGAAGGAACAAAGTTCTAAGTCGAGTAGCATTAATACATTTTGTTGTTGTTGTTGTTGTTACTTTGCATTGTATTTCCTCTGCAGAAATTTAGCTCACGGCACCTGTCAACTAAGAAGCCGTCGCCTTGGAACCTTGTGTTGGTTTTATCGTGATGTTTCTGATAACGTATTTAATGACATTTGTCGGGAGTTGAAGCTGCACTGTGAGAAAAAACGATGTTATTTGAAGTGAAAAGTGTGTGTGTGTGTGTGTGTGTGTGTGTGTGTGTGTGTGTGTGTGTGTGTGTGTGTGTGTGTGTGTGTGTGTGTGTGTGTGTGTGTGTGTGTGTGTCTGTGTGCGCGCGTGCGTGCGTTAATGAGCAAGACTAGGAATTGGTGCAACCCTGTGTGTGTGTGTTTGTACTAATGTGGAATATTCTGATCCTGTGATAAGGCAGTATATGTAAAGTGTCATTAACAGGTGACATTGACTGAAGGAGTCAGTGGATATATTTGCTATCCCACACTCGGCTACACCCGCAGTTTCATTTGCATGTGGTGTCAGAGCCAGTAGGCCTTCAGGAAATCAAACACACGCACACACTAATGCACACACTCGCACAACTACACTCTCTGTCCTCATCTTCGTGGAGGTTAAGTGACAAATGAAGATCGATGACTGCTCTTATGGAAAAGAGAGGGTCGGATTGAAAATATGTGGGAATTAGGCTCGCCAGCAGGGTGACGATGTAAAGGCATTCAGTGCTGCAGCCGCGAGGTAAAACTATCCCAGAGCTTAATGAGGTTCAGAGGAAGCAGGAAAACCTGGATTTTCGCTCAAGCACGACACGAGGAGCCTTGACAAAGAAGTAAAGAAAACAAGGTCATTTTTACTCACTAGCATCCTCACTCTTAAACACATCCTGCACGTATTTATTGTCCCTGATTTTCAGTCTGTTTTCCATTCGGAAAGATATCTTGGCTCAGTGTCAAAACAGCTGCACAACAAAAGCCACAATGTACAGTGGGGATGTAAAAAATAATAACAGGAATGAAATCATTCCCATGACTTCTCCTTTAGGGGTTTAGGCCACAAGTTGCTGATTATTGTAAAGCGCACACGCAAAGTTTTGCTACTGAGAAAATGAGGGTGAAATCACAGGGTTTATAAAATAAATTGTTTTTGTTTAATATGTATATACGAGCTGAAAATGTGTTCACCCTTGTATCCAACAACCAACAATTCTCTTTGTTATTAATTGATCTGCGCATTTTGGAATATTCAAGCTATTTCTACAGGAAAGGAGGAAAGGATTGTGGGCAATTAGACACCCAAAGGGAGCCAGCTGCATGTGCTTCTTCACACAAACATTTATCCGACAGTTTCTCTGTTAATTCGATCTGGTTAAGAATCAGACGAAGAAAGACAAAGGGAATTGGGCTCAGTGTGTAAAAAAGGAAAGAAAGAGAAAAATGGGAAGTGATGATTTAAGGCAAGAAGACGGGAGGTCCAGGGTACACTCAGAGGTCAGCATGTACTCAGGGGAGCCTCCAGTCTAGAGTGTGTTTTCTGTTTTCTCATATTTCCTTTGCAATACAGCTGTCTTGTATGTCTGTCAACTAAGTACTTTAGCATAAATGCACTTTATGTTTTTAGTTATCAATTCCAATGTAATGTTAAACCCGAGTATCTGCATGTATTGTGCATGATTGATGCTCTGTAGGGCAGACAGACGCCAATGTTTCAGAGACAGAGTAAGCCAGTGTTGGCTGCTGTGATCTAATTTGTCCGAAGCCAAAAACATTTTGCTCTGCTTTGGATATTTGTTTATGCATTTTGCCTGGGTGATCTCAGAAATTACTCTTTGTCCTTTTTTCTTTTTTTGTGTGTGCTGCACTTGATGTATCAGAAATTGCCACTGACGCGGCGCCTGTTGCAGTAATCATGATGATCATGCTAGAGATAAGGCTGGAGATACATGGCCACCATAGCAGGCGCATTGAGGTTTAAATTTCTCTCAGTACTCCTTTTTTATTGAATCTCATATTGCTGATACTTGAGTCAAGGGCTCAGTCAGTTAAGCTAAGACCGAAAAACTTCCTTTGATCCGCAAATGAAACATTAAAGAACATTGTTGAGCTGTATGACTTGCCACTGGAGGCCCTGTACGACCCGACCCTGAAGTTGTGCTGCTTCTGTTAACCAGCCTTGAACATCTGGGATGAAGCATGGGTGGGTAAGAGAGGGTGTGGGTGAGGGGAAGAAGACAACGGAGGGAGAAAGAAGGGCTGTGAAGAAAAGGTATTAAAAGTGACAGATGAACAGGACTTGGGTAGACGTTCTCCTGCAGCAGCTGTGACTGCTGCCATAGCTCTGACAGGTGTCAATTAAGAATTACTGCCGAGGCCCTGTAGTCATTTTTTCCTGCCCAGCTGTCTGTCTGTATGCCTTTTTGAGAAATAACACTTTACCCTTGTCACTGCTTTAGCGCTTAGCCACGGTCGCCCTAGAAAATGAGAGCATGGCGGGCACACTAATCGATAACCAGTGTATTAGCAATTATTTTTCCTATTGATTTATGGTGGGGCAGCGACTCCCACCATGTTATTAGCCGCTGATTATATGCGCGTGTGCTCTACTGCAGAACTGCACGCCAACACATTCACTTGCTTTGCTGTTGCCAGGTAGATATCCTTAATCTTCAAAGCTACGTTCACATGTAGGGACAAAATAATACACAATTTTGCTCTCAGTCACATCTCATAATAAAACTGCTCTCTGTAGCACTCTGGCTGAAAGTATGTGTAATTCATGTTTTCCAGTGTGATGATTTGAAGGAGTTTTGGCTTCCCATTAATCCAACAAAAGGAACCTGCTAACACTTTTATAATTTTAGAAACCACCTACCTGTCTCCTTGTGGCCTAAAGATACCTTTCCATGCCCTTGAAAAAAAGATAATAATCATGTTTTAGATAGACATCAATCCGTGTCTGTGCTGGGGCGTCTACTAACCCTAAATAAGCTGAGTTATCGGCCAGACGTGACCGATCCACATTAAATATAGTGTACTCATAATAGTTACGATTTGCAGAAGGACTTGAAACAATTGTAGCAGCTGTCTAGTGAAGAGAAATAAGAGTCATTTCAAGGCACTAACTACTGCATTGCTCTTTGGCTGAATTATTGTATCTTAGCAGAAATTCCATTAAAGTTCAGAACAGGAAAGTGTAAACTTTGTAATGGAGGGTTGCATCAATTCTTCACGCCAAACTATAAAGCAACCCTAAAACGGCTGGAGGCTTAAAAATAAAATTAGTGTATTTTTTTTTATTTGTGGTTGCCAAGGCAAAGGCTAGATATGGGCTAAAATATTCATGCACATGGTATCTGTACACTGTTGGTGTTTTGAATATAATCCCCCTGTAAACATCAGGAAAACATTAACATTAATCAAACATATGCAAACTAAGCAGTAGCTAGTGGTAAAGTTTCTTTTTCCCTTCATAGCTCTTAAGAGAGTCTTGGTTGTACTGCGTGTAGAGCGTGTTAAGAAGCAGTATTGTATATCATGAGAACAAAGGTACTTGTTTTTATTACAGGGATAAAAGCTGGCCTCAGCATATCCAAACAGCGGTGTGTGCAAGTGGACGAAAGTCAGAGGGTGGAAATTTCTATTCCCAAAGGAGTGTTCATTTAACTGATAAGGTGGGTTGAGAAGCAATGAATATCATTTTTTTGGACACTAGTTTACTGCAGATAAGCCATCTGGGAATGGATACAGTTAATAGATGACACTTTGTCCTTGAGAGCGGACACTGAGGGAAGGTCATGCTGCAGCCTGGTGTAGTGCCACTGCCATCCTCCCCTCACCTCTTCATCTTTATCTGGGCCTATTCCCTCTCTCTCCACGTTTTTTTTGGGGGGGATTACCGCCAGCCCTCCCTCCCTCCCTCCTCGTCCCTGTAAGCCTTTTCTCATCTTCCTATCTGTCATCAATCTCTATCTTACTGACTCAATTCTCCTCTACACTGCTCATATTTTCTTTCATCTTCCTCCGTGTCTCTTGCCCTCATCTATCGCTCTCTCTCTCTCTCACCGGATGCTCAAGAGTCAGTGAACTGGTTACAAGAACATGAACTCGACATCTTAAAAGGCGAGCATAATATACCCTTTCAGGCCCACTGGCCTTGCTCTCATATTTCAAGAAACCTCTTTTTGCAAAAGTCTGATTTCCGCGACATTCTGCAGTCACACTACGGAGTTGTAAAAATCTGAAAGGTCACAGGGCAGTTCAAGTCTTGTGTTGTCTTCTTTGAAGTCTGAACACATGACTGTCACATATTTTCCAATAGACATTTCCATTCCCATAAAGCATGTTGCACAGGAGAAGAATCAAAGCACATTTTGTTTCTGTGGTGCTCTTCATTTTTGTTTGACTCTTAACATTTAAAAGAAACCCATTGACCACAATTTGGTGAGGGTTTCACAAAGTAATCACTTAACAGTCGTCAGCTTGACAGGCAGTTGAAAGGGGATATAATGTCTCTGGCTCCCAGTCGATTCAACAGCGCCACATGCCACCCCCAAAAAATGCCTCCCAAATCTTTCCTGAGCTGCCGTGTTTTCTCAGACAGTGACAATCACAGGGGGGGTATAAGCTCAGCTCTGTCCCTCTAAATCGTCTGTCTCAGAGAGAACAGCGGGAGGCCTCTTGTGCACCCGAACGTCTCTTCTGTCAGTGTGTCTCTCTAGTCACTCACCCCTCGTACAGCAAACTAGCTCTGTCTAACTCACTGTCCACCTGAGCATCTGTTTCTGATCACCTGTCTCTGCCTGTCAGTTGACCCCACTGTTTACTTGCCTATCTCTGGTCCATCTGCCTCTCTGATGGTATATGATGACAGGACTGGCACTGCATCAAACTAGCCACCCTGAAAACATTTTAATGTTGAATAATGCTTGTATGATAGCCTGCATGAATATTAAACGTTGCTGTTAATATAACAATGAATGATATCTGGTGTAGCCAGTTGTGTAGTGTAACTATGTCAATTTACTCAAGTAAGAACTGTAGAAAAATACAGTTGTGATGTGCTTAACTTGAGTATTTCCAATTAATACTGTTACTAGGTATTGTAACTTTTTTTCCGTTACATTTATATGACAGCTGGAGTTACAAGTTACTTAACTGGAGTGTTGTCAAAAAAGAAAAGTTACTGTTCCAGGCCTAGAAATTGTCATAACATAACCCCCTATAAAACCAGAGATTATTGTTTTTGTGTATTGCCAAGAATCTGGTGATACAATATGTATCATGATACAGGGGTTGCAATTCAATATATTGCAATACTTTAAGCACAGGCATATATTGTATGTGTGTAATCAACCGGTTATCCAATCAAGTGGCAGGTGTATTACTGGTGACCCAGTGATGTGCTTTTTGTCGATTTTGGTGGAATTTGCACTTTGTATTTTGTAATATTTCCTGTAACTTTTGAATCATAAGTCTCAGAAACAAAGTTCAATTCAACAAATCTATCCATATACAGTAAGCCATGCCCATTTCCATTCAGATCAATTTTCAATCTGTTTTTTCGATACTCCGAAAACTGAACGGGGTACAGAACATCTCTGGATCAAGCTGTAAAATTCTGAACAGTCACATGCTCCAAACGGACACGCACCCCCCTTACATCCTTTCATTGAACAGAGCCAAACTAGCTGCTTCCAGACTTTATGCCAAGCTTAAATGAACAGCTGCTAGCTGTAGCTTCATACCATAAAGGCATGAGCGTGATATCAATCTTAACTATCAACAAGATTGAATAAGTGCATTTCTCAAAATGTTGAACTATTCCTTTTGGGATTTTGATAGAAAGTATATGACTAGCCAATGCAATATGCAGTGCAGTACTTTAATGTTATGGTATTACTACTAAAAAATTATATCCATTCAAAACCTAGAACATTTTTTACTTGTTTTTGTTTGCTCCCTCCTGCAAAATACCATCCATGAAAGGTTTCTGGTTCCTGTCTAACTGGTCCATTTTTGTCCATTTAGCAGTATTTTCATCCACCTTCTACCATACCTTATACTTTGGGTACTGCATGCTGTTTGACCTTTGCTAAGGTCTGTGTAATATATCTGTCATCTTGCTGAAAACTTACAGTAAATTTGGAATTTGTCTGGCCTCACATTCGGAGTCCAATAATGGACACATTCCCGGTGTGTATGAGTCATTTCTAGGTGTGAGTGTGACATACTTTTTTTTACTTAACTAATCTGTTTTTCCTCTCCATCTTCTCAGTTTGTCACTTCATTCATTCCCTGCCTTGCCTCATAGTTGGAGCCTTAAGTTGGAGAACAGAAACCTCTCTGGTATCACCTTAGCTGTGCTTGTTTCTACTATTCTGCTGTATTAACTGCCATAACATATAAGTCATATTCACATTACTATAGATATTATGGTAGATACCGTACAGCTAATGCTATTTTGGAACGGGGGCTTCATCCCTGGTTGTTGGAAGCAGAACAGAAATCTCATATCTGTATTTCTTTTTCCAAAAAGACAAGATATGACATTGTGCTGTGAGGTTCAGGACACGTAAGAGCTTAAAAACTTGTGCTAAACTGTGTTCTCCATAGGACAGGAAATTAACACGCATGACTACACAGGCCTGTCTGAGTATTTTTTTTAAAGTTCACATATTCATAGGACGCCTTAAAACTATTTTAAAACTAGAGTCGGACATTTTTAGCCTCGCGCTGCCAGACAGTGGAGCTACTATGGACGCACGCTGATGGCCCAGTCCTGAGCGGATGGAAATGTGCACCCACCCCTCCTCTTGATATTTGGGATCTATTATGTATGGAGGAGCTGAGTGTCTACATGTCCGGGGCCAGAGAGCTAGACAGGACTGGGTGAGGCACTATTGTGTGAGTGTGTGTGTGTGTGTGTGTGAGGAGGGGTACAAAGGGGTGAAAAAAAGAGGAGAAAAAGAGAGTGACAGCAGACAAAAAGAACCAGGGAGAAAAAGGGGGGTTGGAAAAAGAGGAGGCAAAGCAACAGAGGAGTGAAAGAGAAATGACTTGAGGGGTTGAGGGATGGAGAGAGAGGTGAATAAAGCAAGAGAAAAAGTATCAAGGCAATGGAGACGAAAAAAGAGGGAGAGAGAGAGAGAGAAAGCTGTTAGATAGTGGAGGAGAGGGAAGGAGAGAGGGGAGGATGTCACCCATGGCTGCCACTCATCACTCACAGCTTAATGACGCTGTTTTTTTTTTCTTCCTTCTCCCGCTTCTTTTCCATGTGAGAGGAGGGAGGGAGAATGGCCCCATCACATGGGGTCATACAGAGTTCACAACCTCCAGGTGGGACTGTCCTCCACCAGTGAAGTGTTGTGCACGTGTGTGGTATGTAGCTGTAAGGACCGTCTGGACCTGGAGATAGTTAAATGAGGATGTTTTAAGAAACTCTAACCAACAAATCTGGCGATGTTTGGTAGTCCGATGAGAGTTAGTTTTAGGTTTAAGGTTAATCAAGTTATGGCAAATGTCAAAACAAGCACAAGCAGAAAGCAGACTGGAAGATGCAGGTTTTTTTAAATGTCTGACATTTCTGTAAACATGGTTAAGGTTTTGTTTCGACTGCCTGCCAGCTTCTAAATGTTGGTTAAGGTGCAAATGCCTTGTCCAAAGTTTGTGTTCATGTGTTTACGTATATGCAGGTTTGAAGCATGTGTATTTACGCGTGTGTGCAGGCATGTTTGTTTTCAAGATTCTGGCTGTCTGTTGCTTCCTTCTGGGATTGGCACGGTTCCTATTGGAGTTTTTATTCGGCTGGTGTTTGTGTGTGTTCAGCTCCTCTTGTCCTCTCACTCAGTCCCGTTTCTGGGAAGCATCAGCCGTTTAAAACTCAAACGGCAGGATTTTTATCCCTTGCTCTTCTCCTCGCACCAAATTTGGGGAACAGCTGGGGCAGCCATGACGATGATTTGTCTCCCTCTGCCCGTCCGCCTGACAGGTTGAGAGCATGCACACAAACACAGACACACAGACACACACACACACACACACACACACACACGTACACAGACACTCAGTAATATGCACATACACACACAATTAAACATGCACTCAGTATCACAGACAGACAGGCACAAACACACAGACACGTATCCCTTATAAGAGGCCATGTTCTCAGGGCGCTGCCAAAACACTCTGATTTCCCTTAGCTTGGGCGGCCATACATCAGCTTGGGGCCTCCCAGCCCGGATGGCAGGGGCTGACAGAATGACATGTGTCATTTATCAAACAAGGGGCGCCAGGCCTCAGGAAAAGAACAGACCGCCGCGTGACAAAGCCCCCGAGAGCTCTCCTCCACTCGCAACGAGGGGAGTGTGTCATGGGATAGACACTGACAAATCTGCGGAGATAGAACACACATGGATACACGCTGACAACAACACACAAGCAGAGGAAACACACACTGAGAGGCACTTCCAGTACAGATACCAACCCAGTGATCACACATTCTATCCAAGCTACATTGTGGCTTTAAATGCATTTTGTGTTTTAAAGAAAGTCCTGTAAAACTCTAAAAAATATTTCAAGAAAAACTATATTTTCTGGATTTTAACGTGCTGGCTCTGGACCTACAAACACACATACCCACACATACACCCACATATATGTTTCCCTTGCAGGCAGAGAAGCTGCATGCCAAAGCTTCTCTTGTTGCCAGCAGCAGGCCTGTCTGTGTGCCCGTCCTTATTAATGAACGGTCACTGGCTGCCGAAAGGAACTCTCTTAGTTGGCAACGCCACTCCATCTTCTTCCTTTCATATCCATGCCACCACATACTCACAATTTCCCTCTTTCTCCTTCATTATGTCTCCCTCCTCTTCATTCCTTCCCTTCCCTCTACCCTCTCTCTGTCGTGATCCCCCTCCACCCCCCGTTTACTCTTTCCATAGCCCGTTCATTTGTCTTCATAAGCCTAATTTATTTTCTCTGCCAGATGCAAGCTGACAGCCATCAGTCTCTCTCCCACACACTGACGCACACACACACCTGACCTCTTGACACACAGAAAAACATACACTACCATACGTACAAATGCACAAAGCTCTTTTCTCGCTTTCTCTTTTTATTCATTTACTCTCTCTCTATTACACACACGCACAGCCCGTATTACCTCTCGTTGCTCTTAGGTCAGCTCCGCAGTCGGATACCCTCTGTTTTACCCCTGTCCTCCACCCACACCAACCCTAAAAAGCCTCCCATTAACATTACTGAAGATGGATGCTTCTTCATAGCTGAGATTGATTGCGGATGTAGAGTTATGGTGCCATTTATGTGTGTGTGTCTGTAAGTGTGTGTGCGTGGTAGTGTTAGATGGAGGGCACTTTGGGAGGCGGCGTTTGGAGCTGAAATGTGAGGGAGGTAGGCTTTTCTCTCGTTTCCAGAACCTTCCAGCCGTTCGTTGTCTGTCCGCAGTCTGATATTGTGCTCTGTTGAAGGATTGCTTCCTCTCTTCCTGCCTCTCTCTCTCTGACTCTGAAGCTGTTCACAGTATTGTACGCTTTCTCTCTCTCTCTCCCTCTCACACACACACACACATACACACACAGGCATGCATAGTCACACAGACACAATCAGGCTGAGATGGCTACTGATACTAGTCCACTTTAAGAGCCCAGTACATAATTTACTGACTTTCTCTGGGGACCCTTTTTCAGCCCCTAATTCCTCCTCCCTCCTATCATTTCTTCTTTTGTCACTTTATTGCCATGGTCATCAGGAAAGGGAGAAAAAAAGCTCCACACTAGCACACATACACACTCCAAACTGCTGTGTGGTTCAGCGTATGCTTTTGTTGTATTTTTTTCTTGTTACGCCCCTATGCTATTCATCAAGCTTTAAATCCTAAACTAGTCTTGAAATGAAACAGTAGAACTTTGTTTAATGGAGCGCCAGACTTCAGCACTAACTCGTCACTTCAACGGGCAGAATGAAAAAGAAAATGTGGCGATGCATAAAGGATAACGGTTTTGATGGTGCACAATTGCTGGAATTTCCCTGGTGACACATGCAGTTAAAAGCACTAAAATGTTTTGGGACATTTGGTTGTCCTGAGCAGCCTCCTGCCCTGAGGGTTTGAGGTCCTAATTAATTTCCCTGAAGTGACTTTGTGGTTTTTAAAGTCATGATTTCTTTGTCTGTCTCTGGGGTCATGTTCTCACAAAGTCCTCTGCGTGCTTATGTTCAGCCTTATGATGCATATCTGGTGTTAAGTTTGTTTTTGAATGTATTACTGAAGAAGTAGATACAAGTAGAGACGAGCTGATGAAATGTTTTGACTCAGAAAAACGCAACTACATGTGTTCCACCCCACTGTCCTAAATCAGACTACCTAACTGTTTCTACGGTCTGGTCTCATTAGCTTTTAAAACGGTAAACTTTTGCAGCTAAATCAGTTGATTTTTTTCTTGTATCAAGTTCAACTTTGTTGAACTTTGACAGCGCGGCGCCATCAAATGGCAAGCTGTAAAAAAAAAAAAAAAGATATTGTATAAAGATCAGTACTGTATGTTTCGTATCAGACAATTGGTGACCATGCTCTGCTGGACACACTATGTAAATACACATTTCTAAATCACCCCAAGCATTGTTTAATGCATTATATGTTCTGTAAAAATGAATTATCAGACCACATATACGGTGATACCGATATGTCTGGGATAGGCCAATATCGGCCGATATATATGTCCGGCTCTACTTCGCAGGATGGGTCTTGCCAAGAAACCAAGTGGTATTCATAATAGCGTGTTAACGACTATAGGGTCATTTATGCCCTACGTTAGATACGCATATGGATGCGTACATTTCACGTATTTCTGCATGTCTTCTGCAAGTATGCGGATACAGTCCAATAGGGACCAAATGTTGCAGTATCACTGGAAATCGTGGAGGCAGTGTTGGGCATTGTGCACAAAAAAGTGGCATGAATAGCTTACACAAATAGTTTTTTTTAAATGGCTGAATTATTTGAGGAGAGAGTGCGAGTTAGTTAGAAACTATCCCTATATATATGATGTGACATCGCCCAGTTGCAGGGATCGACAAGTGCTACAGAACAGCAGGGGGAGATTGGGTTCGGGCTAAATGTGAGCTGGACGTCAAAAGGGGAAGTGGAGGTGGATTCGAGACCGCTGTGTCTGAAACCACAACAAGACGCTTAGCAAGCGGACTGGGGATACCGCTGATATCGCAGCCTGCGATTTTGCCTCCTTCTCAATAGACGCAGGATTGTTATCTTCTCCATCGTCGCCATGTTTGTTGTTGTCATACAATTTTTTTCCCAAAACTTTAATGGAGTAACTTTTGAATCTGAGCAACTCACTCTAGAGGATGTTTTGCTCAACGTCCGTTCCAACGTAAAGGATGCATCAAAGTATGAGGGCAGTGACGGGTAGAATGTTGACAACGTACGTCTCTCTTTACGCACAAAATGGGAGCATAAATGAGACTTAACCCTGCAAGTGTTTAGCTTGCAAGCTTTGAGAGCCAAATATTTTGCGAAGACACAAGGATGCATTTCACTGTGCCATTTTCTAGTGTGAGCGTGTCTTTACGGTGTATCCCTCCCACCGAGAGTAAAGGATCAGATTTGTGGAACTATGTGTATGTGCCAACATGTTTCTGTATTTTTTTTTCTCCCTCTGTTTTTTTCCCTTCTCTGTGTTTTGTTCCTCACCAGTGTACAAAGTGGATGGCCTCTGTGAATTGAGGGGGTCTGACAGCGTGGAGAAGGTTGATTGATGGCTTATTGTGCAACCGGACTCGGCTAGACCGAACTGGTTAGGTTGTGACCCTGTTTTGGCCCTGCACCCTTTCATTTTCTGCTTTTTTTATTCTCTCCTTTTCCCTGTATCTCACCGTCTACTTCTGTCATTCTCCGACACACTCACTCTGACACAAAGTGCATAAATATACACATACCTGTATGTTCAACACACTTCCTCTTTGTGCTTCTTCTCAACCTCCTACCCCTCTCCTTCTTTGCTGCACTAAACTCATCATTGTTGCCATCATTCATTCTTCGCTGTTTCCTTTCTTCCTTCCTCTGCCCACTTTGTTTTCTTCCTGCAGGACAGGTTTTGTCCCATGAGTCATTTCATCAGGTTTAATTTTACATCTCCTATTCATACAGTCTGAAACACTGGCCACTCTCAAGAAAAGCTCAAAACAACACTAATAGACAAATCCAGTGCCACTTTTTAGTTGTTTCGCCAACCAGTTCTTTCCAGCAGGAGAATCCTCCAATGATTACAATTTAACAGATTCAAGACAAAGAGAGTTAACTGAAACACCAGACACACTAGTTTAAAGTGTGGTTCAGTCTGTTTTTTTCTACAATGATTTTCTGCTTCTATTCTCCACACAACCATAGTGATTTATGGTAATTATCCATCTTTGGGGTCATCCATCAACTGGTTGTTGCTAGGCGATGGGAGCAGCTGTTGTTTAGTCGGGGGAAGCTCCACTGTCAGGGGTAATGCAGGTGAATTCAAAAGGTGGCATCTATGAAGAAAGGATGAAACGGTGTTATTTTGTTAGCTTGTTAATTTTGTGATTCATTCATTACGATTTAAACAGAACACATTTTGTGTTGTGTAACAGCCACCCTTGATTGAACCAAAATAGAACTTGAATATTAATAAATGTGTGCAGTGCCCCGAAGTATAAAATTATAACAGTTAATTAGAGATTAAGACAATACAGGTAGCTGAATGGTAAATACAAATTTTGCTAAGGCTAACTTCTTATGGATGGTGGAGAAAGTGACAATATTTTCTCTGAAAGAATCTGTTTAACAAATGACATCTGTCTGATGCAGCCTACATTGAATCAGCGCTTGGCATTGGTTGTGTAAATCTTACTCACATCATCTTTAATTAGCATTAGTAATGCTTTATCTGTGCTCCGCCTGAAAACAAACCAGATGGTTTGAAATGTGTATGCAGCACAAGAGCTCTGTTCGATTGTTGGGCGTGGGGGGTTTTGGCTGAACAGCAGAGCAGAAAGGGCTGGAATCTGCCGTGCCGATGATCTAATGGCTGTTGTTTCATCTCAGAGCAAGCAGGCACTGACAGTTCAGGGAAAAGGTGATTTATAGACCACAGTCACTGTCATGGCGTGTCGAAACTGGCTCACGGGAGATATGAACAAACGGGCAGAAAGAAATAGAGAGAAAAAAAAGAGAGGAGAAACTTGCAAAGCAATTCAAGAAAGAACTGAGGTTGGCAGCAGTACTACAGATTTGTTGCTTTCTCTCTCCTGATACTCGTGCTTAGTTTGTTGCTTTCTTTTGTCATCACGATCTTTTCTGTCAGCAGGTATCATTTGGTCTTTCTCAGTCGCACACATTGTAGGCTACTACTAATGAGGCTGAGCCAGAGGTAAAATACACTGTCAGTGTGACCCATTTAAAAAAGCTATTAGCAATCCATGAGTTCAAGTAATTGCAAATTACTTGGAAACATATGTGAAAGCCCCCAAGACAGTCAGAAGTTTAGGAAAAGGTCATCTTAATTTATCTTATTATAAAGAATCCAAAGTAGTGATACAATCTTTTTGTAGTAACAGAATGAGAAAACAATTCAAATTTAAAATTGTGTCTGCACGTAACTACCAGCATCGAGAGCAGACTGTTCTGTTTTGTTTTCCCCAACCGGAAGAGCCGTGGAAGCTGAGAAGGTAGATTTGTACGACACATGAGCTATTAGAAGCCCCGGAGCTATTGTGCCATATGGTGGACTATTGCATGTGGGTTAGAGGAGGGTGGGGCCACTGGAGGGGGGCTGTTAGGTAGGCTTTTACATGTCTGGTCAAGCAAGCTGTGGATACAATTATGGCTAATACATGGTATATGTGGCTTTAAATAGCAACATTTCCATTCATATATTTTTACATGCATTTTAAAGAATTGAATGCTGAATGGGTACGCGCAAATAAGGTTTCACGCTTACTTAAGGTGGTTTTGCCTTTGTCGAAAAAGTGTTGATGCGCTAAAAGTTTGCCATAGTTGCCGAATAACTTTTGACATAGCGACACAACATTTTGTTGTAACATTTAACTCACATGACTCAACAGCCGATCAGCTTTCGTAGATGAGTTAGATGACCAAGGCGTCTAATTTTTTTCTGGTTTGCAACCTCTACTTCTTCCGCTCTGTTTACTTGCAAACTTCAGCCAGTTTTAGCCGAGAGCACCAACAATGCTGTACCCTAGTTTATTTGCTCCAAACCAGTTTATAGAAACACACCTAATTCACATTTATTTTTTTATCTTGCTTAAAATTTGCCTAACCACTGAATGGAAATACGGCTCATGTAACTTTGTACTGTGTTGGGAGGTGGTGGCGATATGAAACACACACTGGAATTTTACCCTGCATCCAAGTTTTTCTCCTCAGTTTAAGCAACAAACTGAAACTCAAAAGACAAAAAGGAAACCTTGAATGAGTGCCAAGTTTATAAACAAACTAACTTTCTAATAATTTGGAATGACAATGTAGATCTTGAATGATTTCTCATTGACTGTTGTAGACAGTTTGCCTCAGTGTGTGTCGTCCACAGCGTAGTCCAAAGAGAGTGTCGGGTCCTATGAAACCACAGCCACGACTATCCCAGAGAGAAAATAAGAACAAGAATGAAGAGGATGGGGGAGAGTAGAGAGGGACAGAGATTGCCTGACATACTAAGCATTACCATAATTGGCTTTTCTACATGATAGGACAGAGGAAATAATAATGTCATTTTATTTACAGCCTTCTCTCTGCTGAAACACACACACACTCATGCATGCTGTACAGGTCAATGACACACACTGATCAGGCCTGTCCAAAGCCATCAGAGGTGAGTGGCAGGGAATGGAGGGGCCGGTGACAAAGCGAAACGGGAGAGAGAAATAAGACTGCCACGGCAGAGCTCCCGTTTTGAAGGGCCACTAAACGGTGTGAGGGAGAGGCCGGCTGCCCCGCTCCGAATGTTGCGCTCTGCTACGCAGGGTAAATCAGCAGGGTGAAAGCTGGCGGAATTGGACATTAGCACCGCAAATGAGAGCCAGGATGGCCCTCTTCTCTCAGACAACATGAATAAATGAAGGTTTAGGTTTAGAGGGGAAGTGTGTTTTTGTGTGTGTGTGTGTGTGTGTGTGTGTGTGTGTGTGTGTGTGTGTGTGTGTGTGTGTGTGTGTGTGTGTGTGTGTGTGTGTGTGTGTGTGTGTGTGTGTCTGTGTGTTTGCGTGTGTGTGTATGTGTGTGTGTGCGGGGGGGACTAAAAACTTTTGTTGATTGTGTCAGTGCCATGTCATGCTCTACGGTTGTCTCACCTGGTCTTCCGTTATCTCTGGTCAAGTGTTGCTGGGTTTCTCACTATTATAAAGATATGTTGCTGTCTGAGTCAGACTTAATGTAACTTAAAATTGTAATAACTGGGTGTTACATACTTGCGGTGATGAAATACTATTCATTTATTTTACTTTTTTGATACCTTAGTTTGAAGAATAATAGCTTTTTTACCCTAAGAAGTGATGCCAAACTCTTCTCAAATGTTTAATGGTTTAACAAAAGCAGCCATGCACACACTTTACTCAAGTAAAGTTCAGTTGCAATTGGCAAAACTAAGATTTAAATCAGTAAATCTCCAATTAAGGAATTAAAAAAAAAACATTCAGTGCAAATTTTTGATACTCGTTATGGAAACATTTCAGCTGAGTTTTCGATAGCAAGGTCTAAACGTGTACTTTTTTGCATGATCGATGCATATGTATTTTGGGAGCAAGGATATCATTTTCACAATGGTTTTCTGAGCTCAGTCGCATTTGTTCTACAAAAAGCAAGGTGTTTGTGTTTGTGTGTGTTTGTGTGTGTGTGTGTGTGTGTGTGTGTGTGTGTGTGTGTGTGTGTGTGTGTGTGTGTGTGTGTGTGTGTGTGTGTGTGTGTGTGTGTGTGTGTGTGTGTGTGTGTGTGTGTGTGTGTGTGTGCGCGTGTTAATGAGCAAGACTAGGAATTTGTGCAACCCTGTGTGTGTGTGTTTGTACTAATGTGGAATATTCTGATCCTGTGATAAGGCAGTATATGTAAAGTGTCATTAACAGGTGACATTGACTGAAGGAGTCAGTGGATATATTTGCTATCCCACACTCGGCTACACCCGCAGTTTCATTTGCATGTGGTGTCAGAGCCAGTAGGCCTTCAGGAAATCAAACACACACACACACTAATGCACACACTCGCACAACTACACCTCACACAGCTTACTGCCTTGGGGGAGGGATGTAGTTTGGGGTAGAGGTGTGTGTGCGTGTGTGTGTGTGTGTGTGTGTGTGTGTGTGTGTGTGTGTGTGTGTGTGTGTGTGTGTGTGTGTGTGAGAGAGACTGGGTTGGGGGGGGGGTGTCCTACTGTGGTGTCACCTGTCTGCAGCAGGAAATCCTGGACTCTGGGCACAACAATACTGACAGGCTCCTCTCCAGACGCAGATGGCTTGGCCCCCACCAACACCCCCCCGCCAGCCACATTGCATCCCTGCATGCACCTGACACGCTATGACACTTGACACACACACAAGTGATCAGCCACACCTATCTTACACACACCTACAAACTCACAAACACTGCAGTACTTACTCTCTCCTGATTTTTCGTACTTAGTTTGTCGGATGGTGTTTAACTTGTTTCCCTGTCATGTTTTCTTCTGTGAGAAACGCGCGCGCGCACACACACACACACACACACCTCCCTCTTGTTCGCTGGCCTAAACACATCTTTTCTCCTCTCTTTTCACAACTTCCCCTCTCTTCCCTATCCTCCCTGACAGCACAAAGTGGGCTTACGTTTTTGACTGACAACCACAACAGACACCTTCCCCCACTCCTCCCCTCCGCCCCCGTTTTAATCCCCTCCCTATCCCCCTCGCCCTCCCTCTCCTCTTCCTCTTTTGTTCTGAGTGACGCTCGAAAGCCGCCGTGTCAGCATCTTTTCCATCTCTGATTGCCTTATTAGCCGGCGGTGGCACCCGCAGCTTTTCTGACACAGATGGTGAAGGAGGAGGCTCGAGCAGGGGGGTGAAAAAAAATGGCTGACTTGTGTTTGTTGTTGTTACTTTCCCCTCCCACCTCTTCTCTGGCTTGTTTGCGTGGACACTGACACCTCGGGCCGACACTGACACACTCTTGACACTGATGCCTGTCAAGGCAACATAAGGAGGATGGCAGGGAAATACTAGAATTTAGCCTTGGTGTGCTGTGCTGTGCTGTGCTGTGCTGTGCTGTGCTGTGCTGTGCGTGCGTGCGTGTGTGTGTGTGTGTGTGTGTGTGTGTGTGTGTGTGTGTGTGTGTGTGTGTGTGTGTGTGTGTGTGTGTGTGTGTGTGTGTGTGTGTGTGTGTGTGTGTGTGTGTGTGTGTGATTTTCAGGTTCCTCTCACTTTGTCAGCTAAGCTGCTTTGTCTTTAAAACTACTCTTGCCACACTGAGAAGGTTCAGTTTTGCATTTATTTCAATACAGTGGGCAGGTTGAAAGAAAGCTGTGCAGCTGCATTGGCGTCTAATTTAGTGACTAACTCAAGTGAATGATTTCAGTGTAGCCTGTGTATCATAGCAGGCTTACGGTTAAGAGCAAAGAGAATTTTACAGGAATAGTTTAATTAAGAAGAGGAAAGTTGCAAATTTGAGAATGTACGTTCTCTCACACACACTTTCACACACATGCAAGGCTGAGAGTTGCAGCTGTTGGACCTTCAGCTTTTCCCAGGCAGCAGTAACTGGCATCTCACAAACATCAGGTATTATGTCCATTCCGATTATGGGATAGAGAGCTACATGCTGTTTGAAGCTGACAGCACATCTGCCTCCTCACTGGAGACTGATTCTGGCACCTCAGACAAGCATCTTACGAAGAATGGATTGGAGGAGCAGCCTTAGCATATGTAACCCTCTCTCTAGTTTTCCCACTCGCTGCCTCTGTGTAATATGTCTCTTAATCTGGTTCCAGGATCATATGTAAACCGTTTTGTCTTTCTACTATTGTAGAGAAAAATGTCTTTCTTTTTTTAAAATCTTTGTCATCTGGAGGTTAAAAGGGATTATAATGCAGATGTATAATTTTCAAAACAAATGATTCGTGAAATTTGTCGACAGTTACAGAGTGGGCAGCCATTTTCCATGATCCTATAAATCTCTCTGTCTTATATTAAAATGGCACATTTGAAGCTGTGAGTACTCTGGGAGCACAGGCAGTAACAACATGGCTTGTCATGTCCACTGGCCGTTTCCTAGCATCACGCTGTGAGGACTTCCACAGCCAATGCCAAGTTGACTCCAGCCAACCATGGCTTGGCAACACTGATGCAGCTGGCATTTTCCTCCACTATCTCTTACTTGTGAATCCATAGAATGTGTGGCATGTTGGAAGAATAGAGCAAATCAAAGTCAGATAAAGATCTTTGGTCCACATACAGCCGCAAAATAGACAGTGCTCTGGCATTTCAATTTGCTCATTAGGAAAAATGTTATATATTTGATGAATATACTGAAATATTTGCACATTTGCAGTACATTCATCTTATTAATGCACTGTTATCACTCAGTATATGTTGTGAAAGAAACATCAAAGTGAGTCTTTAACAGAGCAATCAGTGAGGCATATTTTCCTCTTCCTTGCTTTTTTTTCAATTGTCAAGAGACATAAATGTATTTCTATTGGGAAGTAACAGACACGATTAATACGTTTCATCTTTGCTGAGGATTTGTTATCTTTAAAAGTTAAAATTTGGCTTTTTTTTATTTTTTAAACCAAGCATAAACATTTCTGTTCTCATCTCTGCTCTCAATCCTTGCTGAGCTGTAGTGTTCAATAGCCCCATTAGGCAGTGCCGTGAAGAGGACTATCTGTCATTGTCAAGATATGGATGTTTGCCACTTTATTATTGCAAACCTGTGTCCTCTGCTGGGACAATTGACAAAAATCTCTTTAGGATTATTGCACATAACACCTTTATATAGTAAGGGTGGTAGATGCATAATCTGTGTCATTCTGATGTATCAAAATGATATATATAAACAATATCTAATTTAATTTTTCTGCTCTTTTGTGTTTTCCAGCTTATGGATCTGAGGACGAATTTATAGTGGATAAGATTGATGAAGAGGAACATCTGCAAGATGACGGCCTTTCCCTTGATGGCCATGATGCAGACTATCTTTTTAATGATGATGAGGATGCAGGAGATCGTTATAGCTGCCAAAACTCTCCACTCAGCAATGGCACCAACCCAGACGCTGGGTACGCCTCTCCACTCAGCACCACCAGTGATCATCTGGTGGACCTTAAGACCACGTCCTCCTTCACTGACGAGGACAGAGTAGAGGAGAAGGTAGAGGAGAGCGCAGAGCCTATCAATGGCCTCTCGCTACAGGACAGTCTGGCAAAAATGAAATCTGTCTATGCAAACCTGATCTCGGATGCTTCCTGGTCAAGCATTGCTCTGGACATGCTTAAAAGTAAACAAGGGAAAAATGATGCAGTTAGCAACGACAATGGGAGCAATCATAAAGGGAGCAATGGGTTCCTGAACAACATCCATCTGAAGAGCAGATGTAGCACTAGCAACGCCTCAGCCACTACTAATATTACCATCAGCAGTACCACCACCAGATCAGTGTCGGGCAACAGCAACAGTGGCACCAGTGTAAGCTCTGGCAGCACAGGAGGATTAGCATATGACTGGCACCAGGCAGCGTTGGCCAAAACCCTACAGCATACCCCATACCAGCTCCTTCCCGAGCCAAGCCTTTTCAGCACCGTGCAGCTTTACAGGCAAAACAATAAGCTCTATGGCCCTGTGTTCACGGGTGCCAGCAAGTTTAGGTGCAAGGACTGTAGTGGTGCCTATGATACTTTGGTTGGCCTGACGGTGCACATGAACGAGACAGGTCACTACCGTGATGACAATAAGGATACCGAGGATGATCGAAGCAGGAGGTGGTCCAAGCCACGTAAGCGTTCTCTGCTGGAGATGGAAGGCAAAGAAGATGCCCAGAAAGTTCTTAAATGCATGTACTGTGGCCACTCTTTTGAATCCTTGCAAGACCTCAGCGTTCATATGATCAAAACAAAACACTATCAGAAAGTGCCTCTAAAAGAACCAATGCCAGCCCTCACCTCAAAGCTAGTACCCCCAACCAAAAAAAGATCATTTCAAGACATGATGTCCCCAAGCTCACCAGAGTCTGTCTCATCTGGCATACTCCTGGGAGAGTCTCCCAAAGACCAAAAAGTGGCCAATCCTTATGTCACTCCAAACAATCGATATGGTTACCAAAATGGTGCCAGTTATACTTGGCAGTTTGAGGCACGCAAGGCACAAATTCTGAAATGCATGGAATGTGGCAGTTCACATGACACCTTGCAACAACTGACAGCACATATGATGGTGACAGGGCACTTTCTCAAAGTAACCAATTCCGCCTCTAAAAAGGGGAAGCAGTTAGTTTTTGATCCTGTTATTGAGGATAAATTTCAGTCAATACCTCTGCCACCGACCACCACACGTCTCCCAGCACCAAATGGGAAGTCACAGCCTGACTCCCCATTACAGCCCACTAGTCCTGAGGAGAAAAACGAAGAAATGAAAGATGAGGAGGCAGAGGGGGAGAAAATAGTTGTGATGGAACCAGAGAGAAAAATAAAAGAGGAGAAAGAAGATCCTCCTGAAAAAGCTAATAAGCCTAAAAAGGCCAGATCTTACCAATATCTAAGAGAAGAAGACTTGGAAGAGGCACCTAAAGGTGGCTTGGACATCCTTAAATCTTTAGAGAATACAGTTTCAAGTGCAATCAGCAAGGCCCAAACAGGCACACCCACCTGGGGTGGATACCCCAGCATTCATGCCGCCTATCAGCTACATGGATCCTTGAAATCAACCTTGCCGTCATGCGCACAAGTTCAACCTTTGTTCAGCAACAACAGTTTGAAGGTACTGTCCTCTGATTTAGGAACTCTGATCCATTCACCAAATAGTCCCTCTCCACCGCCAAGTCAAAGGAGCAATGTGCTGGCCATGGAGGAGCTGGTTGAAAAAGTGACAGGGAAAACCTCAGTAAAAAGTGAAAAAGAGGAAAAACCTGTACAGAGTAAGTGCAGGTCTGCAAAGTCTCCATTGCCAAATCCTAAGGAAAAAAAGGCCTCATCCATTCCAGAAAACAGCTCAAATACAGTGAGAAATTCTACAGCAGAGAACCAGACTGACTCCAGAGGCAAAGGAGAGCAGACAGAGAGTAAAGTTGAGAAACAAATAAAGAGTGAGACTGATTCACCAAAAAAGCATGTAAGCAATGGCGGCAATAACCTGAGCATCATCACTGATCACTCACCTGAACAACCACTTGTCAGCCCTCTCAGTGCTTTGCAGTCAATCATGAACAGCCACTTGGGGAAAGCTTCAAAAGTGGCAACCCCCTTTGTAGACCCCTTTGCAATGCTTTATAAGATCAACAGCAACTCTGCTCAGATTAAGTCTGCAGAGCCTGTGAGTCAGTACTATGATGAGGATGATCAGCCCATGGACTTGACAAAATCAAAAAACTCCAATGGAGGTACACCTAAGGGTACTTCCCCACCAAACAACAATGGCAGCATTATCAACAACAAAACAGCTTTCAAAGATTTCTCACAATCTTCATCTCCGCCTCTACGGGAGAATGCTTTGATGGATATTTCAGACATGGTAAAAAATCTTACGGGTCGTTTGACACCAAAGTCCACGACCCCTTCTTCCATCTCTGAGAAATCAGACCTTGATGGCTGTGCTTTTGAGGACAGCTTGGAGGAACTGTCTCCCATTCAAAGACGGAAGGGCAGACAGTCGAACTGGAATCCCCAGCACATCCTGATTCTCCAGGCCCAGTTTGCCTCTAGCCTTAGGGAGACCCCTGAGGGAAAGCTTGTGATCACTGACTTGGGACCCCAGGAACGGGTCCACATCTGCAAATTCACTGGTCTGTCCATGACTACTATCTCACATTGGCTGGCCAATGTAAAATATCAATTAAAACGGACAGGGAGTACAAAGTTCCTAAAAAATATTGACTCTGGCCAACCTCTGTTTTTGTGCAGTGACTGTGCTTCCCAGTTCAGGACTCCCTCCTCCTACATTCACCATTTGGAGTCTCACCTTGGGTTTACCCTGAAAGACCTCTCAAAGCTTTCCATAGATTTAATAGAGCAGCAAGCAGTCAGCAAAATAGAGGACAAGACTTTTAGTTCCTCTGGACTTACAGAAGAAGACACTGGCTCAATATATCAGTGCAAACTGTGCAATCGGACATTTGTGAGCAAACATGCAATCAAATTGCACCTTTGCAAAACACACGGAAAGTCGCCAGAGGACCATCTTATCTTTGTGAAAGAGTTGGAAAAGTTCGACAAACAATGAAGATAAAGCTGATAGCATGACAGATTACTGTTGCACTATAACTCTAAGCTACAATCTGTCACAACAGATAGTGCCACAACTGTACTGAGCATTGTTACCACACATATTGTAGTGAAATCATGGTATCTTTAATACCACATACTGTAATTATTCAGTTATCCATAAATTACAGGACTTTGCACTGCAGAGGCTCAAAGCTACGTTGTAAAAGTAGAACTTTTGGTGACATAAACGTACCAAATTGGTGCAGCAGCCATGGCACTATATAGTCACTGACTGATTGTCGCTTTCCTAATGCACTGCATCTTATCTGAGCCTTTGGGAAAAGTCCATATGTTGTTTTAAAACTGGACCGCGCTCTTATTTTGATCACTGATTTTGAATGATTTTTTCAAGATGAATATATTTCAACACAACTTGCATATTATTTATCAGACAGTTTCTGCATGTTTTATGTAAAACAGTGAGCATATTGTGTCTAATGAAATGTCAACCACGATTACAAAACTGATATTCCTGTCTTACAAATTGCAGATTAAGCTGTTTAAATGAAGGTATATGGTTATAACATTAGCCATGTGAAAGATGTTCTAAAATATTAAGATGATTACAGCACTTTAAGGAAGTGTAAATTGATGAAGAAATGTGTGGGTAAAAATGAAAACACATCACCCTTTTGATTTTTAATTCCCTTGATTGATCAACATGGCAATTTTGGGGACTAGCTATGATATTGTTTTTTATTTGCCATTAAATCTAAATTCCCTCAGAAATTTTAGAACATTTGTTTCTCTAGTACACTATAATTTTTGGTTGTTTCAACATGTACAGTATTTGCGTTAGTAGGCTACCAATTTTATTATTGTGAAGCTACAGTTGTAAAATCTATGAAGTTTAAAAGTTATTGTATGAATAATCAGCAAGTATGTATACATGTATGTCAGCATATCTTGCTCTTTACAGTTCAACATTATTTGTACTGTGTGCATTTTTATAATGTTATTTTCTAGACAAATATGGGGGGAAACATATAAACCTACAGAATATTGTCGGACCACAATGTCCTTTTTCAGTGAAAAGTAGGTCCTTCAAGGTGGTTTGCATAAAATGAGAGAATTTTACTGGCATCTGCTCTGATGCATGGTCCTGTACATAACATTGAAAAAATAAATTCTCACCCAGTGATAGATTTCAAGGTTTTATCATCAACCCAATTATTCAGAATTACATTCTTTTATCCTCAGTTGTAAAATAAACTCCATGTCCTGGATTAAATTGTGGTGTTGTTTGAGTGATTTCGGGAGTGTGTGAAATCCAGACCAACTGAACCTGAAACACAATATCGTGCTGCAAACTCTTGCATTTCAATAATGTTTGTTCTGTTGTCCTTATAGATTATGTCAGGTTTAAGAAGGTTTTTCTAAAGTTAGAAGACTTTTAACAGACAGTATTCCTCTGCTGCATTTCTAGATTTCAAGACACACTATAAAACATTCTCTAAAGTAATTTCTGTGAAGCTGAAAAAAACTTTATCAAGCTATAAGTTGAGAACTTTATGCCCCACATTAAAATCATAATTTATTTGTATTTTATAAATGAAGAGGGCCATAACCACATTAGGCGATTTACAAATTGCATCTTGTCCCAGGTATGCTTTGAGTAAGAGATGGCTTTGCATTACAGTCACACAGGTTGGCACGACACAAAATTGGGGAAATGACCTCCAGTTTACTGTTATTTAGTCTAAAGCTTCTTAGATTTTAAAACAAAGATTTGAATTTAATTTATCAGCGGCTGCATAGACATAAAGAAGTGTAACCCACTTCAGTTGTCACCAGACTACATGTAGTGTTTCCTTATTTGAGGTTGCACCATGTCTATCTCCTGTACTGTCAGATCATAAATACCATCCAGTGTGACAGCCTGGAGTTTGACAGCAGTCTGACTGCTGTGGCTTTAAACCGACAGACAGCTGGTCTGACGTTTTCTGGATATGTGTATAAATGAACTCTTTCAGGGGGGTCGAGTTTGAATAACTCAGGCTACTTTTAGGGGGTGGATCAGGGTTTCAAATCTGGCATTCACCCCATCCTATTTTTCAGGCAGTATTCATTGTGATGCACCAACAGAGCCACCTTTTTGGCTGGCGTTGTCGGGACAAACAGTGACAACCACATCAAATCCCCTAAATGATTGTCCTCAAAGGGGGCTTGCTGCAGCACACGCTGGACCATCTCCAGGTCCCACTGAGGGAGCAGCAGCTTTCCCACTGTAAACCACATCTCTTCTTAATCTGAGCAACTTCCATAAGAACTGAACTGTCTGAAACAGTGTTCCCTGCAACAGGTATTAAAGATCACCCTGCAAGGCTGTTATCTCTGACTCTGACATGGCTACAAAATCAGTCTTCTCAGGTGCTTTGGTCCATTGGGTGAGGATGATAGCAGCTCCTTCTAGACTGCACTCCCTCATTACTATTTAAGGGACAGCAGGAGGATGAATAGGGGAAGCAGACTGCAGGGCTTGAGTCTACTGCTGTGCCACTGAATCTAAGTTGAGGAGGGAGGGAGCTGAGCCAGCCCAGAGTTTCAAAGACTGATCCTTGTCCTTCAGCTGACAGATACAGCTATCAGCCATTACCCGGCAGAGTTTTAACACAATCAATTTATTTTGGGGCTACCGATGTTTGATAATCTTGTAAAAGTATCGTCCAGTTAACTTTCCATGCAATTTACAAGACCAACAATTTCCGATTGTATGCATACTGGTAATTTAATCAATTAACTTTTTTAATCATTTATCTACTATAAATGTGCACGGCTTGCACCTTACAAAAACAAACTTTTACCTTAACTTAAAATAAAACAAAACAGTGGGCATTTTACTGGAGGTTATGTGCAGGACTACTAGTTTCATACCTAGTGTACTGTACATAAGCAAATAAGCACAATTTCACACAAAAACTATTCCTCTTTCAGCTTTCTGTGTTTTTGTTAATTTAGTCCAGTTACTGTAATGTGTGAGCTGGTGCTGCGAAAAGAAAGCAAACTTTGTTTACGAAAAGGACATTTCAAAAATGTTTCCACTTTTGCTTTTATATTTGAGGGTAGAGCAAAAGGTCTGTCTCAACTGGAGGGTAGGATGATGGTCTGTAGTATCCACACAATCTACCACAGTCTGTTAGCTTGCGAGCACAACCTTGAATGTATTTTGCTTGTTAGTAAGACACATTTTCATACAGTGTTAAATGTATGTGAGGATTTTCAATTCACATGCCATGATGACTCCTAAATCAGTGAATGTGTATGAGCAATTTCAAATAGAGACATAATCCCTTAAAGGAGAGAAAAAGTGAATAAAACATTGTCATAAAAAAAACAGGATTTGACTTTATGGTTTAACATAGAGCTAAGCTTTATAGTTCAGCCAGTGAGACACCTGATAAAAGAGGCCATGGCATGTCTCAGCTGAAGGTATTTAAGGCGACATGTTCCCGCCCCACGCAGCTCTTGAACACTAGCCTGAGGCATTTTCACAAGAAACAATAGAGTTCCAGTGCCTCGTAGCGTGCTCTGTGTGGCGGGGTAACGTTAGAAGCAGCAATGAGAAAAAAAGAGTCCCATATGATGAAGGCAGCTAATGTACAGAATGTTAACTAATGTATGCAAACAAGGAAGACAAAATCAACAAGATGTGAGACTCTTTCGAAGGAAATCCAACTTCTCTTTCATTCATAACTGTCTCTATAAAGATCTTTTAGTTTAGAAAAAGTCAGAAAAGAGCGTATTCCACTTTTAACTGAAGACTTACATACCGTCACTGTATGACATTTTGATGCACAAGTGTTATCAAAATGTGCTGTGAGGCTTGAACTTTTGGCTTTTGTAAACCTTATGACAGTAGGATGTCTCTGATGTGCAATTGCCATAATGTCTCTATATTTTTTAAACTGAACAATTTACAGAGTAATTAAAATCACAGATTGATTGGTCACCATTGAAAAGAATCATTAGTTCCAACCTTGAATGACACCTCTTTTTGCCTTTTTAATCAGGCAAAAAAGTAACTCAAAGACTATAATTCAAAGTTTGAGTATGTGCACATTGTTACATACAGGATCTCATTTAGAGCTGCTTTGTAGAGTCACAACAAAGTGTTGTCCCATTCAGGATCGTTCAGTCAATACATTTATTATGATGTTGTCTCCTACATGGTCTCTGAAACAAGCCATCACAACAGATACAAAAAGCTCCACGCATGACTTTGTCAGGCAGTCGATGTTTTGTTTGTTCTCTCGTGACTCTTGTTTGCTTTAAAAGCAAACACAAAATAAATTGGCTCTGTGTCATCACCATTACCAGGTGAGCAGAGACTCACGAGACAGCAGCACGAATCTGATGTTAAACAAAAGGGTGTTTATGACAAGAGGCGTCGTGATGCAGCCTGTTATCCATTTGTAATAATCAAAATGGAAAGCTTCGAGTCGCAGTGAGCTGCTCTGCTACTGAGTGGTAACATCTGTACATCCATGAAGTATTACGTGTCAGCGAGATGCACAGCGGGCAGTGTTTGAATCCTCGTGACATGCATATCATGTGTACTCATGCCGACAGCGGGGATTTGGTGAATTACCCTAGTGCTCTCTTGTCCCCCCCTCACTGCTTTCTGGACAACCTTCTGTTGATCACGGCGCTGTACGACAACACCTCACTCTCAAAACACGCATTCTCTCTAGAGGGAAGGACATCGAGAAAAAATCCCTCTCTACAGTAACGTGGTGAATCTGCGGCTGAACAAAATACTTTCATGTAAGCTGTTTCAGAAGGAGAATAGTTACAGGAACCACATTTCTGCTTCACTTTAAGTCTGTAAACAAGAGTGTAGGTGTGATTCCAGAAGTTGGGGGATGGAAAACAGAAATGCTATGTACTGTAGTCTTAGGGGGATATTGACTTTAAATCAAAGTATGCCCCTTTGCTTGCTATTGTTTTCCTCTTTGCTAATAACTTGTTATAAGAGTTGGTAATCAATCAAAAAAAGCTAAATGACTGGATAGTTAATCTTCATCAATCAGTTCTTATCTCTGAAAGCCATTCAGGGAAAAAAAGATTCTTCCACAACCCAAAAGCGTTTATTGACTTATAACTGATCTGTACAGCTTTAGTAAACGATTAACCATAAATATATGCATTGGTTACAATTTATAATCCCGTTGGAATTACTGTAGAAAAAGTGGTACTAAACTTGAAAAGGAGCCCAAGATGACGTCTTCAGATGTCTTGTTATGTCCAACCAAAGGTCCAAAACCCAAAGATATTCCTTTGTTAGGATAGAAAACAGAAAGATCTCAAAGAAAGATTAACCAGCAAATATTTATTTGATAACTAATTTGATAGTTCTCCAGTAATTTATAATCTAATCATGAGCACTAGTTTATTATCCAAACGTAGATTAAATAGGACATAGAATGCAAAAGAAATCAATAACCACATTCCACTCATAACGGTTTATTTAAAATATTTCATTATCAGTGTTTATTGTTCTGACTCTTGCTGATTGTCTCACTCAGACTATTCTGGTGGTCTAGCTAAATGTTAAAGACTATTCTGTCGTTGACTTTTACCAGTAGTAGTCAATTCATCCCAAATTATGTCTCTATATGTTGAAGGTGTGTGAAATTGTAAGGCATCAATCAAAAGTGAACACATAACAAATGAATACTCCTGATGTGGCAGACTCATTTCTTTCTGCTGCAGCCGTTCTGACAGCAAAACAATATAGCACCTTAAATTTTTGTAAAAACATTAAGCCTCAATGCCGGATTTGAGGAGAAGCTGAAGGTTTTAAAATCACCCGAGACATCTCATCATGGACAGAGAGTTCAATCCGATTGCTTGTTGACACGTTTGTCCCCGCTGAGATCTGCAGGCAGTCAAAACCATCTTGTAAAGTGTTGTGTACCTGTCAGGAATGAGCCTTGTTTTGGAAGATACAGACGACATAATTCATCAGGCCCAGGGAGAGGCTCTTGAAGAATGGAGAAGTGACAAAGTCGATTCTTTCGAGAATAATGACGGCTGCCAGCGTTCTGAATGGATGGAGTGTCTTTTAGGATCTATTAAAGCCTTTCTCCAATGCTGTAAAGCCCACAGGTGCGATGTGAAGGGTCGTCACTATTCCGTCAAAGTACCTGAAATATTGAGACATTTGTATATAAATGTGATTTTTTTGTTGTGTGGATGTCATACTTTGACGGTTATATTATTATATCCATTCAATCAAGAGTAAAAAGTACATTTCTCTCCAAAATGTAGTGGAGTACAAGTATAACGCATAAAATGAATATACACAAGTATCTCAAATCTGTACTTAAGTACAATAGTTGAGTAAATGTACTGAGTTACTTTAGACCACTGGAAAACACACATTTCTTTTGTATGGTTTCCACTACAGGCATAAACAAATCTACTTCCTGTTTTCAATTTGTATTCTTCATGACCAGAAAAAAGATTTGATTCCATCTTCTTGTCAATACTGGATGCTTTTTCATATGAACTAAAGCTTTTTAAAAAAATGCTTTTTATTTTATGTAATGAACCATTTGTGAATAAGGTCATGGGAATAAAGTTTAACTCTCTCCAAACTGTGTGTGTGTGTGTGTGTGTGTGTGTGTGTGTGTGTGTGTGTGTGTGTGTGTGTGTGTATGTGTGTGTGTGTGTGTGTGTGTGTCTGTGTGTGTGCGTGCGTGCGTGCGTGCGTGCATGTGTGTCTGTCTCGCATATTCCTATTGGAGTTTGGATCTGTGCTATTTAGGACCTAAGAAAAGGTAAATAGGTTACGCTTGTGGTGCTGTGGTTCCTCGCGCAAATTCCTCATTATTTTGAACTATTCCTGGTATTGGTTGCCAGGTTTGAATGTCAAATGTCGTATTTATTTCATGTTGAGCTGAGGGAGAAACCACTGTCATCTGTTTGGGTTTAGACCCTTGGACAGTGTGACGAGTCTCATTCACATTCTGTCCAAACCTGACATCATTTGCATGAGAATAAGCCCAAACTCTGCAAACGTGACACGTCCCAGACAAGGGATCACAACTTGGCTGTCATATTAGGCCGGTAAATTCAGGTGACATGGATCCTGTGTCCTCATCTGGGCCAACCTGACAGTGGTTCATGTTCCCTGCTGTCTTTTTCTGAGGGGCTTTGTGAGGGGGGGGTATGCTTTTAATCAGCATGACGAACCCTGCCACCCCCTGCACGCACACATACACACACACACACACACACACGCTCACACACACACATATGTGAGAGTGGGCATATGCTGAGGGGCAGTGGGCTGGCCGCTGTGCCATCATTAGTCCAAGCCTACACGGCAAGCTTCTGACACATGTCGAAGGAGCTTCATTCGACCTACAGAAGGTGCATCCGCATTATGCAAAGGTAGCAGTGTCTTTATGTGCAGCACTACTGTCAGAGGCTTGGAGGAAGAACTGAGAAAGGAAGTGCAGGGGCCTGGGGGGAGAGAGAGAGAGACAGAGAGAGAGAGAGGGGAGGAACAGGCATGGAGAGAGAGAAGCTCAAAATCAATCAGAAGAGGGGGAATCTGTTTTAAGTAACAGTTGTATGCGGCAAAGTTATATTCTCTAAATGAATGAAAAATTGGATGATACAATTCCACTTGTTTCAGACTGAAATTAATTAAACAATATTCTTTAATTCAGCAAATTTTAAAAAATCTGCCTTATTTGAAGATATAATTTCAGCAAAACATGGAATGGAATTTCCTCATAGTCTCAAATGTATTCTTGTTTTAGAGAAAACTAGATTTTGTGTTTGACTCAGTGTTGGGATGAGAAGCGTCTGTGGCATTTTTATCAAGAGAATAGTTGTTTTTTTTCTCTCACCTGTGCCCTCTGGCATTTTGATGACTCACTCTGAATTGGACTGTGTTCAAGTTAGAGGCACAGTAGGACACGTGTCACTGATGATCAAGTGAAACAGTGCAGCAACATGGACTGCATGACGCCTGTCTGCTCCCACCAGTAAGAAGTACAATGTTTTATGGTGATTTTGTGGCTTTAGTTTGTAATACATGCAGGAATCTTATTAAATCTGCCAGACTATTTGTACACTCCTTTGCATTTAATTGACAGCTTTAGTTCATATTTACTCTGCAGTTTCTTATTATAAATACGAAATATAAATCAACATATAAATGATGATTTATTGCTACAGGCGTACCCAGCATTATATAAAGTAATTAGAATGAGCCTTGTACACCTTGAGTCTCCTGAACTGCACTTTGTACCATTTCAAACTAATCCGCATACTTGCATAACAAAACTTTTGACTTATATTTTGCAGTTTGCAAAATGTCACTGCACAATGTGCAAACACTGTCCCTGAAAAGCTCCATTCTATTTCAATATACAGTGTGAAGGCAGGTACTTTAGGTGGTTATTTTTGTACTGTTCTGTTCACTTCATGCAAATTAATTATTGGTTCAAAAAGAACATTACTTACTGAAATGTCATCAAACCAATGAGTGCATTTGTAAAAAAAAAAATCACAAATAAGTGAGGCCAGGTCTCAGTAGACACTGATAATTAAAGTCTCTTTTATTTTGCTGCTTTAAAAATGATTGTCTGCCATGGATGGGATTACGTTCTGGTCTGTACAGACAGAGAGGTAAAAGTCTGAAAGTCATGAAGCAAATTATCACGTTATTTGTGTTCCACTTTCGCCTGGCTTCAAACAAACGCTCAACAACTTACACGTCTTTAAGAGATGTGTTAATAGAAGAACCAACAATCCACTTAATGCCCAAAGTGAGAGGTGGAGTCATTTTTACAAGTCCAGAGATGAGATTCTGCTTTCATTGCCCACGTCAGTACAATGATTTAGTACCAGGTCCTGCCAGTCCTTTGTCACTTGGGCACTGCAATCTTTCTCTGTCAGTTGCCAGGGGGAAGGACTGAGATTCAGTTTTTCCAATAACGCTAAATGCATAGCCAAAGGCGCATGGTCCAGTAGCTCATGAATATGAATATATGTATAAATAGACAAGTTGAGGAGGCGGATGGATGTTGGCCTGTCACTTTTGCCTTGCCTAACATCTCCACTGAGAGTAAGTTGTGTCCTGGATTCACAGCACAACCAACTTCCTGCAAAGTCAGACCCTCTTTTTTCTCATTCTGTGTTAAAGGCTCTGCTTATAACCCTGTTTTATTTCCTTCAACCAAATTAAGTCACTATCATTAGCAATGTGTATGTCATCTCTTTAATTAACAGTTATCCAACAATCATTATCACAGTCGGAATAGAGTGACAGAGAAATGAAAGGAGGGCGGTGGAGGAGCGGCAGCATGATGACAAGCGTGGACTTTGTACTAAACTGTTAATATGATGAGTTAGTTTGATGAGCTAAACACACCCAAACAGCTGTTTTTCATACAGAGGGGCCAAATTAATCTGGCTTGATCCAGTCTGATAGAGATTGAATTTGAGATGTTTATCTTGTGATTTAAATGGGTAACTCTGCTTTGGTACAGAACGAGAACTGACAACTGAGTGTGCATGATTTCTAGATTAATTACTGCGTTGTGCTTTCTATGGGATATTTATGTTCATCTTTCACTGGAGATGTCTTTCTCCTCACGCAAGACAGACAATAGTATTCATTTGACAGCTAGTCTATACTTGTGTGAATCCAGTTTCCTCTTTAATTCATTATACAACGCCTTTGGTCCCGGTGTTGTTCATGGTATCTCATCTTTTTCTGATATGTAATCAATATCAGTGAATTAGTTTTACACTGTCTTCAAACTTAATTACCTCCACCAAGGATGTTATGCTTTCAATTTGACTTGTTTGTTTGTCTGTGTGTGTGTCTGTGTGTTAGCAGGATAACAGAAAAACTATTGGCCCGATTTCCATGGTGTAGCGTGAGGCAAGAACCCATTAACTTTTGGAGTGGATTTCAATCACGGAGTGGATACACAAATTATATTTCACTGCCATTAACAATGTGAAATGGCCTTGGTAGATGTCCGTGCTCTCCGAGTGCCCTTCTAGTTGGTAGTGTGCTTAGCTCACTGCATAGCTGCTATTTTTAATGCACAATCTCTATTTGCACATAAAATAACCTGATTTGAAATGCAGAAAAGAAATCAAATTGAAAACAAACTTTTCTACATTGTTTCCTCCGCAAGGGAGATTACGTTTGTTTGTATGTTTGTCAACAGACTGCAGAAAAACTAATGGCCCGATTCCCATTAAACAGGTTGGTAGGATGTAGAAAGGGGCCAAGGAGGAACGCATTTCACTTTGGGGAAGATTGGTCTGTGCTCTATAAGTGCTTTTCTAGTTTTTCATTGTTTGAGGTCGACTGGCATTCTTTTATTGAGATATTCTTGTCGTATCCTCTCCTCTTTCTCTTCTTCTCTAATGGATTAATGGCACCTGGCTGGAGAATTAGTGCCACCAACTGTTTATCTTTTATGTGCTCAACTCATAATATTGATAGTAGTGGATGGAAGCCATCTTATCTGACTTTGACTCCGCCTCATTTCGCCTTACCAAAAAAGGGCATGCAAGTGACGTTGGGGGGGGGGGGGGGGGGGGTACGTCCGTCTGGCTGACGTATACCTCAGAGGAGAAGTGAGGGTCAGTGGCTAGCTGTCATGATGTTTTTTTGTACCAGGCCTAAAACAGGTATAATTATGCTGTGAAAACAGCCTGTTTAACATGGGGGTCAATGAGAAATTGCTCTATTGTGCAAACTACTCCCAGTGGCCACTGCAGTTTTTGGCACTTCCTTTTTGGATCAACCACAACGTCACTGTAATGGGGGCTTGATGGAAACACACATTAATTAGTATTTTCTTTTACAGACCTTCTGGAAATTTGGTTAGAATGTGTGCTCAGTTTGGATGGAACCCGGCTATTGTTAAAAAACAAACTTGTGAGAACTTCTCAGTTTCTTAAATCATGACACCTGCCCAGCACAATGTATCCCGTCATCTTGCAGCGGTATGTCATTTGATGAATGAAAGGAAAAGTCCTCTGAAGGTCCTATGAAGAGGTATTGCAGTCATCTTTGTTCGAGGGACTTTAAGGGCTTCATATTTTCAATGCACTCAAATTCAGACACTCTGAAATTCCATATGTATCTTCTCCAAAACTGATGAATTCCTGTCTGTTGACCTTTACCAGGACATCCACTGAAAAATGTACACATTTATTCCATACTTTGTTCAAAAACTATGCTGGAAGAGAAGATAGCAGTTGGCTGATTCCAAAAATGAAATACTAAACTTAAGAATTGAAGAAAAAAAGGCACAGTTTCTCAAAAGGTCACCTGTTAGCTAGCTCTGTTAAAATCCTTCATTGAATTGGAGGGTGTCTAATATTCTTAAAGACACTCAAGCCTCTAAATAAAAGAGGAACTTCTGTTGGTGCACCACTCGAAGCTTTTGGTTTGAGCATCCTTCCAGTGAAACTACACATATTGCTCTTGACATACCTGTCCAGCACACAATGCAAGGAGAAGCTCTGCTTTTGTTTGTCAAGACACTCAGCAAACTCGGCTCCCCAACTCCTGGTTTAACTCCCACACTGTCACTATTTGGCTCGTTTCTCCACCGCCGTGGGAGTATTAACGCGTGACATCTACAATGGCCTTAACACAACACGCTGAGATTGAGTTCCTCATTCTGCCTATACGCGCCTCCTCTTACCTTCACTCTGAGTTAAGCCAACCCCACTGCTGCGAAAGAGATGTGACAAAACCAGGGGGAAGGGATGTGGAAAATAAGGAAGCGCCAAAGCCGAGCTGCCACTCAGCGACAGGCGTTTTGACAATCATAGGCTGTCATCACTTTCTGATCAGACCTGTCAGCAAGAAATGCGGCAACAAGACAGCGCTGCAGAAAGAGCATCCGCGTGTCTCCCTCCTTACTGTACACACACACACACACACACACACATACACACACACACACACACACACACATACACACACACACACACACACACGCACGCACACAGATATCCAGAGTTGTGTTATTTATGTACACACACATCACAACGAGACGTGCAAACACATCAAACTTGTCAGAAAGTGCTACATACCGACCCTAAGAATAAAACAGGTTTGGTTACACAGTGAATTCGCTGCGCTTCCTGCCAGTGCTGCAGGGATACCCCCACCCCCCCAAAAAAAAAAAAAAACGAAAAGTAGTATGCAAAAGTGTTGCATCTGACAGCTGATGGAGGATTTATACAATTGGAAAAATAATTTCAGTATTGCGCTTGATTTGTGTGTCAATATGGACAGCAATCAACTCCCTGAATCCTTCAAGTGCAGCTTTCTTACTGAGGGCATTTTGAACTGAGAGTGAGCTAGAGTAATCAGCTATCTCATGCTTGTGCCCGTCTTCTTCTGCACAGTATTTTGTCCAAAAATTCAAAGAGTGACCAAAAAGCTGAGGCAATCTGAAAACAAAATGGAGCTAAAACAGTCTTATGAGGAAAAAATGAGTCGTATGAAATCCCATCCAATAGATCCAATTATCATTCTCCATCCAAACAGAGAAAAACAAGAAACAGAGAAATGAAATAACATCTGTCACGTCATCTGAGTCTAACTGCCAGTCAGACGAGCCAAGCCTCCATCTGCGAGGATAATGGAAATAAAAGGGGATCTCTAAAGCATTATTTATTTGATTTTTTTTTCAAGACACAAACTGGTGGGAGGAACCTTCGTTTGACATTTTGAAAGAAATATCAATTGGAAATTTGAGTAATATTGTTTTTGATTAGTTTTTTAGCTTTATTCTGAGTTTGTTTCATCCATTTTACCCAGCTGCTGCACGTTAAGTGATCTACATTTTCTGTTTTAAGACAGATTTTTTTATTTTTGTGTGTACAAAATTAAGCAAGGACCCAAAACAAGGCTCATCTGGTTAAATTGACACAGGTGTAATTATAGGGGGCCAACATATTTACAGTACTCTATATTGCGCTGAAAAGTGTTGGATTTGTTTTGTTTAAGAAAAAATATATTGTGTTTAATTTCTGGTCACAACAGGAAGCCTCAATCAGTTGTAAGACAGTGTATCCAGCTTTATATTGCTGCCTTTGTCTGTTTAGCTGTGGGTATCAACACCTCAACGCTTTATTGAAATCAGTGATGACATCAAGAGAGACTCCAGCATGCTACATGTTGTATATTTATTCTATTTATTTGTGTGCTGCTGCTGATCATTAGCTGCTCATCTGTCACTGCTGATGATCATTATAACACTAGCTGCTACCAGAGCTGGAAAGAGCTCTGAGAGACATCAGAGAGGCCAGAGTGGCAGGTGTCAACCCAAAACTACATCTGAAATGAAAATGTACTGAATGTTCTTAACACACAAGTCATTTCAATTTAAAGTGGTTTAGTCAATGAATAATACAGGAGAAGTATTTAATGTTTGGATCCAGAGTTAAGCTTTCATCTCAGCTTTTCTTTTTCTTTTTTGTTTATGGTTGACATGACAATCCAATTAGACGTGAGCTTGTACTTGGAACTTTTATGATTAACTAATTTAAGAAATCACTAAATGTAACAAAGATCTATACTGCATATAAAAATATGTGTAACAAAATTAAGTGCAGGTCGAGATTCAACCTTTTATTAAATCTGTTTTACATAAAACCTCAAACAAAAAGTAATTCAGAAATCTAACCTGAAAGCAGAAGCCAGTTTGTCGGGCTTCGTGCCTTATTTGAATGTAATGTAAAAACATCTTTTGAAAAACAAATGAACAAAATACAGTATACTGTAAATAATACTTTGTGTTACTGTTATGATATTTATCTCTAACACCTATTTTATTATTCTCAATGTCCTGATTTTGTAGACTATACTACACTAGACACTTAAATAGAAAAAAACCTTGGAATGACATGAATGAGATTCCAACAGTAAAAACAGTATCTACAACAAATCGACATGGGACTGAACAGTTCATATTTTCTATAATTTTTTTTTTTTTTTTTCTTTCAGCCCTCCTTGCAAAATTCCATCTTAATGTTTCTCTATTCTTCCGTATCCAATGCTATATTATTCCTGTGCTGGTCCTGTCATTCACACAACCTCAACCTAAGTCTAACATGGACCTTTTATAAACTCTTTATGCTATAAAATACGGAAATGTTCATTGTGATTAAATAGAGAGCACATTTCCCACAAGAGTTTAACTGAGAGAAAATGAAAGCAAATAACAATGATGAGTTTGCAAGTAGACTATTGTAGTAGAATATTTAAATTGCACTGCACGGGATGACTAGGAGGTTTGAGCTGAGAAGTGTATTACTCTTTGCACAGATAGATCTTAAAGTCCGGGTGCAGATTATGCCGGGGAGAGTTTAGTGTGTTTATTGTACAGTCACATCCATGGACGATACACGCTGGGGCAGCAGCTCCTACAAGAGCTCTCATTATGATTCTGTACTGCAGATTGTGTCATCAGTGTCTTTGCAAACTCAGGCATACATCTTTAAAAAAACATTTTGCACAATACATTCATATTACATTATGAATTATATGATATGTAGGCTTCCAAACTGTGTTTACTCCTACAGTACATGTTGTGTTCTTATTTGTTGTCCTTGTCTCACTGCAGCTATGAGGTGGAAAAATTTACTTTTTGCTTGAAATCAAGGTGGTGGAAGCAAAATGAATTCTTGCAGCCAACTTCACATAATTAGAAACATCTTTTCCTGGGCGCTGCGAGCCTGCCTCGGCCCTGTCCTGGATCACATTTTTGAATCCACACACCCTCATCCCACAATCTGCCATTATCCTGCAGGATGATTATAACAAGAAAAACAAGGAAACAAGAAAGGGGATGGTCTGGTGCTGTGGCAGGCGAGGACCAATAGGCAAACTGAATCTGTTGCAGCTTCCTGTTCTGTAGCTTTTGTCTTGTTTTTGTTCCTTACACTAACAACTAAACAGATAGACAAACAAACAAACAGCTCCCACAACCTTGTGAGTGACTGTTAGTCTTCATCTTGTTTCTATTCATTTTTTTTTCCTTCAGCTCTTCCCCTCCCACTCAGACATCACTCCGGCACACATCAGTGTTGTGTAACTTCCCTGCTGCTTGATGAACCCATGTTAAGTGCGCAGCAGCTGAGGATGTGTTTGTGGCGGCTCTCGGTGTCAAGGTGTTTGCAGATATTAAGTGATTGTTACACACAGACTAATTAAAAAGGTGCATTTCAAAAGCAGTAAATGAATATGCAAATGGTCTGTGTCTGCGCCGCGTTCTCTGAAGTGGTGATAACAATGTGGCTCTAAGCTCTCCTCTTAACTGTAATTTCCTTGATCCACCGTGACAAACAAACAGAAACGATAATCCTATTATATTTTTAATGGCACAGTTTTGTTTTCTCGAGGCAGTCTGCGCGAGATGTTGGTTTTTTTGTGTGCCGTTGTTTTCTTCACCGTCACTGACAGAACTTGAAATCAATTTTCAGCCACTTCTGTTTCCATCTGCACAGTTTTTCAGCTTATTCCTGCTTCTTTTTGTCGTCATTGTTGTCATGTGTGTACGTCCTTGTACCGGTCAACTAAAGAGAGCACAGTTTTCTTCTCCGGGGCAGAATTTACATTAAGTAGCTTAGCATCACTCTGCGTTATTATATGCTGCCATTTTTCATTACTGTGGGAAAGATATGTCCATTTGTTTTGGATGGTTTTCCAACATTGACATTTGGTATATTCCGTTGTCTCGCTTATTAAAGCATTTGAATTAATGTCTCTTCAGTGAAATGTGGTTTATTCACATGATGCACTCTGCTTTATTAACCTCAAACATACCATGATGTGTTGTGTACTTGTGGCTGACAAGAAAGTCAAACCAAATATAATTCAAGTGCATCCCATCTCTATACATTAGAGGCAGAAATATGCCAAAGTGGTGGAGTAATAATTTAAATTTTTGAACCTGTACAGACTATAAATTATCTACTTATACCACATAATAGCTTTGTCTCAAATGTGTTTCCTTCATTTTAGAGGTATAACATTTTAGCCTTCAAATGTGTAATGTGAAATTTATGAATATGCAAACTGATATTGGACAAAAAGATTTAGTGTTGTAGCATCCAGGGCTAAGAGTAAGCTGGTACTGAATGGTACGGTGTACCACTAAAAGATTTGGAGGGGCTCGCCGTACTGGAAAGAAAAATATACTGTCTCTTAAAAAAATAGCTCTTTCAGCATGACAACACACCTAACCTAACAGCTAACATCAAATTATCAGAAGCAACATGTTTCCCCCAATATATATTGCATATAACTCGTTCTGAACTGAACTGAATTGTGTCTGAACCTTCCGTGCACCGTTTCACTCAACAGACAACTTAGCTACTGCTTAACCTTCTTGCGGCAACATGCGCAGCTGGTATCCAAAGTGTTGTAGACAGACGTTTGTTGCAAAGTCTCCCAACTAGAAACAACATATACAGAACGACAACGAGAGCAGTGCGCATGCGGCTTAACCAGATCTCGCACCAATGTACGCAGCTGGTAATCAAAGTTTTTTAGCAGGCAGATTTTTGTTGCAAACTCTGATACTCTACTACACACTAGTAGTGTGATAAAAATGTACTAGAGTGATAAGGAGTCCTAGTTTTTTCAGGTGCATCCGCACTATGGGTAAATATGACGATTCCGGCAAGAAATAAAAACTGCTTTTACCCCTTGTAGCATCCCAATGTGCACTGCCCAATGTTCAATGAGATTAGACAACAGAGTAAGAGGAATGTTTCTTCAAAATCAAATGCATGTAAAGTAAATTATCTACTGTAAGTTTTTTCATATTATATCCTTAAAAAGCTCAATGAGGCAGACAATATGTGAAAAGGTAATGTATTTTTACCTCTATTTTCTGTTCCTGTCTGCTCCCAGAGCCCCCTCTATCTGCGCCTAATGGAATTTGCTACATGATCTGCTAGCTTCTGCGCTCAAAGCAAAATAACCATGGCAGAGACTGCTCTGAGTTACTTTAGGCATCAAAACTACTCGATTAGGTTTAGGAAATGATTGTTGTTTCGGTTGAAATAAGCATGATTATTAAGTAATTTAACTCAAGTACGTAAGTTAACTTCTAAGTTAAGATAGTAAAAATAATAACAACTCAACGTTGGACATTTGATTCACATGAACAGCGGTCTCCTTGGTGAAAGTCCTTACTTCCTCTTTTGCTCTCGTCATAATTACTACGACCACTAGAGGTCGCCGCCTCTATAAACATAAATCTGGGTCGTAATAAGCTAATCGTACAAATGACCTATGAGGTTGTTTTTTGGGGGGAGGATAATCTCATTTGCCTGAAGTATTTGTTTGACAGAACGATGTCAAGGTCCACTCACGGGCTGGTTCCTGAACCTTCAGCTGCATTGCTCGATCTTCATCAGCAGATGTAATTTGCTCAGACTGTGTGATTTGGCTGAAGTGGACCTCGGGTTGAGATTGTTTTGTCAGACTGCTGTTTCAAAAGTCAAGCTCCTGTCAAAACACTATGAAATGCCATCACTATTTGTCAGTATTTTCCCCTGAAGAACTTTTCGACACCGTATGTGCTTCTCTCTCTCCTCAGACCAGGTTTTGACAGTCACCTCTCAGCCTGCCAATTTCATACAAATGGCCACTCATGTTAGCATTCAGCAGCAGCAGTCACAGCTGCTTGGACGTCTGACAGGTCCGTCTAGAGTTCAGCAACCCTGTCTGTGTTGACAGCTACTGCTATTAAGGACACCAGCACTGCCCGGCGTCCCACTGAGCTGCTGACTGGTTTAGAGAAGACGGTGAGTGGGTTTTCCTTCTAAACTCCCTAGCTTTGGTCTTAAATGTGAAACTTGAGTGCAGTAATAATATAATAATAATTGTCTATCTGCAGCCAGGTCAGAGATCATGGCTGGAGGGAGGATTTTGTTTGCAGAAAGACACAACATTCAGAAAAAGCAAGAAAACAACAGCTTCTCCAGAGATCGTGAGTGAAAGTAATTTTTACTGTATTTGTATGCGTATTAAGCCCTTAAAGAGCTAAAAAGAAGAAAGAAAAAAACTGCAATTTGAGCACAATATGTCAACGCTTTAAGCAGGATACCTTCAAGAAACAGTTTGACAACCAATGGCACATTCATTTCCTAATACCTGAACTAAATACCTTATTCCTCTTCAACTCCAAAGGCTTGTAAATGTGCGAGCATTATTTTTTCAATGCCATGTGCCCTAATCAGTGAATAATAGTCTAAAATAAAAATTCAACTTGAATAAACAGCACTGGGTACTTATGCTGACAATGTAGGAGTTTCATTTGAAAATGCTTTACCTTCTCCTCTAGCAATGAAGAAAAGTCAACTTGTAATTATTGTGGAAGTGTTTGTTTGAATCTTAGTCGACAGAGGTATTTAAGAGTCTGAGCCAAATCCTCATGCAGTCTCCCTTGAACCCGACAGAAGACACCGAGACCCCTTTAATCTTGGCGGTAATGCACTGACAAGCTCTTCTGACGCACCTTTCATTTGAAATGTTTTAATGTCTCTTCACATTCTGCTCCTGTCGTCTCCCTCTCCTTTGCTTCTTCAGTCTCCTCATCCCTCTTTCTGGAGGTAGGCGTTGTCAAACATATTAAAAAAAGGAAGTTTGAACTAACTTCTGAGGAACATCAGTCCAGCTTTAATCAGAACTTTAGTGCAGCTTTTTTTTTTTCACAGAAGTTCATTTACTAAAGTGATGGCATTTGTAACATCCTGCTCTGCACCTGCTTTTGCATTCCCAAGAGAGGACAAACCCAATCATTCTCAGTTCTCATCTGTCAGAAGCTGGCATGTACAGTATTGTACATGCCAGCTAACATCCATTCAACCAGGCACGGGGCTTAGTATGGACGGATTATGAGACATCGGCCCCTGGGCACAGACATGCAAAAGACCCCACGGTCTTTCCTGCATAGGTACAAGACATAACGTATATTTTGCCCTTTTTTGTTGTTGTTTTGTGTCTCTTATAAGTCGGTACGCATCTTCTTGTGGTTTTGGGATAATGTTGTGTCCCTCTATTTTGTCTCTTTGTGGTTGTTTTGCCCCTTTCTGTTGCTGTTTTTTGCATCTTTGTGCTCATTTTATGTCTCTTTGGAGTCATTTTATGTCCCTTTGTGGTCAGACTGGGTCTCTTCGAGAGAGGGGAGTGCCTTTGCACAATCATTTCTAGTCATAGTCCCGTTGCTTTGACGCTACAACGCCAAAGATTGATCACAATTTCCATTTTCACCATGTATCTCTCCAAGAGGCTTATCATGTAGGGATGTGATAAAGCCTTTTATTTGCCCTTCACAATCTTCTGTCTGTCTCCGGTTATACTTTTATGAAAGACTTAGTGCCGTAAGAAGCTTCGAGGAAGTTAAGATTGTTCTGTGATGAAACTACAAGCAAAAGAAAAGATCCAAGGATTCATTTTCTCTACTAATGAAGCTTAAAAAATGGACCTATACCATCATTTACCTGTTTCTGTTTCCTTCCCGAGGCTACATAAAGGACTTATTAAACAGCAATCCTTAATCTTATGCACTTGGTTGATTGGAGCTTCTTAATTGTCTGCTTCCTTTCAGACATCAGACTTGTGTAAGAGGATTGAAATGCTTCACATACTGTACTTTTGAAACTGATTTGTCTTAATACCAAAGTAGACGGCTGACAGATTTTGAGGGCTGTCTAGCTGAAGGTATGAGGGGTTATGGGGCTGAAACTGTCAGCGTCCCACTGTGTCCACCACAGGGGTGCAACTTACCATATGGACAGGAATTCAGGTATTCTAAAACGAGACATTTGGATGCTGCTTTAATCCAAAACACATTTCAGCATTATAGTGATATATGCAGCGTATTTAAAGGAGCTACAAGGAGAACCTGGGTCCATTCACCTTTTACTCTCTACTGTATGATCATTTTCCTATAAAGTCACTCTTGTAAACTTCTCCTCTTTTGTAAGTCTCTGTAATGCTTTCTTTAATGTTATTACTTTTTCCAAGATGTTTCCTGTGAAGACAGAAATTAGAATTAATTAATATTTAGTTGAGTGATAATGAAGCTTTTCTTTCAAGGGCATTGCTATTTTCCCTATTATTACTGCCAAGTCACATAGTTCTTTCCAGGAAACTACCCAGGAAATGATGCAACTCTGTCTCCTAGAAATTGCCTTTATATAGTACTAAATTGTTTTCCCATTTACGGTGTGATGAAAAACATAATTGCTGCCTGTATTATATTATTTTTCTGCAATAAAAGCAGCTTGGTTAAGGTTAGGGAAAGATTGTGGTTTCACTTTAATACATATGTTGTATCTCAATATATTGCATACATTTTCTGTATTAAACCATGATCTTTCCTAACCTTCGCATGCACATTTACATTTGTAGAGTAACTGGTCGGAATCCTCTCTCAATCTGAAATGACCTGTGACCACAGATTAGATTTAATTAAGCCTGAAAACAGAGCCAAGACGTCTAGTTTTCTTTAAGACCGTTTGAATTATAATATGATGAAAGATTACTATGAAAAAAATGCCTACACCAGCTTTCATTTTAGAACTTTTTAATGTTAGAATGATGTATTTAATATAATATATGAATTATTACATCATGACACATCATGTGACCTGTATGATATCAAAATATACTGTAAATACCAGATACATACCTAAAGGCCAAAAAAACAAAACCTCAAACAAAACTGTCAAACGATTTGATGTAGTCATTTACAGCATATGAAAGTACCATTGTATGGAGATGTGTTCTAGTTTGCCAAAATGTTTTTTGAATAAACGGTGAGTCAGCACACCAGAATAAGCTCCAAATAGAGTTTTTCATGCACCATGGACCGTTTCGGGGCCCAGCCCTTCATCAGACATGAGACTAAATGGGGAGACACACCTCCTTAAAAATACCCGTGACAAGTCACGTGATCAATGCTCTCAAAATGAAAGTACATCCAAAATATTTCTAACCAGCGAAACCTGTCCTTTAAGAATCTGAAGATTAAGTAAGATCTATGAGCATTTATATGCACAATAGTTCATCTGTTTGAAAATGGCCTTTGAAGTGAAATACATTAATGACACGTGTGTGAGTGTGTGAGTGTGTGTGTGCATCTTTGCATTTGTGTATATTTGCAGAGGAGGGCAAGAGGTGATGACCTTTAATGGCCACTAAATTATATTGTTTATTTGAAATGTATTCATTTGTTGAGATAAACCCCTTGAGTTGTACCAACTCGTTTATCGAGGGGATCCCACAGACGTACAATCATTCTCTTCAGGATATAAAATGTAATACTGTTTGCTTGTCAGAAGCAAAACACACCTGATTTGAGGCCTTTAATACTGCATGATATAAGAATGTTTTTACAACGTTCTTTCCCTCGAGAAAAAAACAGAAGATGAAATGATTGTACTGCTGCTTTATTTTAGTGACCATTAAAGGCCATACCCCTCTGCCATTATACACAAATGCACAAACACACACACACACACACACACACACACACACACACACACACACACCCACACACATTTAATGTATTTCACTTCAAAGTCTTGGCAATTTTCTGATGACATTCACACTCCTCCAGGGTCAAACAACATCTCACTGCCTCTGTATCAATTATTAAATATTTTAAGCAGCATCCCGCCTCCACCTCCGTCACCCCCTTGAGACAGATGCTGTTATCATTTTTGTCAGAGTCAGTTTCCATCTGCATTTGTCATCCCCACACACATTTACGAGTTATCAATCGCTGTGTCAGGATGCAAAATAACTGATGTTCTTTGGGGCGGGATTGGATGGGACTATCTGCGGCTTTCAATCAATTCATATTCTCTCTCTCTCTCTTTCCCTCTCTCTCTTCCCTATGCCACTACTCCCTCATAAATCTCTAAGCATTGTGGGGCTGTAATGTATTTGTGGGGGGTGGAGGCTCTTCTTTGCAGGTGCAGATGGGGTGGGGGGTCCCGGTGACAGAAGCAGTAGTTATATTATCAAACATTACACCTTAGGGCGAACACGGTATCAAGGGCTTTCAGACTGTGTAAGCTCGGCGCGGTGGCAAAGGAGGAGGCACGACTACAGCACGCGGGACAAGAAGGGATTACTTTCTGTCGTCCATAAATCAACTCTCCAGCTAAACTAATCTCTCTGGCTGGATGGCAGAGTAAATACTCAGGGTATAGGGATGTAATGTGTGCTTGATGCATCTGGTTATGGCTGCCTGGCTGCACACAGGAAGGGTGAGAGGCACTCCGCCAGCAGTTACAAGTGTGTTAATGTATACTTTCCTGCCTGCTATATCCTTCTCTATCTTGTTTCAGATGATGGCGGTGGGTCGGCCAGCTGCACTGTGTTGATAGTGTGCGTGTGTACAGTTGTGTGTATGTGTCATCTCCCATTACTGAATACTGGGAATAGGTATTAATAAAGCATTTAAGCTGTCTAATGAGCACTTTTGTCAGTCATTGGACAGGGCAGGCAGATGACCGGATGATGTTGATGATGATGATGATGAGGATTAATGAATGAATAAAGTAATTTATAGAAGTGAAATTTGTAATGTAGTGCCAGTTTTTGCATTTATTCTGATTGAAATTATCCCAACACATCATTAACAGGGGAAAAGGTCAAACAATGGCTGACATGTATGCATACATTAATAATGTCCACCGGGAAGCAGCATTAGACAGTGAATTTGTAAAGTATTTTTGTATAGATTATATAAACATGTGAGTTTTATGTACATAAAATACATTAGGCTTCCTTTGACATTTTGGGAAACAAGTTCATTTGTGTTATTGCAAAGATTTAGAAGACAAGATCCATCCCACTCTCATGTCAGTATTTAGCTACAGTCTGCCACTGGTTAGCTTAGCTTAGCTGACTGGAAATAGGGAGAAACAGCTAGCCCGGCTCTGTCCTACATGTATGTAGTCTAGTGCTCAGTACTGAGTGTCTTTTATATACCTGTAAGTAGTAGTGAATAAGTGAGCAAGGGAGTGATTGCAGACACAGGCTATTTCTTGGACTGTCAAGAATTGGAGATATGGCAGATCTGGAGTCACTGACCAATCAGAGCAGATTGGGCTTTTTTAGGAGGGGGCTTAAAGAGACAGGCACTAAAACGGAGCGTCTTAGAACGAGAGTGAAAACATGGATACATGTATATAAACATTAAACCATGTAATCATGTTTTAATAGAAACACAAAATACAAGTATGACTAATAAGATAATATGGGACCTTTAAAAACAATACGTAAGATTATAGCATCTTAAAGTTATAACTTTCCTAGAAATTTGTTATTACCATCCAGTAAAATTGTAACTTTTACTGAGGTAATGTTAGTTTGGATTATTATCAACTGTTTTTATTCATTTATGAAATGGGACTTTCTGCCTTTTATTATCTACAACATACTGTTTCCTGAAATATAATTATTTGCTAACTTTAATTATGGCAACAACAAAAAAAAATAAACATTTTGAGATTTCAGTTCTCAACTAACAAAATGGTAGAATGACAAAATTATGTTTTTGCAGTAATATATATAATAACAATAATAATATCAGTCTGTGTACCGTACAATATATTTCAACTGTGTAGCCGTTTTTATCACATTTTTAAATTTGGGCTTCTCAGCTTTTACTTCTTGTCTGCTGTATGATGACCTGGAATATAAAAGTGCCTCAGCAGATTGTCAGATGGTAAAGAATTAAGGCATTACCATTTGAGGATACAGTACAGCAGAGTACATGAGGCTCCTTAATGTTTGGGCAGTAGGAGGGGCAACATAATGAGAAGCCAAGCCGAGTATTCACAGAAGCAATTTATGTTCAAATCAGACCTTAGGGAAACAGAGAAAGCCCTGGTGACATGTAGCACACTCAGAGTAAATCTCCTTGTACATTGTGTCTGGGCTCACCTGATAACTTAGTAGGTTTCTACATTTTCCCTTGAAAAGGATTTTGTCACTCAGGTTGAGGACACCACTGGGGCTTCAGGACCCTAAATGACTATTTGAAAATGCAGCGCAGACAATTGTGCATCATTTCTCGCACTCCCTGTGGATAACAATAATTGACCCAGAAGATGCATAAATGACTGTGAAATTGCAATGAGGCAGGGTTTTGTTAGAGTTGATTTGAACAGATGTGCAGATGTATTTCACTGTGTATGGTTCATGTTTGATGCAAATTATCAACCGAATCACAGATACATCTTGTGTCACATTTTAAGGGACAGAGCTAAAAGAATTAGTCGATTAATTGATTGGGTAATTAAAAAGAAAATTAATCGGCAATTGGCTATTTTTAAACTGTTAAATGTTGATTTTCTAGTTAGAGTACATGGATTTAAGGCAAACATTAGTTCACATACACATCTTTTTATATATTTTCTTTTCTCCTTCTGCTGATTGTGTGGTTGATGGTGATGGCTTTTGTTGATTGCAGAGAGCAGATATTGACAAGTGGTTTAGCATCAGTTTGTTAGCAGCAAGCAAACATTTGCTTCTTAGCACAAAACACAAATTACAACTGAGAATGTGTATGTCTGGGCCAAATCTCTTGACAATCCATTCAATAGTGACTAAAATATATTTCAATTAAAACCACACATATCAACCGCTAGAGGAAACACCAGGGGATCATCAAAGTCATTAAGAATTATCATCTGGGGGACAATGAATGTTAGCACACAATATGGTGACCCATCCAATGGTAGTGAGATCACTCAGTCTGGACTGAGTGACCAAGCTAATGTGGCTACCAATAAAACAATTAAAACATCAAACAGCAGTAACAGCCAGTACAGTTTGTCAATAAAGTGCACTTGTAAATGAATGCAGCATTTTCTGCTGCAGGGATTTTGGAGAAAGGGGGACACTCTCACATTTCCCTTCTCTGCTGACCTAACCAAACGCTTAAGGCACATTCAATTTATTTAATACTGTCTGTACCTTAATTTAAGTGTTGTATAATTATGTCAACCATCTTTATAGTTTAGAATACACTAAAGTGATAAAATAGACCAGGAAATGAAGCATCAACAGAACAGAACACTATGACCGTGTATGGCACATAGTGACGCCCTAATAGGATCTGCTGACCTTCCTTGTGAGTGCAAACATGTTTTCACCGCCTTTTACCTTCCAGCAAACAGAGCTGTATACTTGTATGTCGACTTCTATATGTCTGAACATCACTGCCGAGATCCAGCTGGCCAGTCGCAATATTGCATTATTCATAAAACATAAACACGCAAAATGGATTCCACTGGTCCACTCCCCACCGAAGTCAGAAGATTAATGAGTCACTCTTTAGGTTATAATTCAAAGTTCATCCTCACATACATCATATTTTGAAGCACATAGATTATAAGAGAGAGAACATTTATCATATGACAGGGCATACACAAGCTCTCCTGCACACACAGCACACACAAACACACACACACACAAACACATGCACACAGCACTCCTGTCTCCCTCTACACACTCTCATGCACACACAATTTGTTTTAACACCAGGCCCCACCAGAGTGAACCTCCTCTTTCACATCCAGTTATTCTAATTTTATTCAGACACATCTCCTCTGAAGCATTAAAGTGCCGTTTGCACAAACAGATGAGAGATAATAGTCTAAAAAACTGGTCATTCCTATACTCTGCTGCCCTGTGAGAGCAAGAAAGATGATTATCATTCATCACAATAATCAAACCATGAGACACACGCAGGATTTCATGCAGTTTCTTGCAACACCTGACCAACAAAATGGGTACTTTTAGGTTAAGAATGTAAGTAACAGTAAAAGCAGTGGTTTGGAAGAATTTCAATTTTATAGCATTTGCATTGCATGCAAGTTAGCAGCCCACAGTGGTACATTCAGTCTCTTTGCTCAATCCAAATTTAGCCGTACTTGATTTATTTAATTCCTTTTTGAGAGATGCCTTCATCAATGAATATAAAGGAAAGTGTGTTAAAGGTGTAGCTCAACATTTTGGGCAGTATATTCTCTTTTTTTCCAGAGAGTTGAGAAGATAGATACCACTCTCATGTCTGTATGAAGCTACAGCCAGCAGATGGTTAGCTTTACTTAGCTTATAATGGAAACAGGAAGAAACACTTGGGCTGCATTCAAAATCACATCCACTACATATTCAATATGTATACTGGGGTTCAACAAATTTTTGTGTGAAAAAACAGTAGTATATATCTTTTTGGATGGTAACTTGTGTCAACCTCAGCTCATCCAATGGTCACAGGTGACACAATCACATATTTGTAATGCTCAAATGTAAATTGAAGCGTTATTGATGTTACAGAGGTGCCTTGGTTGCTGTCCATTTGTCTGCTGTGTATTGTTGGCACTACTGCATTGGCTGATGCAGTTCATGCTCAATTGGTTTCATGATAAGGTTTTGGACATGCTGTTTTAGCCTCTCGCATGTTAGTATAGAATTTCGGACACAAGCCTAGCCTGGCTCGTTAGCAGTAACTTCTTTGAGTCTAAACTATTTGCAGACACCTAACCCCCTATAAAATCACAACTTCACACGTAATTTTTTTGTTCCGATTAAAAAAAATACAACCTGTTCATTTGTGACTTCTTGTGACAGATTTTGGTACCTTTAGACAGAGCAAGACTAGCTGCCCCCCCCCCCCCCCCTTCCTTTCTGTTTATGCTAAGCTAAATTAGCCAGCTGCTGGCTGTAGCTTTATATTTGCTGTACAAACACAAGGGTGGAGATGGTTCCTCTCATCAAATTCTTGGCAAGAAAAGTGTATTTCTTAAAAATGAACTATTTCTTGAAGGTTGCATCTACTTAGTATATTTGCAACAAAACGGCTATGAAATATAGAAAAGGGTACCATCATATTTGTGAAAGATACATATTCTGTACATTGTTGGAGGAAGACTTGATAGTAACAGCATCAAGAAAAAATGGTGAAACCCCAATAGTGATAGTTACATTTATGAACCTTATAAACATGCATGAAAATGACAAAAAAAGGCATGGCAGTCTCATCAAAACTAATTCATCCCAGAATAGAAATCTGGTACATTGGATTAACTGCTGGTCACAAATGAAACACAGACTTCATCAACTTTCTAGCAATTTATACTGACAGCTGATAACCTCTCAAACATCCGAGCAAACATTAACCCTGCCTCTCAAAATGATAGACTGTATTATGTTCTAATCTTCTCTCAAATACTTGATAAGAAAGGCTAATTTGAGTGCTGATGGAGTTGAGAATACAGCTGAAGCTCAAGAATAAATACAGATATCGTATCATAATCACAAAGAGGCCTGACTGCATACATTTAGAAACAAATTGGTCTCTTCACAAGTCCAATCACAGTTTTAGAGAGTTGATGCCAGCAGATTGAATTCTCTCTAAATTGGCATGGCAATGTCACAGATGCCACTTCAAATGAGGTTTGAACATATATTCATTCTGTAACTCATTGGCTCATGTTAATCCTCTCCATTTGCCACTTGTCAGAGGCAAGTGTCATTTAGCATTGCCATCATCGCGCACAGTATTTCAGCCTTTCAGTAACTCACACAAGACGTGTCAGTCTTTCAATCAGGCAAAGAGGTTTCAGATCAGCTTAAACTTTTTGGCCACTGATTAGATAATAAATTATACCAGAAATGTATCCAATTTGGCAAAATATGAAAGCTTTGCAGAATGATTTATAGCTCAAGAGTTGGTGGTGTTTGGTTTACAAATCCTCAAGTACTGATTGACTTCTCCACATAGATAGAGTAAGCAGCACGTATACTACAGAGCAAACGCAGCCATGCAACTGTGCATCCTGTGTCCTAACTGGCCTATAGTGTTTAAAATGTGCATTTATTTTATTCATTTAATATCAAAATCTCAACTTAGAGAAGCAGTTTGAATGATTCAGCATTTACCTGTAAGGTTGCAGATTGCAATCAACTGAATACCCCTCACCACTCCCTTTCCAAGCATGTATAACTTACGGTGGCCTTCAGGTAATGTAATAACGTGAAAGGCCCTCACTAGAATCAGTGTTTGGTTTGTCCAATCAGGGCTACTATGGAAACATGGCGGCTTCCATGGAAGAGGACCCTATGTAGATATGAAGGGCTCAGTCTAAGCTACAAAAACACAGGTATTCTTAGTTTCAGGATGCCGTCCAAGTTGGCAAGGATCCTGGTAAACTTGCCCCCACTAGTATAGTATTCGGTTCGCGTGTGGAGTTTGCATGTTCTCCCTGTGTCTGCGTGGGTTTCCTCCGGGTACTCCGGTTTCCTCCCACAGTCCAGACATGCTCGTGTTAGGTTAATTGATGACTCTAAAATTGCCCGTAGGTGTGAATGGTTGTCTGTCTCTGTACGTCTCTATGTGCCCTGTGATAGACTGGCGTCCTGTCCAGGGTGTACCCCGCCTCACGCCCGATGTCAGCTGGGATCGGCTCCAGCACCCCCGCAACCCCGACCCCGGGATAAGCGGTCGAAGATGCATGAAGATGAATGAATGAGTATAGTATAGTATAGTATATACAATACAATTATGTTATATTATATTAATGCTTTGATATTTGATTGTACACAGTGGTCCTTTAAGCCCACATGGACAAATAGATAGTTGAAGATCATGTGAAGTGGTTTGAAAAGCACCAGAACAGCTACAAAATGGACCTTGAGGTGAGATAGTTTAGTCAACTGCTTCCTGGTTGTTTCTCTGATTGTAAAAGGATCTCTACACCATCCCAAGACACCAAACCGGCACCTGCATCCTTGCAAAAACTCTCCTGGCTGCAACATACCGTATAGCAAGAGCACCGTTTGCTGTAGGCGGTCTATTTAAACCTGTCAAAGCCCCGCCCACTCGCCTGTTGCGTGGCTCCCCCGCGGGACGGCAGGTGAGCTAAGTCTGCTGTAAAACTGCAGCAAACTCTTGCTGCTTTTCATACAGCTATCTAAAGGAATCGTTCCCCCAAACATTGCAAACATGTCACTTCCGGGTTGCTTTGTGCAGGGAAAATTCATGTTTGCTTCTGGTTCTGAAATCAGCTGGATTAAATCACTGAACACTTCAAACCGGAAGTGGAGTTTTCCAGGCCTGTCGTTACATCACATCAGATCATCACATATGATTTGACTCTACAGCTTCCCTTCATCAAGGTTAGTGTTTGCTAACATGCATATTGTCTTGGCTCTGTTCACTTGGTGTCTGTTTGCAGTAACTTAAAGCTATGAGGCTGCTCGCCTGCTGATATACTCTCCTGAACATCTGACTGTGTTGTCTTGGCATCTGCTGTGTATTTGTGATTCTGTGCTGCTGCTGCTGTGTGCAATGTGCAATATTTTATTTTTAATAGTTATTTTGCTTTGGTTGTTGTGTGGCACCTGCATCATGTTGCCTTCATGCTCTGGATTTTTTGGTGTTGAAGAAAACTCACATTTCATTATTTATAATTAAGTATTTAAGTTTGTTTTGGAGTTTGTTATTGTCTTAATGGCACTTGAACACAGCAGAGACTACAAGCTTACATTATAGACATGTACTCATGGTCATCTGCTGCTTTTTCGTAGTTTATTAAGTTACCTGCTGCATAATTGATGTCTTAAGCCCTGTTCGGACGGGATTAGTTTTACATGGGGATGTGGGGTAAAATAATTTTACCTCAGAATGTCTGCAATACTGTATAAATGGCCACTTTGAACGGGATATCCTTCTATCAGAAGTGGGAGGGGTTTCTCGATTTACACACTGCCATCGCCTCCCTGTCGCCATGTGCATGCTACATAACTTACCGATTTCACAAAACTAACTAAACAGGAACCTAAAGGACAAAATCAATTATCTAAAAAAAGTGTTAATCGTGCTTCTTCTAGCATCTCCACGCTCAAAAAATGACACTTTGTATTAACAGGATATGGCGGGAATATCTAATAGACACAATAGTTGGAGGTACTGTTGGGAAATGATAGCCAGCTGGCAGCTGGATAGATAGGTTAGTACACATAATAGTAGATGTTGGACTGTATTTAATGTGATGCTCAGTGCTTTATTATGGCCACTCTTTAAATCTCTGCTCTGCTGAGCTTTGTAGTGAGTTATGATGTAAATATTACATGTTACACGTACTACATTTTCATTGGCTGCCTCACACACTCAATTCTACTCACTCGGTTCCCCTGTGGAGCATTGTGGGTAGGTCATATGATCTCGCACTACTCATCATCTTCCGTTTGATGAACAAATGAGAAGTCCTGTGCCCTTTGAATCATTTTTGCATGGCACGTTAAGGCAATTAATGCGTACGTGAAAAGCCAAAGTGAGAGTAGATGAGACGCGATGACGAGGAGGCAGTGAGGAAAACGAGGGACGGGTTTCAAGCTTCATCACCTCTTTCCAGGTGTCTCTGGTCGCATGATTTCATCTGTGAACCGCAATCAACTTCCGTAATGAAATAAGTAATTAACATATTATAATTGTGCTACAGTTTGATTTGACAGATATCATTTTCCATATCTAATACTATGCTAATTTAATCTGTTCCTCACTCGCCAACATGACCTTTTGTGATTAAGTTTCATGGCAGATTTCGTGTGTGTGTGTGTGTGTGTGTGTGTGTGTGTGTGTGTGTGTGTGTGTGTGTGTGTGTGTGTGTGTGTGTGTGTGTGTGTGTGTGTGTGTGTGTGTGTGTGTGTGTGTGTGTGTGTGTGTGTGTCATATTTAGAGACTGAAAATGTACAGATTTTAATAGACTACAGTGTAATTGTATTGATGTAATTGTATCAAATCAGTTACAATATAACTGATTTGCTTTTAAATGGAATATATGTATACAGTGTAACCAGAAGTACTAACAATGCCACTCTTGGTTTGCTAATGTTCCCAATATTTGTCTATTCATTATTTTTAAAAAGGAGAAAAACTCAATTTAATTCAATTCAATTTTATTTATAGTGCCAAGTCATAACAAAAGTTATCTCAGGACACTAAGAGTAGAGTAGGTATAGACCACACTCAATGACTTATTTGTGATTAGTCAATAAACAATTCCCCCTTTGAGTACGGTGGCAACGAAAACCTTCCCTATAACAGGCAGGAACGTCAGACAGACCCAGCTCTGTGGAGGACGGATACCTGCCTTCATCCATGTGTGGCTTAAAACAATCCACTTCCAGACACCACACTTGGTAAAACACAGATGAAGTTTCATAATATATGGGCCCATATCAATTAAAGGCTTTTTAAAAGGTTTCAATCAGACGCTTGAGTAAATAGTTTTTTTTTTATTCCACACTCTACCCATGGATGAATATTGTTTGCTCTTGTTGTTAGGAAGTTTACATTTCATTTTTTATTTCATTTTAATTTTATTATTTTTATTTTCATTCAAGAAAAAGAAGCAAAAATAGGTTCTCTGCTCTTAGGTCAATATATGGTTTGTCCAGCCAAGGACAAAAGGCAGCATGAGTCAGCACATACTCAGAAGTGGTTTCTTTCAATCGTGATCATTCACTAACCATAATCAAGTCATTTTTATTTTTAAAAAGTGTATGACAAATGTCCCTGACCCCTAATGAAGTAGTTATTTTAACCTTAAAACCACCATTTCCCTAAACAAGTCTTTATTCTCTCGCAATGATTTGTAAGTTTGGTGTTTTGTTGTTTTAGTATTCATTAGCTGTCCTTCATGCCATTCTCGACTTTCTATTGTAGCAGAAATGTTAAAACGAATACTCTTGAGACTTCCAGACAGCAGCAGAGTCCCCCCGCTTTCTTTAAGTCCACTCCTCCTGGCTGAGAATCAAACCCATCAGACTTCTGTTCTCTCCAAGAAAACATTGCCTAGAGCTATCAACACACTACCAATCACGCCCATGAGAGACTGTAGTTATGATGATCACATGAGAATCGGGCTATCATGATCACACTTTTTCATGTTGGTGAGATTCACCCTCCAGATAGAGCGAAAAATAAATATAATTTTACGCAATTACAAAAGGTCAAGCAGTCTGCGAGGGATGCAGGAAGTGGAGAGTAAGTAATCAGAGCAGCAGTCGGGCATTAGGAAGACTGACAGAATATGTGCCAGCCGGTAACGAGACAGCGTACCGCAGAGCTTCTTGCTTTGCCGTATGATGGCTCCTAGGCCTCGGGGTGCACTGACAACATTACCATACTCTTCACCTCTTATATACAATACTCGTGTCATCATCGCCTTGGTGTGGCATCGCCCATTTGAGACTTGACACTGTTGCTGTTTTAGACTGTCACTTAAGGTTTCAGGCATGAGCTTATTAGTTCAATCAGACTCAGTGCGGATGCTTAGTGTGTGCCAACTTAAAATCAAATCTGAGTATGTTGCTCTTGAATGCCAACTTCACCCCGTATGGCGCTCACAAAATAGAAGGTGGTTTACAGCAGTCACGGTGACGGTTTGGAGAGGAGACTTTTAATTTAATGTTGTGTTTGGGGAAAAGTGTGGGGAGATTTCACAGTTAAAAGAGGCGTAGAAGGTAATGTGCATATTACTGACGCACTAGTATGTGCTGTTGCCACGCACTGTCTGTGTCCATTTTGATTTCTGTCTGCTCGGCGTTATTCCCCAGGGATTTCCTTTACTGCCACAATATTTCCTTTCATCTTCCCCATTTCTCACTCTCCACTTTTCTGCACAGTTGAAGTCACTCGCCACCACAATCACCACCTGGCTTTTTTGATTCTCTTGTGAATATGACCAAGCCAAAGAACTGAGGTGAAAATAGATTTGTTTTTGTGGCTGAGGCAATAAGCTTGAATCTGGCGGCACATGATATATTTCTTTCTCCAAACTGTGAAAATATGGCTTGATTTTTCAGTTTTCTTCCAGTAATGTCCATGTTGTATTAGGTTTTCTTCTGCATTCTTACTGAAAACCTGGAACACATGCACCATCTACTTTAAAGTAAAAAATGTGTGAAACAACTGGAACGAAATCCAGGAAATGGGCTTGCTTTAATAATGATTTGATAATCAACATGTATGTGGGCTTTTACAGAATTCCAAAACATGCAGCATGATTATTTATAGACTTTATCTAATTTAAAAACTTCTATCTCCTTAGTTCTCAGCATACTGGCGGCCTTTCTGGTCTTCTTGAAGAACAGCCCGACACCTCACCAGGCCAAATGTGATATACCAGAAATGGAAGGAGGATTTTAATATGGTTTCAGAACGTGTGGCCCTTTATGTCTTGATGCTCATGTCTACACCCTGTAGCTGTTACTGACAAAAATAATAGCACACCAAACTAGGGCTGCAACTAATGGTTGTTTTCATTATTTCCTCAATTCATTGTTGGGTCTGTAATATGTCTGAAAATACATTTTTTTGACCAACAGTCCAAAAGGCGAAGAGATAAAGTTTCTAATTACATAAAACAGTAAAGCAAATGCTCACAGTTCAGAACCTGTAACTAGGGATTTTTGCTTGAAAATATTATTTAAATGAAAATCATTGCAAATAAGCTTTCTGTCAAGTTAATGGAGATTTATTTTTAAACTTTACACCAGAGTAAAGTGCACACAGTGGTGTGATTGCAACCAAAACAACTTTTTCATCCATGACTCAGAGACAGATTTTTTTAAACAAGAGGTCATTTGTATCTTTTTTTCATCATTTAGTTTGGTTTCCTTTTATTTTGCTCAACTTAAAAACTGAAATGTAAAACTGGTGGTGGTTGTAGCTCAGTTTGTAAAGCAAGTAATTAATCAAAATCTCCCCCTGTGTTTTTGTCAGTCTTTGAGAAAGACACCAAATCCCGAATTGCCCCAAGAGTATGTAAAAAAAAATGTGTCTATACAGAAGTATATGCCAAAGGAATATAATGTTAACTAATATGTCCAGCATGCTGTTGCTCTCTGCGGCAGCGGTGAGAGATCTGCAGCTCAGATGGAGTTGCTTGAATGGTTGTTGGGTCAACGGGTGCTCTTTATTTCCGTCAACTACTGCACAGTATGCCAGCTGAAGTTTGACACCACTGGGTTTTGAACTGTTGATGCATGATGATGCAGTCGTGGAGTGTGAAATGCTTTACTTCCATTATCCTGACTCCATTTTGAATTTCACATTATTGGCAATGTCAGAAAAACAGGTGCAAGCCAACAAGCCCATCAGCATTTGTCAACGGTAGAGCAGAGGGATCTTCTCCAGCCAACTTACGCCATCAGAGCCGCAAGTGGATGTATTAACAATTTATTGATTATGTAAGCAGCATTAGTGCAGAAAATGAACGCCAAAATTTCACATTTATGCTCCAGCCCATTTTACATGAAAAATTATATTGTTGATACAAGGGAATAGACATTACGCTCTAATGGATCCTCATACTGTCAGAACTGAGAACTGTGATAAATATATCTCCGCATTCACAAGTTGAATGTGTTGGCATCAATCGAGCAACGTATTCACATCAGTGACAACATGCTTAAACATTTGACATGTAAGTGATCAAGAAAACAAAGAGTGATTCACAGTATGCACACACATAGCTAAAATAATAAACACTGAAGAACGGGGACGACACTTTCAACTTCATTCCTTGCTGTAGAACAATGAATAACTCGTCTGAAATAAATTCAGCAACCATCATGTGCTCATCACTTTGGGTGACTTTTAGATCACCCGGACCACAAATCTAAATATAAATAGATTATTAAACATGATGAGACAGTTTGTGTCCCAACATGGACAACATTTCTTAAAGCCGATTGAAATCATTCTGGTTAGACATTCTCACTGTTTACTTACTGTAACTCTGGCGAAAACCGAATCCACGGTCTCTTTTTCTGCAAGAATATACAGTATATCACATAAGCTATAGAGACAGTTTTGTTCGTTGATCACCTATTAACAGAGAAATTCCGGACAGTCGCTAGCAGTCAGACATGGCTAACTATGATTAGCTCGGGGCAGAGCGCTGAACCACCTAAAACGGCTTTTTTAACCACTTATATTGCTCAAAATAGCACCAAACCTCTGCAGCAGCATGATAACAGTCACTACACATAAATGAAGCACCAACAACGTAGTTAGCGAACCAGGAGTTTATTAAAAAAAGAATGTTTTACAATGCTACAAGCTTTAGCAGTCGGCTGGTCCATATCGACAGGCAGTCCATACACTCCGATATGGCCCACTCCAAAGCATCTAATCTGCCACAAATATTACAGACTAAGAAGTTAGAAGTGTTTTATTCAAATTCAGTTCAATCAATTACTGGTTCTGCTTATAATGTCCTGTCAACATAAATAGCGTTTCTGCTGTTCTTTCTTTTCTTTTCTTTTTTATGATTTTTTGGCAGTTTTTCAAGCCTTTAATATACAGGATAGACAGGAAATGGGGTGAGAGAGAGAGGGGGGGAGACCTACAACAAAGGGCCGCAGTTCGAAGTCGAACCGGCTGTTAAAAACGCGCAGAAAGAGTATACTTATTCCAACTGGAGAGAAATAACTGGATCAAATGGTTATATGGTTATTAGAGTTTATATTTTCCACTTTTTAAAGATTGATACCACCCCTCTCAATCTGAGATCTGCCAATCTCTTCTGATTGAGGTGTTTACATGAGGCATTTTTATTCAGTTTGAGCTATTATTCTGTCTATTATTAAGTCCATGTCAACACACCTAATGTTTAGGTTGGTGCTAATAAAGAGTTGTTATGTAATCTATAATATTATAATATAAATCAGGTTTTCATGTTTGTAATTTTGTTAGAATATCTGTTTTTTCTGTGTGCACATGTTTATGTTTTTGTCTTGGAAAGAGAAAAGAGCTTTGGGCCGGCCTGACACAAGCTTGTTATTCTACCCAGCACTCAATCACACAACAGCCCCATGGAAAAAGAATAATGCTGGAGAATCATCCTCCTTGGCGCTTTCCCCTTCCTCGACCTCTGATTCTCTCTCTCTATCTCTCGCTTCCTCTCTCTCTCTCTCCCCCTGCAGTGTGTGTGAGTGGTATCCATCTGTCAGTTGTCAGTGCCAGGGAGTGATACAGAGAGCTGTCACTTCTATTCAGCCCGCTTTGGTGAGGCCTTTTGCAGCTGCCCTGTGTGTGTGTGTGTGTGTGTGTGTGTGTGTGTGTGTGTGTGTGTGTGTGTGTGTGTGTGTGTGTGTGTGTGTGTGTGTGTGTGTGTGTGTGTGTGTGTGTGTGTGTGTGTGTGTGTGTGTGTGTCAGAAGAGTAAGGTATTCAGGGGGCAGTAAAGCAATTAAAAAGGAGACAATTGAAGGAAAGCTGGCGAGCGATTGGAACCAGTGCAGGACACACAACAGACTGTATATATCACATTACCTTAATATGTTCAGCACCGCATAACTATGTCCTCCACAGGACGTGAAGTCATCCATGACCTTTATCAACCCCTGTTGGTGACCGACAAGAACTGCAACATTTAGAGATGCTGTACTAGCGTCTGGTACAGGTTAAACCTTGAAATAAGAGGAGTGCTTTAAATGCAACATCAGGGATTTGATTCTTGGTTGCAAACCTGACATTTCTTTTGTGCAAACACTCCCACTTTTATTTGAAATACATTGTTGGCCTCATCACTCCTTTCTTACAGTATTACAAGGGAGCTGATTTATGGACCTACAGAAAGAAATAGTACAATGAATAAATGTTAGACATTCATGCACTGAATCTATAAAAACTAGAGTATAAACTGATGGAATGAGTCCCAGTAACCATGTACCATTAAAGTAGCCATTATACCAGTGATTTCCTGTGTTAGGTCTACAGCCACTACAAAGGAGGAAAGTAGATGGACTTATTAAGCTTTGAGAAAATGAAAAAAAAAAACAGACTGTGCACCTTTTAGTAAAAAATATTTGCTAGAGGTTCAAAGAGTTCGGTAAATTAAATATAACTGAAGAGGCTAAATAATGCGGAGACTGGGAGTTACCTGAAATTCCAGTATTTTGTTTTTGATCATAAAACTCCAGGAACTATGGAACCGGACACAGGAATGAAACTCGGGAACTAAAAGTCCCTTCTCTGCATTCCTGTTTGCATTTTCACCACATCTGCAGAACCACAAATACTGTATTAGACAAATTAGTCCAAAGATGAATAAATAAAAAAAGAAAAAAGAAAAAAATCTTAAATGCTCAAAGAAAGCACAACGTTGCCATCCTGTTGTTCTTTGTATCTGCACAACTCTGGCATCTGCGTTGTATTAAAGCCTGCCTCAGATTATTATAACTTTCTAACAATGGTCCCAAAATACTAGAATTCAGACTAGATTTCAGACCTTATTATTCTCCCTCTAATCGCTGTATTTGTAGCTTTTGCGGTATTTATTTGATAGCTTCTTCTCCTTCTTTCAGTTTTATGGCATATTGCAACCGCTGTTTTTGAGGTTGCATCCTGACTTTACCGGAGGTATTGTTGCACCTACCTGTATGTGTCATGTTCTTACTTTATATTTTATTTTAAACATGTACAGCAACATATAAAAGATTAAAACACAAACAAAAATAACAATGGAATTAAATTAAGGATGAACCTATACACAGACTTGATGAATACATTTCTCATAAACACAAATTAAACAGGACAAAGTGAATCATATGATTTCAAATAGGAGCAGGAGGAAGTGTATACTAGCGTTTTTTTCACAATCAAAATCCTCTACTACCTTCATGTTTTTATTGCGAGGGACAAATGCACATTGCACATTGAGGGGACTGTCCCCTGCTCCCCTATGGTTTTTTTGCGTTATTCACGGCAAAGGCACTTTAAGGAACCGACTGCCTGATTTGATTGTCTTCCAGGCTCTCACCTCACAAAGTTGACAAGAGGTAATTGTCAAATGAACAGTATCATTAGGCAAAATTAAAAGAAATGGTTGATTGAGAAAGGGCTCAAAATATCTGCTAGAGAGCCCTGAGGCAGGAGTAGATACAGCATGCTTTTTATTATGAGTCATCCAGGACAGCAACAATACACACACAGTAGAAAACAATAATAGTATTTGACTATTCAGAATCACTCCTTGACTTGTCAGTGTGACTGTTTCCTAGTAACAGCTGCATGACTCACTTTACCGCAAAATATATAATATTAGTTGCAAATAAACCAATGTTTTATAATGATATATTAATGTTTTCTAACTTGTTCTTCTCTGACACAAATCAAATGTGCAGGACAAGTGTTTAATTAGAATAACTTCAATAACTTCACACTGTAGGAAAAAGTCCAAAGCTGTTTTTTAATGTGCAACTTAGACGCAGGCTGTATAATCATGTGAACAACCAGCGACATGCTCTGGTGGGATACTGATTATTAGATGTCATTGTCAATGACAACTGTTACTTATTGCACATGTTTGACAGTAGATCATTAATAACCTGACACTTTAGCATTCAGTATTTCTTTTGTATAGTCTGATCTGATCTGTTTTTTTACATGTTACACCGTACGTTCAGTAATTTAAGTAAAGTAAATCAAAACAAATGTGTTTGTTCAGAACATAATAGTGATGATGTGTGAACGGTTCCACTGTGATTTATTTCCTGTTAGGGACCCAAGAGCCGAACCTTTCTTTCACTTTATCTTTCATCTCTCAGTTGAGTCTTTTCAATAACTCGATATAGAAACAAAGATAATCTACAGCTGCTACAGCTTTGGTATTGATTGATACATTACAGGGGTATTGATTTGCAGTTGCACTGAGAGTTTGTGTGCATTTCAGTGAGAGAGAGAAAAATGTCTATTTCTTTTAGTTTGAGTGCATCTGAATTCATAAAGAAGTGTATAAAGCCACAGCTGAAGCTCTTTTCTGTAACAGAGAGACTTGTGTTGTCATTATCTCTTTTCTCATGTTTTTGTCAAGTTAGGATGACTAATTTGGCAACATGATTGCCACCTTAAGCAATGCTATAATTCAGAACGGAGCTATTACAGTGAACATTTCAGGAGAAAAATGTCCTGATTCAGGCAAAGTGCAGACTAAGCAAAGTTTATGAATCATTTGGTAACACTACAGAAACACAGTCGGAGCACCTGAGCTTTACAGCCAGATCTCACAGCGGTGATGAATAACACACAAAAGGGGAAAAATGTCTGTTAATTCTGCAAGACCTGGAAAGGGTATGACCCGTAATGTTTCTTAGTTAGGTCAAAAGGGCATTTGCAGGAAAATAAAAGCAAATTCATTTTTTTAGAAGTTAAATAAATATAGATTGTATGGTCGATTTTGTAACATGTGATGCCTGCTGCTTACCAATACTGATACCAGTATCGGAATTGCCTCTAATACTGCGTAAAATGCTGGAATTGGTTACGGTATTGTTGAGTATTTTGCACCAATCCGATACCATAATGCCATAATCTTCCCCTGAAACAAATCTACTCCAAAGTAGTTTAAGTTATTTTAACGTTGACTGACTGTCAAACTAGATCATGAAAGCAAGTTATATGCCAGGCTTTACATTGATGTGAGCAATCATATCACAATGGTAGACAGCTTTTAAAAATAATAATTTATACAATGTTGGTATTGGATCAATACTCGTTATCGGCCGATATACAAGTTCAGGTATCAGACACGCACCCTTGGCATTTGATACGATGCACAAGGCACCCTTTAGTATCTGTATGAGACTCACCAGGCTTCAACTGTAAAGACTGCTCCAAACGTACAAGCGACAAAGTCTGCACAGGGAGGAGGTCAGGGTGATGGAACAAGCACAGGACTTTCATCCAGGAGACAGCAGTTTGTGTCCCGTTTGCATCATGTGTGTCACTTTAGTTACGTTACAAACGTTACAATTTTAATCCCACCTGTGACCTATCCCTAACCCTAACCAAGTGGTTCAGCAGGCCCTTTCTTACCCTCATCTACAGTAGGAGGATGATGACAACTGATTACAGCCATTCAATTGAGTAATAGCGTCCAAAGTAGGTGGTCGTTCTCAGTGAGGAAATTCCCACCCTCGGGGAAAAAATGTGAGATGATGATGAAACTCTTGTGCATTTTATGCCTTTATTCTGTAGCAGACAGTCGGGAGATGACAGGAAATGAGGTGAGACTGAGATTTTTAGGGATGACATGCAGCAAAGGATTCAAACTAGGGATGCTGTGGTTCATGATCACTACCTCAACTGTAGGCCACCACTGTAATGTCATGACAAAGATCAATATAAAGCAATATGAAAATAATATAATGTTGTTTGGGAAAGACCAAAACGCAGTAAAAATCAATCCTTCAGGTTCATGTACTGTACAAACATTTCTAATCATATACCCCATTGTATATTTTGTACAGTCTGACTCTATTTCTCTGATCTAAGTACGTCTGTGAGAATGTGTGTGTTTTGTCTGTGTTTCTGATACGTGACATTAGCAGGATGAATAAAAATCAAATGCTGTTTCGAGACAAGAAAAAAAATTCCACACCTTTTTAGAAAACTCTCTTCAAAGCCTCACCACCAAAGCTAGAAAACCCTTTCTGAGGCACCAGTGAAATCAAAAACAACAAAGATCGCAGTTATGCTCCTGTTTAGTTACTCAAATGTTGTTTTTTCTGCTTAAAAGGAGATATGCTCAAACACTATCAAAAAAAATTCCAAGCACAGACCCCCCGCCCCCACGGTAAAGATATATCAGTTTTTGTCTTTCTAATCTCGGCATGCTCAAGGCAGACGCATGCAGAGTTTGTTTCTCTTGCAATGTGGATTTGTGACAAAAGGTTGGCAAATCGGGACAAATAGCTTTCCCTGAAAGTACCTTGTCTTTGTTGGGTTGCATATTATATTATTATAGATATTATTTAAACTAAGATTTGTGTGAATAAAACAATAAATACATATTTTTATGCCATACTGTAATTTACATTTAGATGTCAAACATATACTCGGAGAGAGAGGGAGAGAGAGAGAGAGAGAGAGAGAGAGAGGGAGAGGGTGAGAGAGAGGGAGAGAGAGAGGGAGGGAGGGAGGGAGGGAGAGAGAGATGCCCTATATAGACGTCCCCGTGGGAAGGGTTGAGAATCTTTGATTCTCTTTGAGTAGGCATTTTGTCATGTTTTATATCGTTCAACTAATAAAACACAAGTCCTTCACTAAAGACTTGGACTCCCTCTGGATGTCTGCTCTACATTGGCAGCAATTGTTTGCCTCAAACGCACTCTTCCATCTCTTCCCACATCAGCAATTACTTAATGCACTGTTTACAGCCTAAACATGTTCATTTACATATGTTAGGAATAGCCTCTGAATGATGATTTTAAAGATAAAATGAATTTTTAAAAAGCTCTGAAAAAGCCAAAAAAATGTCTGTATGTCAATTGTGCAAGCAGCTTATTACGACTTATTTCTGTTTGTTGTTGTCAAACAAACACAGGACTTTGTGTCCCACAGAAAACAAGTCAATGTTGACTTTTTTTAAGCTAACCAAGCGTCCGTGACTCATATGAAACCAATACATGATCTTTTCCTTTTCTGTTTTGTAGTAGTTCCATTACACATTAACCACGTTTAAAAATGTGACCGGTTTACAATGTTAAATAGAACGCCAATAGTTCTAAAAAACGACACACATAACTGGCTAACGTATTGTAAAAAGAAAAAAAACTATGGCAATGCCCCCAGGAACTGTGTCAGACTTTCAAGCCAATTTTACAAAGTAGGGATCGACCTATATGGGATTTTTTTTAGGGCCAGTGACGATTTTTTTTTTCCGTCAGCTTTCCCCGATGAACGATACGGACTGACGATTTTCTTGAGCCGATATTTGGAGCCGATACTACCTTTTCTCTCTCGATTTACATCATAAAAATAACACAATGATGATAACCAATGTTACTAGTCTCAATTTAAAAAATCTAACAACTATTGAACTTAAAAAAGGCGTCTCCAGCAACACGGAGCTGCTGGTGGACGCCTGTCTGTAAAAATTGCCGGTAAAAAACGGCGAACACAGCAGCCTGCATTGGCCGATACAGATACATTTTAAAAAAAACAAAAAAAAACACAAATATCGGCCTGCTGATGTATCGGTCTATCACTATGACACAGTAACCAAATGGCGGAATTACAACTTCCACATCAGTCACGTGATAAGAGAGACATCTGTAAATTTATGGATACGTTTTTTTTTAGCGTCACGGCCCTTGCAAAATGACTCATGTTAATATCAGAATTTGAGCCATGCGGTCCAATAAAACTTTGAAAGTCTAGAAAGTCTAATTCCCGTCTGGGTATTATTAGATGCTGTAGTTGAAGTTTTTTGACCCCATGCGTCACTTAGCAGCTTTCGTAGGATTGAATGGGGCTCCATCTCGAACACTGTATCCACTTCCCTTAATACATCCATGTAGCATGCCAATCTTTAGCAATTATAATCTTTACCATGTCCACTATCTTATTTTGGGTATTGGTATGCTATCGTTTGCTAATTGGCATGAAACACAAAGGATGTCATTAGCATTGCATGTATTTGGTCATATACCAAAGTAGGCCTTATTAGAGAAATACAAATTTAAACCTCATTGCGGCGCTAGAGGAAAAGTCAGGGGATCACCAAAGTCATAAGAATTGATCCCATGGGGATTGTGAATGTCGGTACTAAATTTCATGGTAATCTATCCCATAGTTGGTAAAATATATCAGTCTGGACTTAAGCAGTGGACAGACATAGCTAAAACCTTTAATATTAGATCTAAGCCACGTTATTTCACATTATTTTTTAAGAGCCTGCATTACAGTCCTTCTCTCCTTTAACATCCCAGGTACACTAATCAGTATGTTACTTCTGCAGGTCGGCTCTTAAATTAAACTGTTAATTATTTTATTTAATGTCATGTAACTCACAGATTATTATTACGCGACTGTTATCATCTGAAATATTCTGCTCCCCTCCACGTTGTACCCAGATTACCTTAACAGGAGCAGGTTCTAGTCAATAAATGCAACACATTTTTGCTTTATACTTATTAAGAAACATTTTAGGCACTACAAATGTGAATGTTTTATCCTGCAGGCAGATGAATTCGTAACACCACCGCCAACAGTTTTGCCGATGGCTGTCTCGCTGTCTCTCAGGCATTTTAAAAGGTAAGCGGAGGGGGAGTTTTATTGCTAAGTGGGCTTGGACACAGTAAAGAGCCAAGAGCTGGTGTTTAACAGCACTATTAACAGCGAGATGGGAGATCGATACAGCAAGGTAGAGAGGAGGCGCATCTCTGTCACTGTGATGTGTTATTAGTGCTCGACAGTGGAGGGATCTGGCTTCTTTCCAGTCCCTGGGCCTTGTCGTGTACTTTGCTCCACAGCAATTAAACCAGAACCTCTCTTTCCACTCTGTGCTACAGATTCAATGCCTGTAAATAACCATTTCATAAATTACAAAAGCATTAACAAGTGTCGGCGTGCAGTGAGATCTTTGACATTACAAATAATACCTTTAGCCGAGAGATTTATTTTGGATAGAATATCTTCTCAGTCTTTTAACAACAGCATTACATGAATGTGATACCTTCAAGGTCTCTGATAAGTGCAGACAGATACTCATATCCATGCTGAGAGTCAAGTTACTCTTTATTTTGTTATGGATGCCATCTCCACCTATGAACCTTTTCAAAGATGTAAACATAAACATTATAAATTTGTCCCAGTTTGATTCCTCTTGCAATCAATGTGAATGACATCAGGTGACAGGAAATGAACAAGGACCAAGGCTGTTGGTGTTTGGGGTTAGCAATGGAATTCCATTGAAAAGATATATTGTTTGTTCTTCCTCAAACTTGAAAAAATAAGATATTCTTAATAACTACAAACAAATTTGGGGACATTTTCTGGACTGGGTCAAGACACACACCACACTTACCTTAGAATAAGTATTTAGTATAAGTATACTCCATGGCATAAGGTTTGCGATTAGTTGCCATAAGGTAACAACAGTTTTAATCAGTTGTCAACCCCTTAAATGTGATTCTCTTATTGGTATTTTTCATTATTATTTTGTATTTATTTATCTTTGGTTGTTTTTTGTTTTGTCTCTGTTTTTTATTATACTTTACACTGTTCTTTTTTGTCTTTTGTATCTTTATTGTATGTCAGTTGATACACTTAATGTGAAAAAATGTCCTATATATATATATATATATATATATATGTATATAATTTTAAACAATAAGGAAGAAAATATCTATTGTTCCATTAACAGCCGAATTATATAAACCAATGTGCCTGAGTTCCCTTGATCTGAATTGATGCTGTGTTGTTGAGTGGAGTAGGCTAACTGTACATTTAGAGAGCCTCTAATGTTAATAATGTTGTCACAAATAAATGCAAAGTGCTTTAGGAAGCTGGATACTACCTGCAGATACACACTTGTTCAAATAGAAACCTTGCATTCCAGCAGCGTAAGAGGAAAACAAACTCTGGCTCTGTTTGATCGACTGGTTAATGAAACGTCAAAAGCTGCAAATCACTGAAAATGTATTTTCTTTTATGCTTTATGTGAGTGAGTGCCCCAAATTGCGATGGCCAGCTGTTTAATTTTCTGGAATTACTGCAGGATACCAGGTTAGGAGAATGGATGTCGGCACGGCCTCATCATTTTTAAGAAAACAGCTTCCAACATAACAAACTTGCCACGGACTATTGATTTGCATGTGTACTAGGAGCAAAGAAGTAGTAAGCTCCATTATATTTAAATACAGTCCCATCAACCTTTGTATAAAATGTCTGTGCATTGTTTGAAATCTGCTAATCTCTCTCTCTCTCTCTCTCACACACACACACACACACACACACACACACACACACACACACACACACACACACACACACACACACACACACACACACACACATTGTCTAGCAAATTAAACTCAGTTAATTTATAGCTCTGGCATATGTGTTGGAAACTGTGGCACAAAAATGATATTCTGCTTTCTTCAATGTCTTGCAATCTTCTGTTGCCCCTGACTTTGTGAACTTATTGCAGCTGGTCTGTTTTCTTACCTTTGCAGGAACTGCTGAAGGAAGCACAATAAGTAATGTGCCGGAAGATGGTGAATTACACAGCATCACAGTTCAAGAGCAAGATGAAATTAATTTCCAAACCAGTTTATGCTCACCTCAAGTTGTTGAGTCTCAGGCAGGTTTATATCACACAAGTGTAACCACACACTGCAATTGTACTGCGTGAAAAAAGTGAGATTCGTGTCTTTTTTATTATAAAGCAGGTCGAGGTGCTTTTTGACCGTGAGTGTATCAAAACGCTCAATTCACAGAGAAATGCACACTGCCTGTTTTCCGAAACTGTGCCTTTAAACGAGCCATCAAGACTTCTGTACGGTTGTGATGTCACAAAGATACTATATAGTACGGGTAAAAGGTGCTGCTATGGTGCCGTAACAGTCATTCTCCGGCTGCAATGACACTGCAGAGATTCTCAGAACAAGGATGCAGAAGACCTGGAAACACTGACCAATTACAATAGATTGGAGTTTTACAAGAGGTGGTCTTAAAGAGACAGGCGCTAAAACAGCATTTCAGACAGAGGGTGAGAGGGTGACAGTATGAAAAAGATGATGTTTGAACAATGATGCATGTAAACATGTTCTAGTTGAAACTCAAAATACAAGAATGAACGTCAACTTGAGCATGATATGGGATCTCTAAGACATTTTTATGACCCAGCCTAGGGGAAACCCTGGACCATCATGAAAAATGAGACTCCCCTCTTCCCAGCTTCCAAGAACCACCAGCAACAAAGGATTTGCAGCCCTTGAAAATGTTTATTTGAAACTTGTTTAAGGACTTATCAGTCTTATGACCAAATACATGAGTGTGTTTTACAGCTTAAAGAGTAAAGGAGAAATAATTATAGTATTACTTGAGGTTAAAAATACATTTAATTGAATCCCGCCGTGTAGAAGGGCTTGAGGGCAGAAACAACAAACTCTGGACATATTTCATTCAAGGAAATCCCCCAAAGATGTACAATAACACATACTGTGTACATGTATCTAGTGTGCTGCCGCTGGGTTTCTCCGACTAAATTAAATCTAAAGCATGCCCTGCATGTGTTTCACTGTTGTCTCACTTCCACGTGTATCTTCAGTATCAGTATCTTCACTGTCAACTATAAAATACAGACAAAATACGCCAAAAATGTTGGTTGAAAAACAAAAAAATGGTAAATTTAGACCTAAAGTGGTACCACTATCTCAGTGTACATGAAAAATGTTCTTGTACTGCCCCATGTTACAAAAGACACTATACAACCTTTCAGACTTTTAAGGGTATGTCTGGTGATGTTCTTTATTTTTGTTATTGTCATCAAATCCCATGGAAACCAAAGAAAATGCTGAATTAATCCACATGTTGCACATGTTAAGTGAACGCCACATCATCCTGCTGCTGTAAATGTGCACTAGAGTTTCTAATATATATTAATCTGCATCTAAAAATAGTTCACAATCCATTTACTCCTGTTTAAGTAATCTGTGTAAATACTGCGGCCACCTGATTTAATAAATGATTTAGGCTTTTTGAAACTGCATTGATGACCAGTTCTTAGACTGTATAAAAAGATGGTCGATGCATCTCCACTTCCCACTGTAGAAAAGTGAAGTCGAAATATCCTGAGTAGGGGTGCTGCCAGTCGTGATGACATTTCACCCTCTTTTTTCAGCATAAATATCTAATTGAAATCAAACTGATCAAAACTACAGAAATTGACAGAAACCAACTTCGGGAAAATGTATTAATTTTTTACCTTTTAGTTTTTCCCATGTCCCATCCGCTAACATGGAGGGGTGGGGGTTATGACCTGTACTGCAGCCATCCAGCAGAGGGCGATTGAGATGTATCGGCTTCACTTTTGGGGAGCTGTCAATATTGTCCATCTATGCCATGAGAGCCACAGACGGCTAAGAAAGTCTGTAAAAAGTTTGTTTAAAATAAGATAAATGTATAAAAATGTAACACGATTATAAGTCCAATACAGAATTTTAGATGTATTTTAAAAGAAAAAATAAAGTTCAGAATGTTGTTCACTAAATTCTGTAGATTTTCATTCTGGATCACTGCTGTGAAAAATGTTTTTAAAAATCCACAGAATAAATACATTTAAATCTGCTGATGAGTGGAAACCATCAGTGTAAACCATACAGTACTAACACATGGTTACTTCAATAATCCCAGCCAAAGGTAGATTCTTCCTCACCTCAGATCTCGGTGCCTAGCCTCTGTGTGTATATTTGTGGGGGTGGGAGGTTTGGGTTTTCATGGTGTTTCTTTGTTGTTCATGTTTTGTTTCATTTTTTTGTTTTGCTTTTATTTTCTGTAAGGCACTTTGTGCTACTGTAAAAAGTATGACACGTGCCATATAAATAAAGTTTGATTTGATGATTTGATAAGAAAGCATTTTTTTATTTTCAGTGAAGGTTTTAAGAAGTAAGAGTGTAATTATCAGTATGACTTTCAAAGTAGCTGAGGGGATTAAACCTCCATTTCTTTTATGCGTCTCTGTCACCAGATTGCATGATATTGACTTTTGCCAACAGACTCTATTTAACAACGTGTAAGTGATGGATGTCTCAGATGATGTCTGGCTTTGATATCCTTGTGTGGGACTATGAGTGTTTTTGGACTATCAGTATTTTAATGGACTGTGTGTGTGGTGTTCCGCCTGCAATCTATTTAATAAAATGTGAGGTTGTAACATGGTTTTAACCTTGCAGTAGCATTATACAACAAATCATTAGATTTTGTCTGTTTGTTGTTAGTGTTTCCATCTTAAAGTCGTGTCCATTGATTTTCCCCCTCTTTTTTAAAGGTGCGTTGTAACTGAGAGCGCAGTTACTGTTCGAGTTTGTCCTCCAGATGTCTCTGTGAACTCCACATGCTCTCAAACGCTATCTCATATGATCATCCTTCTTCATTCCCACTAACAATTAGGTAATGAAATATTGATTTTTAGTTAGATTCATATTGATGCTATTAGCTTTGCATTGATAAATCACTGATGCTGGGAGCCAGACCAGGAAGACATTACTGTGTGTTAATCTGATGGATATGCCTTCTTCCTCCTGCACGTCTCTCCACCTGGACTGTCACACTTCATCTTTACTGTGTTTAAAGGAGCTTCATAATGATGCTCTCGCAAACTTATTTTCCCACTTTATTTAAGGTCTCATTCTTGGTTGTGAATTGAGGATACGCTTCTTGATACTTTAAAATCTTTTTTAAATATTAATTGCGATGTTTGAAACAGACAGTAAACAAAAGTAATTGGAAGAGAATATATGTATGAGAGAAAACCACCTCTTTTTAAGCTAATAATTATCCTTATCTTGATATTTTCCAGATATTTCTTGCAATAAATAATATAATATTGTATTTTGCTTGTATTTAAAGCATCCTATTGTAGGTAGGTAATACTATACACTACACTGCTCCAGGAATCTTTGACCCTGGCAATTTTAATGCCATTCTCTAACAATCGAGGTATACAGAACAACATTTCCAGTCACCTACTGTGACTGCTGGGAAATCTCCTTATCACCAGCGTCCACCTGTCTGAGGCGGCGCTCAGCATTTCAGCCTGCTGTCTAGTCATTACTGTCACAGTGGGACCGCAGTATCAAAAACTGGCACAGCAATACTCTTTAAGGACCTGAAACAAATTCAAATGAACTTTTATATGGAAACTAAACTAAAGAAAACAAATACAGATCCTTTGACTTTTACCTTGTTAGATTGTTTATTTTAATTCATTTTAAGGGCCTGATGAGGTGAAAGTATACAGTATTTCACAAGGAGAGAAACTATGAAAAACAAACAATTTAGAATAAGAGGTTTCCTCTCAAATGGTTTGTTTTTTGAGTCGAATTTAGAATTTTTGCCTTTACAAACAAAATTTGAGTAGAATTTTAATTTACATTAATTTCCACGCGTACTGTGATAGTTGGCGTATTCAAACCCTTTCTTGTGAACTAATTCTGAGTCTGAAACCTATAATTTTGAACTTCTCTCATCCTGAAGCAGATATGTAACCAGAATCTCAGTCCAAACAACATATTTTAATCTAATTTAAATCATTTTCTGCCTAAAAACAGTGGCATTCACTGTCACTGTGACTGTCAAAATTTAAAAAAACAATAGAATCTAAAAAACAATATGTTTCATACGTGGATAAAAACTCATCTTTATGTAATGATCAACCCTGACTGGCGTGACTTTTCTTAAAGTTAATTTTAAAAATTCAACCCTAACCCTGAATTCTAACCTTAAAGCACACCACATTTCTAACCCGAAAATAAAGTCACTTAGCAAAACTGTCTTCACTGTCTAAAGCGCAGACTGGTTCTTATAAGGACAGCCATACAACAACATACAACACAGTCAGTCCTGACAGCTGTCACTCCAATTGGCCACTAGTCCATCTTTCCTCTCTGCTCGACAACAGCCTGGCGTTTCCCTGTCAGACAACATATGCCACTGCAATTCCTTTGCTCCCAGTCGCCTGACAGTATCTACTCTCAGACCCCGTGGCCGGCACCGACTCTCAGCCTTCTTGCTGGTGGCACTGCGAACATGATCTCTGATGTCTCTCAGGCAGCTAACTGATGCTGTCACTGCACCAAGATATAACACGACCCACTGACAAACACATTGTGACAAGGACACACAGACACATACGCTCAGTCGCACAAGTAGTCATGCCTCGTCGGTACTCTAGACAACAGTTGTTGCAAGTACAACCTTTATTCAGTATTTATTTTTTTTCCTCTGGGTTTAAGCAACCAGATATGGTCAGCTGCACATATATTGACAGTCACCAAAAAACAATTCAAATGCAACAGTTCAAATGCTTTTCTATCATGTGTTTAAAAAGCTAAAATGTCAAAAGTTTCCTGTGGATTCAGTTTTGATAATAACGTGATAATGTCTCAGTCATGCCTGCAGGCAAATGGCAGAAGAAAGAGATCTCATCCATAATTTCAAGCAGCGTCAGCAGCGCTGGCATTGTTGAGTGAGTGAGTGAGTGCGTGAGTGAGTGAGTGAGTGAGTGAGTGAGTGAGTGAGTGAGTGAGTGAGTGAGTGAGTGAGTGAGTGAGTGAGTGAGTGAGTGAGTGAGTGAGTGAGTGAGTGAGTGAGTGAGTGAGTGAGTGAGTGAGTGAGTGACAGATTTTGTCGTTGCGATAGCATCGTCACTGTGTAAGATACACAGAAAGGTTACAGGTGTGTAGTTGGGATCAAAAGAAAGGCCAAGGTCGAAAATAGCCGGAAGTAGCAGGGTAAAAAGTTGGGCCTTTACGTCCGGCCTGATAACTGTGCAAGATACAGTCATGAAACTTTACAAAGATGCTGATTTCAAAGATGGGTGTGCTCTGAGCGAGGGCATCAGAAGGAGGAGATTCGGAATAAGAGACCCCTCACTTTGCGCCCCTGGCCTGATTTGGTGTCTGGGCTGGTGTGATCCCAACGCAGGACTGTCTCTAGTTTGAAGCTTTGACTTTGTACTATGTCAAGGAGTATAGAGGGGCATCTTATTGAGGATGTTCAGTGCAAACATTTGAATGAGTTGGTGGTTAGAAAGATGAGAAGAAATATAGCATGATGCCACATGAAAAAGTCATATAGCCAGCAAAAAACAAACAACAAAAAAAAACAAGATCGGGTTGAATTTGTAACAGTTCCTCTATTTCTTGACATTGCCTGCCATCTGCTGGTAGAAGCTGTCAACTGCAGCAAGGATGAGGCCACATTCTATTATTATGATCATTGCCTTTTTATTCAGAGATTAAAATCTAACCTGACCTGAGGACAGCAGAAGAAATACAAAAAGAATCCAAAATGTTGTTTAAATTAATCCAATCGGATGACATTGGATTAATTCACATCAGCCTGGTGTAATTATATGGCGTAAATTTCTGGAAGATATGCTTCAAAAGATCAGTATGTACTAGTTAGTCACTCAGTCCTGGGCTCTGCTCTGATGTGATATAATTACACTGCATTTATAAATGAAATTTATAGTGTGTGTTTCTGTTCTTATTCTCCATAAAGTACAAAGTGAGTACAATATTTATCTCCTCAATAATATAAAACCGAGAACACAGTGGTAAACTGCATCACATTATTTTAAGTTGGAATGAACATATTCAGCTCAGTTTGTCAGAAAGCAGGCCTGAAGATGAAGTGATGTTTTTTTCAAGATGAATGCAAAAAATTGGACACTTAAGTATTTTCTATTCTATTCTTTCACGGGTTGCAAACATCTACGAATGGCGTTCCAACCAACCAAGACTGGATTTTCCCTCCTCAGGTTGGTGTATTTGACATTTAGGCACCATAATATGTGAAATTACCCAGTAAATCGAGGAGAAATGAGGATTCGAACGTGTGTGTATGTGGGGGGTTGATATTGACAAAAGCACTCTCATAATTTAATCTACATTGACCAATTTTATTTGTATATTTTAACAGTCAGACAAACTGTGGAACTGGTGAAAATAGAAATTCTGATACCAACATCATTATTAACTATGTTTAAACATGTTTACATAGTCACGAAAATTAACCCAGTGATAGCTGAAATTTAAGCTTTAGGTTTGCATAAAAGTTCAGGCTTGCATAAAAGTCGCTGTCTCACTGTTTCCTGTTTCCCACTGTTTAAACCTCCTGCAGGAGCATCACTCCTTACTGACCCTGCACTCCAGTGTGTCACTGATTTTTTTATTTTATTTCAACTTTCCGTTGTTACTACAAATATCAAGTACTTTGGAGTGTTAAAATTCCACTCTTAGCAAACAAAAAATACCATTAAATAAAACAATCATTTACAATATTTATCAAAAAACAGTTTTCCACACAGATCAAAGTCGATACTCCAATAATAAATTATGTATTCTCAAGATCTCCCAAGAATCCACAAGTTGATGGCTTTTTGTCAAATGCATAGACTGTTGCTCTATGGGAGATGAATACACTGAATCAGAACTAAAATATAAACATACTAAACAAACCTGAAAACAGAAAACACATGAAAACAAATTTCAGAACGAGGTGAATTTCAGAAAGTCCAAAAATATTCAGCGGCCTCTCGAGCAGCTCAACTGGCAGGTGTAAGTCAGGTCCGCGTCAGCAGAAATTGTTATCGCTACAGTTTCTACTTCTAAAGAAAAATCACAGCATTAAATTGCTACATCACGAGCACGATGTGAAATGAGTGCAGATTACGCTATCTTTCTCATAGGAGGTAAAAAAGAACACATTATAGAATTTAAATCTTATCATCAGCAGGATGCCACATTTCATTATTTTGACACAAACGTGTTTGACAGACTGGCTGTGACAATGGCCACCACTTTGGTTGAATTTATCTTGTTTTCTCGTGTTAATTGATTGTCTTTTCTGAATCTTACATTTGGCAGTAGCTTTGAACTTGCCATAAATTTTGTGTACTGCGTTGAGTGATTTAGTACTGGTACTGCTCCCGCTGTTTGACGTGGTTTTAAAACTGGTCAACAAGACAAAAATATTCGTAGCTTTACCATGAGTGGTATAATCCGCAGCTGTAAACTGGAAGTGAGCAGTAAGTTCACTGGGGCAATGGCTGTGATGCTTTAGAGTGGGATCATGACTTTATTCATTTTTAGTTGAAAACTGTGAAAGCAAACTTCTGCTGGACTATTGCTCTTCTTCTTTACCAGCAGTAAACTAATGATTATTTTCACTATCGATTAACCTGACAACTATTTTCTCAATTAATCAGCTGGTCTAAAAATGTCAGAAAATAGTAAGAAATGTCCCAGTTTCTCAGAGCCCAACTGTTTTGTTTTGTCAGTGTAAAACCTAAAGATAATCAGTTTATTATCATTTTAAACATTTTTCTCTCGAATTACTTTGTTGATTGATTCTGAATGTTCAAATACAGTACTAACCCTAAATGAAAAAAGGACATTTTACATACTTGTAAGCTCCATTTAGAAACAACAAACTGAAACATAAAGTATATATAGAGGTAAACGTTCAGTAAAATGTTCAGGTCATAGCTTCTGAATGTTTCCAGTGGCATCCTGGGTTTTAACATTTGGTGGGGGGGTTTTTATTGCTAATTTTTCACTCAAAACCTGAAGATATCTGTGTGCATCGAGCCAATATGATGTCCTCTTTATCCTTTAACAAATGTATCATCACATATCATTTAGGTCAAGTGTTTATGTTTATACAAAAAAGCCCAAACAGCTCTACCTCATGTCCATGGAACATATCTTCATGTGTGTTTTGGTAAGTAACATATCTACACTTGTAACAAACAAAACCATGCTTAACACTTCAAATTAAAGAACCATATTACAACAGTCCACCTCATTGCTTTGCATATATTGTGCATTATCCAGTGTCTCTGTCCTTTAGGAGTTTATGGCTGGTTCCTTTAAAGAACAGCAGGCCTCTTAGTTCAGCAGGATTGTGCAGGCTGGAAGCCAACAGGAACACGATGTATGTTCATGTTCCTTTATGAAGAGACCCTGAGGAGGAAGTGGAGCGGCTGTTCACCTGCAGGAGACAAGTGTGAGGCACACCAGTTAGTTTTCATCCAACGACACTCTGTGTGTGTGTGTGTGTGTGTGTGTGTGTGTGTGTGTGTGTGTGTGTGTGTGTGTGTGTGTGTGTGTGTGTGTGTGTGTGTGTGTGTGTGTGTGTGTGTGTGTGTGTGTGTGTGTGTGTGTGTGTGTGTGTGTGCGTGTGTGTGTGTGTGTGTGTGTGTAATTTTGAATTGGAAATTTATTTAACTAAGTTTGTTACTTTTATTCTAAGATGATAATTTTTATTTCGTAGAAATCTAAAGCTAATAGTAATAATTACATATACATTCTTAACCAACTTTATTTAATAACGACCACATACCATAAATTAGTTGTCTGCTTTAATTTGAAAAACAAGATGTGCATTCAAGCAACATTGGCTAACTGTTTTAGTCAGCATATAGAGACTAATGACAACCTACGTAATTTAAAAAAACAACTAAAAAAATACACTGAGTTGTTAACTGATTAGTTGCACGCAAATAGTAGCTATATTATAAATGTATCTTTTGTGTCAATTTAGTATTAATCCCCTTAATGATGATATGGGGATGTCTAGGGCGGGCCCAGTCACACTGTAATTTTATGCAGTAGCTACTGTATTAGCTAACCTACATGCCACGGCGTGCACACCTCATGGACAGAGAGAAGCTGGTGCCTTCTTTAAAATAAAGTTTAAAGGCCAGAAGACACAAGAAACAGAAAAGAAAACAATCTTTTACTATTTGTTAGCACAAAATGTTCTGATAGTACTGCCCCCACAGTGCTATCCATATTAGATAATCTGATTTGTAATGCCTCACCCCTACAGACTGAGCTATTTCCCATCTCTAGTGTTTAAAAAGTTGCCCACATATTACTCTAGGGGGGAAAGAGGAGAAAGCAAGAACAGTTGTAGGTAGCATCAGGGTAGGCCTGACTGACAGGCCGATGACACACCATATGGAGATGCTGGGCGAGTTCTACCCTGAGGGGGGACAACAATGTTCTTTTATTATTTGTTTTCCTCATCCCTGTCAGCCTCCCTTACTGAAACGAGAGGGAATAGACAGCCAGGTTGTGGAAGTTGACAGCCCCACACGCAAATGCATGAAGCTACGCAGACGCACGTGTGCACAGGAGTGACAGACTGTATTCCAACACAGACAAGGTACAGACACGAGAACAAGAACACACAGTTGGCAAAGACATACTGTACATACTTGTGAGGCAGAGAGGGACTTTTATGCTGTTTTTAATTTGAGTAAGTAAACTGATGGATAAGGTTTGCAGTCAGCTGAGTTTAGACTTAAATTTCAGTTGAACTATAAGGAAAAATCTACTGTAAACAAAAACAACTGACTGGCATTTTCTTTAGTACACAGTAGATGACAAATATAGGATATAATACTTACTTATAGGGTTTGTTTATTAGTGATGTTTCCATACATAGGACAGGGTTTCCCCCAGGAAGTTGTTAAGCAGGGGCCAGATCCAGACACATCTCAGCTTGTAATCAATTTATTTACTAAATGTTAGGAGATGGCATTTAATTTAAAGTCTAAACTAAAGCCGCACTTGTTTAAATGTATGCCATTTGTGTGTGAAATAGCACCTCAGCTCCATTTGCTGTAGATTAATGTTTTATTTCTTAAAGGTTGTTCTGTATATGTGTCGTATGTGAAGTTGTCTTTCTCACCTCCACTATAAAAACACTGCAGGAAACCCTGACAGGCTTTTCATTTTTAATTCTGACAACTTTAGAAACTTAAAATGATGATTTTGCCTCTTAATGTAAAACCCTTCAATTAAACATATACACATATCCATAGTATAATAAGTAAAAATGGCATGATTGTCCTGTAATTTATTAAATTGAAGTAATTTCAAACACCTATCCCTAGGATGAAGACTAAGATTAAAATTGTATTAAAACTATAATATCAGTGGCTGCTGCAAGGACAACATACTTGTTTGGAAGCTTCAGAGGTGGAGTGGACTTCTTTTCCAAAATTTCCATTTAACTGCAACATTGCTGTAAAAATATAAAGTATAAAAGCACATAAACAAAAATATCATGATAATGTCTCCTTCTAATTTTCACCAGTTTTAAAATAAAGGCCGACTGCTGACCATCACACTCATCCTTCAGTGTAAAATGTAACAATAGATAATGACTTAGTATCTCAGCATAATGACTTCGTACTGCAGCATAATGAGAAACTTTGTCAGTTGTATACCAACTCATTGTTTTGAGATAACAAGTCATTGTTAGGAGATGCTAACTCATTATTTTAAGAGTTTCTCATTAAAATGATTTACAGGATCTTTTTATCACATTGCCTGAAATGGGCTTCCATACATTAACAGTGAATTCAACACAAAACAGAGCTCATCCTCACCTTGTGGATCGATCCTGGGATCAACAAATCCCCAGTGCTGGTAAAGAGCAGCCAAATCGTGGGGACTGTAGTTTTTCAGGAGACTCAAAATATCAATGTCCATTGGCATTTCTCCTGTCGATTCATTCTTTACCTGAGCAAAACGTAGCGGTTCTAAATATCCTTTGTGACCCCACATGTTCATGGCAGCCCACAGATCAGGACCCTTAGGAACTGAAGAGGAGTCACACGACTGCCTGCGGGGATGGGGTCTATCTGCAGAAGTGTTAGATGAAGTCCCACTGTGACTTCGCGCTAACATGAAACCCAAACCCTCCTGTGGGAAGTTCCCTTCCACTGCAGCTCTGTGGCTTCTGTGTTTGGGGCTGCTTGTAGGCTGGAAACTAGGGGCACTCTTATTATGCGCAATACTGCTGGATGAAGTAGCTTGGGTGCTTTTACCTCCCCCCTTCTCTGCCCTGTTATGTTCACCAGACTTCTTTTGAGGTAGGAGTCCCATCCTCCCACTAGACTGTGTCCCATCTGAAGAGCGTGAGTCTTTAGACTGTTGCTTGGTCTTAGGGACGCCTGATTGGGTCTTGGAGGCTGAGTGCTTGCTGCTGCTGCTGCTGCTGCTGCTGCGGCTGCTGCTGCTGGTTGGCAAACCTGGAGGCTGTGTGCGCTGAGTTCTTGGAGCAGGTAAAGCGGGGCAGTCCTTGCCTTCGAGGAATGGCGGAGGCCCCGTGCGTCTCCACTGGGTAGAACCTGCCTTTAAACTCTTGGGGCTGTTAACGCAGGGTGCCCACTTGGGTGCCATGGTGCTGCAGCCATCTACCCTGTGTGCCACCCGTTGATGGATCCACAGTACTTCTGGGTAATTGGTAGTGTGGGAGCAGTACGGGCACTGATGCTTCACCAGGCCCTCTGTCTTTATTGGATCATTTACAGTGCGGCCTCCTTCACTGACAGGTAATGAAGACAGATTAAGAAGACTTCCTGGATTGTTAGCAGCGTGTCCCTGCCCTTTGACCTCAGCATCATTTGACTTTTCTGTTTTAACGTTGGACTCTGTTGACCCCTGGCCAGGTGGACATGTGTAAGGAGTCCAATATGGCTGACTGAGCAACACACTCCTGTTTCTGAGGTAGTCCATGTATCTTGAGGCTTTGGAACCGCTTTGGTTAATGTTGTCCAAAATGGTGCTGTGTTTGCTGTAGGGACCCAGGAAGTCCTGGTGCTGCCTGTGCAGGTGGGACCTGAGTGATGAGGCGTCAACAGTGTGGAAATCACAGTGCTCACAGAAGTATGTTTTATTTCCTGTAGGTAAGAGCAGGAGAAGCAATGTGAAGGACATTTGTAGAATTTAAGTGCTGTGTAAGTATGTTTGTATACAACATAGATTCACTAGCAGGGATTACATTAGCAAGAAAATGAGCTCTACAACTTAAGAGTTGGGAAGTTTTGACAGAGTTTTATAAACCTTTGACAAATACATGTTTTAAATGCTTTAAATATTATTAAACAAGTTAATTTCACTAAAACATTAAGTGATTGTTATCTTAATCATTCTTGTGCTGATTAAACACAAATTTGTGAATGTGGTTGACAAACAGCTTAGATACTCTTCCTTCCAGCAGCTCTAAATCTGGGTCTAGTTGAACAGGTTTTTATTTAGCAATATGCTAGATGCAACATGTGTTACCTGTCCCCCACAGAAGCAGAAACAACAGTGTTCTTTAGCAGAAAGACACTGGTTTCTAGTTTCCAAAATAAAACATATTCTTCTAAAAATAGCTCCTGTTCTCTCAGTACAACTGTTTCAAGTTTTAAAAACTCCAGACCTTTGGCTAATAACAGTTACTAGTAACAGAACAGTTACTTCATATTAGTGTGTGTTAAAGAATTAAAGGCAAGAAAATGTTTCTTTTAGTTACTTAAAACATTTTGCAATGAAACTTAAAAGGTGCAAGTGCAAATACAGTTGCTGTAGTTCAGTTATAAATTCACCAGAGGTCTCCCTTTTCCACAGTACAATGTTAAATTCTAACAGCTTTTTTTGATGGCCTCTATATCAAAAAGAGTCTTATTCATGGTCTGTCTATATTTAAGTCAGCTATTTGCAAGAAAAAGTGGCACATCTGCATTTCCACAAACATAATATTTGCTAATTTAACTAAAAAGGGTGCAATGTTTAATACAAATCAACTGCCCTCAGCACAAACAGGGCCTGGTAAACGATTTGGAATTTCAAGGATTTTGAACCGTTGTCTTGCACAAACTGTAGCACAGATATTGTAGTGTGGTGTGTATGGCTTACCATCCTGGTCTTGTGTCCTGGTGCTGTTGGTCTGTTTAGGTGGGAGGAGAACATCTTTGACTCTCTTAGTCTGCAGCGCCTCATAAAAAGCATGACCAAGTCCGTTTAACAGAATACGGTCTTTCTGGGAAATCCTCTTGTCGCCACCTTTAGTGTGAGCCATGCTGTTTGATGAGTGATCAAGGCCTGCATCACCCTTCATCTTCTTAATGTTGGAGCTGGAGGTGTCAATTGGCTTCCTCTTCTTCTCCTGCTTCAGGGGTACGTACTCGCCCTTCTCTGTGTCGTATGCCACCTCAGCATCTGCTAGCCTCTCCTCCCATCCCAGACATTTCTCTGTGACCTCCACTACTCGCCCCCTTGTGGCCAGCTGCCACGCTTGGTAACTACAAACTGGATCCAGCTCTGGAATTCGCCTGCCCAAGCTCTTTTCCTCAGATATTTCCCTTGGTCCGGCACATGTGAGGTTCAGGCTCTCCAAAAAATGCGTCTTAGCCATATGCAACTCAGAGGCTTCAGTGTCTTCCTGTGGTGGATTTTGTGTCTGAGTGCGACTGTGGTTTGGTTTATGTAGCTTTTCATGTATTCGTAATGTCTTGCGGTCATAGAAGAAGTTACCACAGCCAGCACAGAGCTCATAGAGGCACTCTTCATTTGTCAGCGATGCTGGATCCTGAGGAACTCCATTGACGGTGGCAGGCGGCTCATTGCTTTTGCCACCTCGTAGCTGGGCTTTGGCCCGGTGAATGCGCATATGACTTTGGAGGAACCATGCCTGGCGGAAACGGCGTCCACAAATCCGGCAACCATGATCCTGGGAGCTGCGGTGCCTTTTCATGTGGGATTTTAGGAGTAGTACCTGAGGGAAAACCTGGCCACAAATGCTGCAGGTACAGGACCCATCATCAGCCTCATCAGCGACCTCATCACCATCTTTACCCTTAATCTTTTTCTTGGTTCCTTTCTTCTTCACTTTCCCGTTGACTTTATGAGCTTTGACAGATGTGCTGACGATTTCAGTAGGGTCAAGTGTCTCTGTGTTATCTTTCTGCTCTCGATCTCCACCCCCGTCCTTGTTACTGAGGTTGTGGCTGAAAAGGCCCAGTTTATGGCTTCGAATGTGGGCCTTCAGAGTGCCCTTCTGAGCCGTCCTGTGATCACAGTACGGACACTTGTACGGCTTCTCCCGCGTGTGTCTTCTCATGTGCTGCGACAGAGAGCTGAGAAGAGGAAAGCTACGGCCACACACCCCACAGGTATGGCCAGAAGTCACACCTTCCTCTGTGTCTGCCTTTGTATTAGCTGCAGGTTTTGGTGATACATCCTCCCTCTCTTCTGTCTCCATTACTTTTCCTGGAGGAACGTAACGTCAAAAACCAAAGCTGTGTAATAAATCCTCTAACTGCGAGATGTTTCGTCTTCCAAAAGTCAGTGAGTTCTCAGAATAGGCATTAAAAACTTGCAAAACATGGCAGCTTTAGTGTCCATCCTGATTCTTGAAGAGAAGTTCTTTTTCAGGTGGGCAAAAATACCTAAAAAAGAAAAGGAAATTTAAATTAGGCTTGTGATAATTTAACGTATGATCCAAATTAAAAAAAATTTAAAAGGTGAGTCAAATATTATTAACAATATATTAAAATATTCTATATGATATAATATACTATTTTCAGTAAATGGACTGCATTTATAGAGTGGTTTTATCCAAAATGCTTTACAGTCCAGCCACTCATTCACCCATTCACATGCAGACTCACAGGTACGAACCGCCGACCCTGCAATCAGTGGACATCCCTCTCCACGTCCTGAGCCACAGTTTTAATAAAGATATTGCAGTTATAGTTCTTTAGATAAAAGCTGTATACTTGATGATATTTAAATCATTAAATGGTGACACTTTGGCCCAAAACAAAGTATTTTTTTTTCACAAATCAAATATAGGCCAGAAGATCGACATACATATTCTGTCAAACAAAATCACATATCTTCTTTTTTGTTTTACATTGCCACACATTACATTTCCAGAGACGAGAGACTGGTTTCACTATGAATACTCTCAAAACCAAAGCAGAAATTCTTTGCAGTATGTAAGTTATGTATGTACATATGTAAGTTTTACTCACCATCTTTAAAATCTATAAACCATGTCCTAAGATAGAGAGCCCACTGAGGCCATTTGCATCACACAGATTTTAGAATAACCTTTGTCCCCTCAGTGGATGAGCGACGCCTGTCTGTACGTATTAGAGCGCGGGTCAGTGTCTCAATATGCGTGTGTGTCGGTCCTTTGGTTTCCTATGCCTAAATTGAGTGTGTGAGGTGAAGCATGAAGAGATGTATTCATTCCTGGCCAACCAGGATGAACCCTGAGGGGGCAGTCCACTCTAATTCACGATCAATACTCCATTATCAACAAACTTCATTTTAGAAGCTCACATACAAGCACACACACACATAGCCTTGATTCTAGGGTAAGTGCTTACGTAAAATTACAAAGTGTATTTCTAAATATTACTGTGTGAATAATGGTAGCAATATAAAATTGATACTAATTGTGTCTTGCTCATGACTATTTGTGTTAACTTTCCTCTTTTAATCCTATTTTTCCTCTCTAACACTATCTTTATAAATGCACAAATTGAAGGAACCCGTGGAATTAGATTTCACTGGAATAGTACCTAATGGCACTTTTCCACTGCAAGATACAACTCAACTTTGTTTTGGTTGTTTTCCCATTAGCAAAAATTGCGGCTAATACCTGACACTTTTTTTGGTACCACCTCAGTCGAGGATCCAAGAGAGCTCAGCCGATAGTCGAAGGTGGAGTTAAAACACTACAGACTGCTGGTTGGTCAGGAAGAACGGTCACTAACACAACATGGTCAAACCTGCACAACCCCCCAGTGTTTAAATAGCCAAGATACCGTTGATAGTGACCTCAAATTTTTTATTCACTCAACCCTACATTTTTTTTTAAATGGCAGTCCGCAATACTAATTTGTACAATTTACAAAGTGCAGACGTCAGTGTCGATGAAAAGTGAGTATCGCATTGAAGATGATGTCTCAGCAGTTTCACATGGCGGCACTATGGCGATCAGCTGAGAAACGGTCAGTACTATCCACAGTGGAAAATGAAGCAAAAAGTAAAGTGGGTCGAGCAAACCGAAACGTGCAGTGGAAATGATGAATTATATGATTGTGTGAAATATAAAAATGATTGATTGATCGAAGGAAGCTCTCCACAGCCATTAAAATAACTTGAACTAGTTTTTAGACACCTGATTAAAACCAGAACAAAGTCATCCAGGAACAGAACAGACGCACAGAGTACATTTGTTGTATTCTACATGAAAAAAAGGGATGGCACAGGCAGGAGCTCATGTGGTTAAACATGTTCCTCAGGCAAACATGACTATCTGTTGGATTGTTAATGGTGAAAGAAAGTACTCGGTGGCGTATATAGTCAGCCAGGCAGTCAAAAGAAAAACCTGCTATTGTGTCGGCCGCACCAGAACTGTCACATCGCCTCATGTCTGGCCCTCCACCCCTCATTGGGGGGTCGAGAGAGTTATTGTTAAAGCAAAGAGGCCTGGGCCTACACATCACTGTCTTCCAATACATGTCTGGGCAAAGAGGCAGGACAAAGGGCGACTCTTGTTTGTCTTGTCAGTCTTTGAGTGTGAGAGAAAAACTAGGTGCACATAACCCCATAAAGGCTAGGAAAAGAGATGGTGACTCTGGTATAATTTTTAGGGGAACTAGGTGATCTGTCTAATTATCTGTATCTGCATCCCCGGTCGCATCTGTCTGCGTGCAGGCCTGCCTGCCTGCAGTCATGTGTGCTGATCCGCTCACGCTGGAATGGGTGTTGTATCTGGAATATGGGGGGGGTTTAGATGGTTTTTCCGCACATGGCAGGTGTTTGGTTCGGCAGACGCCATCAGATTAGTGCATGGGCAATGTGGCACACTGTCTCCAAGAGGGGGAGGATGTGCAAGGAAAACTGGAGGGTGGCAATTAAGGGGTTAAGGTTAAGGCGAACGTAATGAGTTAACACAATGGGGATAAAGTCAGAGAGCTGAGGGCAACAGATGGGAATAAACAGGCCATCAGTATGGAGTTAGCCGCCTCTACAGTATGAGCTTATGTCTTTGTCGAAGCAGCCTACGTGCTTAGTCTGTGCTATATATTTGCATCTGCAGTATCCTCCTTTTGCTCAATCACGTATAAGGATGCATTTATGTAGTGTTTGTGTTAAACAAGGAATTTGTTTACTGCACTTCCAATGTGAACAATCAGTCCTCTAAAATTATTTGAACCTTCCCGTTTTCTAATCCCCCCCTACGTCACTATGTTGTACCTTTTCTGCTTTCATCCCATAACCACTAAAAGCCCTTTGGAGGATCTGTTAAGTAATGCAGATAGCCAAACATGTTGCTCCAGGGGCTTAGCTCATTTCTTTTAGAATGCCTGGCTCCCTTTTTCTCTCTCTTTTCTTTGGCAGATGAATAGGCATGTCCAGTCAGCTGTCCTCGCATTGATTCATCCTGACGTCCCAACCAGCTCAGCACAAACTCCCTATGGTCAGGGCTCTGATGCTGAGAGCCTGTGTGCTGTGATGTGTTTGTGTTTGTGCCGGTGGTTGCTGCACTGAAAGTGTGGGTGTAATTTCCTGCAGGGATCTGGAAATAGCCAATTTCCCCTGAATTAACTATTCAAGATACTATAGTACTATCCAACACACCAAACTACCACAAATACCTTTTTTGTAAGTAAAATAGAAGATAATGTCCAACTCTAGCTGATATCTGCAAAATTCTGCAACTGTAGACTGGTAGAAGCAATTATGTGTGAACCCCATGACTGCGCATGTACATGTGTATATGTGTGTGTGTGTGTGTCACCGCTGAAGTCATCCAAATATTCTCAACAACCAGCAACAAGCCTGTGCCAACATACCCCTGAGTGGAGATAGCATGTGACTGTCCTTATGCTAGTGTTCAAAGCCATAGTCACTCGCTAAGCCTCAGCTCGCATCTACCGTTTTGTGTCCAATAATCCTGTCTGTTTCAACCAACTGCAAACGCAACTGAAGCATAAAATGAAATTAATAAACAAACAAACTGAGAATGTTTCCTTTGCTGTACGTTTAAATACAAAGGGAGGCTATTTTCACAGATTGTATTCATAGTCCTTTAAGCTTTCTTCAAACTCTAACTGCACACTGATGGCAAAGAAACTATATTTTTACTTCTTATAACAACATTCCCAACACAATATACAGTCTTAGCTCTGTTATACTAATACTTAATGTTCCATCATACTGTACTCTTTCTAAAATAAAGCTCAAGGAGCAGATAGTCAGCGGTATTGAACATCTGTACCGAATGATGCTCCAGAAATGAGAAGAGTCTTTCTTATGTCTTTACTTGTGTACTCGGAACAATTATGCAGAAAATGTCTCTGCTGATTCACTGCTGCTGCAGTTGAAGACGACTCCTTCCAGATGTAGGGGAGTCAACACACACCTCCAGGTGCTTGCATAAGATGACATGTTTAATGACTATCCAGCACAAGTTAGCATGCTCAACATTCAGGTCTGTAAGTAAAAGTAGCTTTTTTTAAGTTAACAAAAATTACAATTACTCAAATAACGAATACACTGTCAAGGCATCCTAGCATCCTTGGAACATCACTGTGACCACAGGAGAAACACGTTGAAGACTTTTGATTTATTTATGTAGTATTTTGCTTGATTATCTGTTTTGTGTTGCACATATTGACTGTAGAGTTGTTCCATTACTAGTATTGTAAACGCCTCAGATACTACATAAAATACTGGTATCAGTATTGCTATTGGCTAGTACATGAGTCTATCTATCTTACAATTATTTTCTTGAATCAAGTGATTTGGTCTATAAGTAGTAGTAGTAGTGAAAAATGTTGATCAGTGTTTACCAAAGCCCAAAATAACAACCTCATATGTTTTGTTTTGTCCACAACTCAATTATATTCAGTTTGCTGTCAAACAGACCAGACAATATTTGCATTTAGGAAGCTGGAAAGGGTTCCCGCTTTGACTTTTTTCCCCCTTCAAAAATGAATCAAACCGATTAATAGATTGTTGAAATACTTGGTGATTGGTTTAATACTTGACAACTAATGACAATTAATCTTTGCAGCTCTCACTGACGAATATACCTCAACACAACCTGGTACTGATGTATAACTTAAGCATAAGCCATATTCAAGACCAACACTGTTCCTAGAATGAGTTAATTGTGTTTAAAACAGTGAAACAGCACTGTGGGCAAACAGCCCAACGTACTGTACCTAAGAGATTAGACAGCCATGAGCTCAACAGTCACAAGCACGGACAAAGTTGCGCACATTTGTGCCCATCCCCCTCCTTGTCCAACTCTGCACTGGGTTACACAACATATACAGGGATTACTCTTCATAGCATGAGATGAGCTGCTCAATGAGTGGCCTTTTATCATGGATGCCCCTTAGTGCTATAAAGCACACACAGGAAAGGGAATCTAACAAAGAAAGGGGAGATTCTTGGCAGAGATTTTACCTGTTGTGAAAACGTGAACTCAAAAAAAATAAACGAGGTCTCCTTCAGGCCTAAATGCAGATCAAACATGAACAGAACAAAGCACGTGAAAGCAGAAAGGCAAAGGTGAAGAGATGTGATCTCTGGGGACATTTTCAAACGACTCGTGTCATTTTGCCCTCTATTATTGACATAACTGAGAATCCACTATGGACCTACTCTCTTTTCAGTGTGGATTGGCCAGTGTGGGAGACACTGGAGTATAATCTGCTGGCATTAACTTGCTCTCTAAAAAAAGCACTCTCGACAGGGATTAGATTATCATGGCAAGGTCAGCTCAGACTCGCTCTGTCTCCCTTTATGTCTCTCAATCGTTCTGCTTCCTATCTTTCATTTGATCAGTTTTTCTGTCATCCTTTGTCCCACCTACTACCTCTGTCAGGTGTACATTTGAGCACTGGCATTCATTTCACTCTCACCTAAATATAATTCACATCCCCAATGCAGAAGAAAACACAACAGATTAACACAGATTAAATATACAGGACGGTGTGGTACAGTGTCCTCCTCCAAAACTTGATGTCACACAAAAAACTACAACACCATGATTGTTAAATCTTGCTCCTGTGGTTTGATCTAAAAAATTAGACAATGAGAGTCGTACTTTACAATTTTTTGCAACTACAACTATATTTTGCAATTTAAGAATTTAAACCAGATTATGTTAAAGTTATTGATTTTGGCTTTGAAAGAAACTTTATATTTACAAATTTTAAGACCAGTTCCTTACAAAACAGCTACATATAATGATTATGCATTTTTTTATCTACTGATTATTTTCTTTGCTAGTGAAAAAGTTAAAGCCAAATTTAACACATCTAAATAGTTATTTTTGTCTAACAGTCAAACAGGTAAGAAACCCCACAAATATTCCTATATATATCATGTCGTTTCCAGTATTTCTGAGCGATTTTGTCCCTGGTCTGTATTGAAACTCATTTTCCAGACACCACATGAATGCAGCATTCATCTGTTTCATTTAAAGTGTATTAACATGTTGATTGTCCATGGTGCACCACTTTTGACACAAGCACATCACTGGGTCCCAGCAATACAGCAGCCGAGGGGGAAGTAGATCAGACGGACGGTTCTTGAGACGTGAATTATAGACACATAGGCTCACAGAGATTCCTTATTTTAAAGTTAAATGTAGATCTTTATCAATGCATAAGATCATCAAATCTCAAATTACACAGTTGTAGTAGTTGAGTTGTAGTACAAATCAACACGTGTGTAATTTCCTATTTCCTGCTATGATTAAAGTAAGGATTGAAGGGTAAGGCGATACCTGCGATTTTACCCTGGAGCAAAAGAATGACAGCTGGCAGCAGGGTCTGGATTAGGTTTCCTATAGGGGGTATTGCATCTTTTACACCACCGCTTCTTTGGAGTAGAATGGGCCGATAAGTAACCTGACTCCCTCAGACCCATCCAATCTCGTCTCCCTCTGTCTCAATGGGGCCAAACAGAAGGGATCTGTGAACGCCTTACTCATCCCTCCCATCTTCCATCTGGACATTTTGCCAGTGTTTGCACTCTAGTTCCTCCACTGGAGACTTAAAGGGCAAGTTCCTTTGATTCATCATGAAAACCCATTCAACACTTATTGCCATTAATATTTCGCTTTGGTGTGCGAGATGTTAGCAAGAAAACAAAAAACAGTTGCTTTGTGACTAGAGAGAAACATTGCACCGCATTAGACCAGTCTCTCACTTTTATGAGACTACAATACTCTTGATAAAAACAAATAATAATGAATTAACAATGGCAGGGACATTGAAACAGTTCCTAGAGTAAATGAGATTTTCCCTCATTCTCAAAACCTGTTTGAGATATTGTGAATAGCTATATTGACAGAATGTATTGACAGAGCATAACATTAATAGTTCAGTCTATAAAATGCCAGAAAGTAGTTCCTGTCACAATTTTGAGATGCCCAAGTTGACATATTTAAACGGAAATATGAAAACATCCCTATTTGAAGAGCTGAAATCAATAAAGTAGTGTCGACAGACTGATTATTTGGCTCTAAATAAATCAAGTTTCTTTTCATGCCATGATACAACAAGTAGGTTAGCTGTCTTTTGTCATGTAAAAAGATATATATTTTAGGAGTGCCTCCATTCCCATCTGTTAAACATGGAGTCACTTTAAGTTGATTCATATTTTGGACTCCCCAAGGTCCAGGTAGCTTAAACAACGCACCCTTACAAAGACAAAGACAACATGGGAGAGACAGGTAGCATATGTTAACATTGTACTGAATCCAGTATGTGGTCCATCTGTATGCTCTGCTGCTGGGTGATAACATCAGAAGAGAGGCTGCACACTCAACTAGAATGTGCACATGCATGCGCACACACACACACACACACACGCACTCACACTCACACTATTTTTTAGAAGCAGATACACATATTTTTGCAGAGCTGTGGCCCTGTACAGTTACATTTAAGTGTTATCCTTACTGTTTGAAGTATGATATATTAAGTATTGAACTGGTTGTTTTTTTTTTTAATTTGCCTTTTGGTCCCAAAAACTGCACACCTGAAAACATACCTCAAAGTATTCAACAGTTAAAAAAAAAAACACTTGCGATATCTGCAGCAAGTGTTAACATATTATAGCTTTTGATGGTATAGGCATCAGTTTAGTTGATATAATTTCTGTAAATTTGTGACTTTTCAAATAGGGAGAAAATTCATGTGGATGAAAATGAATGGTATACAAAAGATTTTGGATGTGAGCCACCGGCACATGCTGTGTTTTAACGACCTCGCAATGCATTCACAGGAACAACAGCGTAATGACTCTGACCTGTTTTGAACACCCATTTCTCCTGGGGTTTTCTCCCTTTACAATTCCCCTCTCCTTGAATTACCTAGCAGGAGTTTTAGGACTCAAAATGTAATTTGTACTGTTGTATTATGGAACGACAACAAAGCCAAACAGCCTGATTTTTAGTTTGTGATTTTATGTTTCTATACCCTTAATCTCACTTTGTGCAAGAAATGTTTTTCTAGTAATCTGGTTTCTTATATAATGTGTTCCCTCATTACATGGACACTCTTGTAGCAGTCCCAAAATGGGCTCGGCACTGTCCGTTTGAAGCTGTGCTTTTGTTGTTTAATTTCCTCCAGATTAAGGAAAACAAAATGTCTCAGCCCCATTGTCACACAAGGGAGCTGCTCAAAGTGGAGATGGCCTTACCCCTCACATCATCCTGTCTGCTCTGTCTGCACCCCTCCCCCTTCCAGCAACAAGCCCCTGTCCAGACCCCAGTCCCCTGACCTAATCTAGATGATTAAATCATTTTTCTTTAGCACAAATTTTGTCTCCCTGCTACTCTTGTCTGGTAGTCGTCGCACACCCTCCCCTATTGATCGTCATGCTGAGGAGATTACCCTAATAGCTGGGATTACCTCCCCACATGTTGGTTGGCCACATACACAGGGGGGAGGGGGTGGGGGGTGGTTTCTGGGGATGGTGCATGTTGTGCATGATGTGCAAGTGTAAGGAAGGAGGGTGGGAGGGGTGCAGGAGTAAGAAATAGAAAATCTCGGTTTGTTTATTGTCTGAGTGCTAGAACATAAACTAGCTGCAACCTCTCTCATGTCTGATTGCCTGTGGGTTGTAATTAGACTTCATTTATCCTTCAGTGCTAACACTGGTGATCAGTCATGAGACAACAGCAGGACAGACAAACAACCCCCTGAAGACCTATTTGACACATATTATCCTCTCCTGCTCATTCACCCTATACATCTCAGGTTTAGATGACATCAGCATCACCTTGCAATGCTGTTTACTAGAAACGACAAACTCCAAAAAAAATGGGTTAATCAGTTATCAAGCAAAGATGCCAAAAATAATCATATTTTCTCTGTTATGTCATTGAAATTAATGGATCTTGGGTTTATGCTTGTGGTCAGACAAAGCCAGCAATTTAAAGATGTCATCATGGGGCGTTATGGCTGTTATTTCCCATTATTGTCATTATATTTACTTTTTATAGTAAATAACTGATAGTTGCAGCCCCAAATACAAGCCCTGATTAACAATAACTGCATTAATCCACTGGCCTGCTCTCTGTCCCGTCCACATGTTTCACAATGGCCCAGTTGGACTCTGGTGGCTGCAGGCTGTGAGGTGTTAGTTTTCTGTTTCTAACAAGTGCCAGAGGTGGAAGAAGGTAGAAATCAAGACGTTGTCCCCACAGAGGCAGGCAGAGAGAGGGAGAGCCAGAAACTGGAGGCCATTGAGACGGTGCAGAGAAAAGGAATTCCGTTAATCCGCCGCTGATCTGGTACAATGGCAGCCTTGTTGTCTGTCCCATTTGCACTCACTTACCACAAGTTTGCGTGCGTTGACAATGTCCACTGATAGCCGGCTCTAAGCCCTGCCAAACCGCAGTACAGATAATAATAATGGCACATGGTGATGATAATGTGTGGGGAGCTAGTAGCTGCCTGCTCCAACACGAGACCCAGAGTGTTGTTAATACAACTCACATCATTATAACTGACGGGACGTTGTAGTTAACTTTCGCACACGCAAACTCCCCCAAACAGAGCACCCACTCTTGTACGTAACCACGAACAGCACCCCACTCCTGTTTGGACACTATCTTTTGTTAGTTAACCGTCGTTTAGCTTCTTACCTTGGACGGGTTAACGACAGGCGGCAGGTCGCTCCTGAAGGAATCCCATCACCGATAGAAAAAAAAAACACCGATGGCGAGCTTTGTTTACACTTGTCGACAAATCAGGACACCATCCGTCCGCTGTGTTTGCTTCTCCACGGCGTCAAAACTTCACTGTCTTTCAATCACAGCGGTGCACCTGGACCGCAGCCCCGTCCTCCTCCTCCTGCAGCAGCGGTAAGCAGTCGTTGGTTGGGGACATGAGTGACGCGAGAGATAACGTTATTAACGTTAATAACAAGCCACGGCGCGAGCTATCTCTCTGCGTGCGCGCGGCTCTGCCCCCATTCACTGCAACTGAGCTGAGAGGTGACCAGTGGGCGCGCGCGCGAAACAGTTATCTTAGATCAACGTCAGTTTGCGCGAGAACCTGTCGTAGTGTGAATAAAGGTGAATGTGCTCTAATACTGACATCCACCCCTCAAGTTCATTAATGCAGGGAGCAAAGTTGAATTATGCCCCGTCATTACCCCCAAAAGAAGTAATTAAAATACAAAAATTAAGGTGTTAGACCACATTTGGTCTAAACAAATAATGCCACGTGACTACTAATCACCATGGCTGCATTAAAATGGTAAGATAAGCAGTGGTGGAATGTAATTAATACATTTAAATCCTACTATAGGCTACAATTTTGAGGTGAGCCTACTTTATACTGCTGTTCTACTACATTTAGGAAGGAAGTTTTTATTTGATTGATGACATTATTTCATAGATGCTTCAAACTTAAAAAGTATTGATACAAAATAAAAATCAACTAATCAGATAGTAGACTATGAAGCTGTTGAAACTAACTCCCCCATTACCAGCTGCAATATTACAACGTAGCCTGTTAATGCATTACTGATCATAACTCCGTATACTATAATAATAATACATTATTCTGAAATGGGCCATTCTACATGAGTAGCCTATTTTTAGTACTTTTACTACTTACTAGCAACAACCCAATTCCCCCAAAAGTTTGACCCTGCGTCAAATTTAAATAGAATTTGATGGTTTTCTGAGCATTAAAGCCCCGTATTTAAATGTTGAATATGGAGAATGTGCATCGTTGCAACAACAAAAAAGAATTCCAGCAGTTGGGTTGCCAGGTTTGTTAGTTAATCAATCGTTAATCAAACCACATAACACTGTCATAAAGGCTCATATAGGGGGAAAATGTTCAAATCAAAGGGGTGAGGTGAGAAAGTGAATGATATGTGATAGAATGCCCCCCTTTTCAGATTCACATGCTCATTTTATTCTACAAAGGAAGACTTTATGTTCTTTGTTTTTTATGTATAATATATCATTTCCCTGAGCTACCTCAGTAAATGGGCCGCTTGTCGTTAGGTCAGAGGACTCACTTTCAGAGAAAACATAGTGAACTGTACTGAAGGAAGCCTGTTACAGACGTCCTCCTCTTTACACAGTGAAGTGTTGTATTCTCATTTTTACAAAGGGTGGCGACAGAGCTACACAGAGGGTACATTCACCCTCCTCAGTCCTCACAAACCTCCCTAATTCCTCATGGTGACACAACTCCGCCGGCATGCTTAGTAATGCACACACACCATAGTGGCGGAGCGTGAATCCAAGTGTAAACCATTTATAAAAGTGGAACAAGTACATTGTCTTGTGGAGAAATCTGAAGACAAGAAAGGTCTTATACTGAAACACTTACTGACACTTGATCGAGCAGAATTAGGATTAAGCCGTACAAGTCAACCACAGTGTAGTGTTGTGTAGTGCCATTCCAACTCTGAAGGTTCCCCCCATCATATGTTAGTGTGTGTTGTGTTTAGGTAATAGGTATCTCCTGTTTCTGGGACACTGTGTATGTAATGTATGTATTATGTTTATTCCGTATGTCCTTGAAGGAGTCGTATCAATGCAACTGTTCTCCGGTTATACAGGGAGCCAGACAGTCCAGCTGTTCCTCTGAATGAGACAAGTCATAGCCTACTGCTGTTATGATGGTCACTGACTCGACTGTGACCGACTAGCCATATCTGGCCATACCATATCTGTCTTTATTTAACATTTTGGGTAGTTTTGTACTCTTTTGAGTGGTTGTCATAGAGGTGAATGGGCCCCTACAGCTTCTCTGAATAGACTTTGCATCACTTATATCATGTCAGAGTGCTTTTACCCTGCTAATATCAAGGGAAAACGAGAACCATAGGAGAAAAAAAAAATTGTATTTTGTTTGTTTTTTAGAACAAGATTTAGTAACTTTACCTTGCTATCAGAAAAGTGAATCTCTTTGTTTTTCTTTTTATTTAGTATTTAAATAAATGCTTTGTCTATTAATCTTTACAGGTACATTTAATTTGGATTTATAACATCTAGAAAATATTAGAAAGAACACCCCACACCTGACTAAGTTTAACAAACTTTTAACCAAAAATTGTTGGGAGATCATTATTTTCTTGCAGGCAAGAGTAATAATGCTGGGATGTTTCCTGGTTACCACACTTTTTTTGCTGCTGTCTCCTGACATGTTTTCTGTGTCAGTGCTTGAAGTTGCAGACAAAAAAAAGATGTCCCTCTCAAGTTTGTGTTCAAGTATCTTGCAGTACGGTGTACTTATAAATGGGGGGAATGAGGGAAAACACCAAACTGTTACTGTTAAAAAGAACAGTGGTGAACGAGATGGATACCAAAAGAGTAAAATGAACAGATCTGCATCTCTGTTTGTTGAAATCGTTGGCAATAATGAATCCGTCAGAGTTGAAATCTTCCTTTTTTTCTTCATTACAGCATTATTTGTTTTTAAAAAGCTGTGCAGCAGAGGAAAACATTCCCATTGGAATCAACACATTGTTTCTGTAGCATGTTGTTGGCAATAAAAACACTCAGGAAGCTGCATGTTTTCTTCAGCTAGTTTATGAAGATGGCTCAGTTTTGACAGACCAGCATTAATCAACTTCCCCACGCTTCCGCCTCTCCCAAGCTAATCTCATTTAGTCATTCACTGCTGATGTTCTTTCCACTATCAACGATTTATTATGAAGAATCATCTCTGCTGCTCAATCTAATCTTGGAACAACGCCCCATATATAAATAGAAACAAAACTATTTGCTTTGGTCCATTTTTTATTTTGTGTCAAAGTCTGTTTGTTTTTTTTACCCGCATATAAGGTCCAATCTGTCACATATTAGCACATTTTTACATGCAGCCTCTGTGCAAAGACCTACCAAGACTCGTTTTAGTATATGTTTTATTTAATTAATTCAGAGGAACATAATAGTAAGCAATAAGTGTAAATGTTGAAAATATATTATTGGCATTCATTAGCCTTTCCAGACAGATCCTGAACTGGATTTGATGATTTAATGAGAAAAACTGTGATTCTCATTCGAAAATAAATAAAAATAATAATAGCATAATTAAAAATCTAAACAAAAATAAACTAGATGAGCACCAAAATTGGTCGCTGTCACATACTTATTCATTTTGGTTTAGCACTTTTCAAAACACCATATTACAAAGTTCTTTCCTTACTTAAATCAGACAACAAAAAACAAACCCAACAGTAAAATATATGTTCTGCTCCATAAAACAGAAGGTATGAGTTGGAGTAAGGAAGAAAGAAGGAGGGTCAAATACAAGTAAAAATACAATACTAGACAGCACACAGAGAGCACAAACTGTCAAGGCATTTTACAGGTGAGTCAGACAATTGTGACGTGTTTATTTGAATTCATGTTGCTGTAAATTCGATTACAAGTAAGAATGCCAACAAATGTTGCATGTTGCTTTGAGTATGTGTTGAGGATGCATTCAAGAGTAAAGAGACAGTTAAAGTTAATCAACAGGAAAACTGAAATTTAAAAAAAAGAATAACAACGATAAACACTTTTTTCAGACAACCCGATGAGTGAAAAATAAGTCTGAATCAAGAAAAGTCTCGTTGTCAGGAGTCAAAAGCGAAACCAGCGGTTAGAGTTATTGATTTTATTTTTTTTAATCTTTCCAACGTAATCTCTGTTGTTTTTTGGTGTTTCACTAGTGCCATTGCATGTGATTTCCAGTCTGAATATGCAGAGAAATAAATCTGATGGGGTGGAGCATGAATTCAGGGTGTGTGACATCCACAGTGTTGTTGTTGCCCTCGAGATGATCCCATGCTGTGCAGCAGAGCAGGTGGCTACAAGAAAACTAACCCAACTAACTGTTGCAACCTGAAGATTTACCCCCTGGTAAGATTTCATTTTATCCATTTAGTTTAGAAAATATGTAAATACATTTGACAAACAGCTATAGTGGAGGTAAACAGGTACATTCAGTTAATTTAGTTTAATGTCTGAGAATAGTTATTCCAAAAGAAAACTACCTTTGCAAAGCAGATCGCAGTCTGCTAGATCTCTCTGTAACTTCAAAGTAAAATTTGAATAGTTTAGATTTTGTTGTTTATTATAAAGTTGATCAAAGTTTAAAAATAAATGGAAAGTTTAATTGTTATGGCTCTGAAAGAGAAAAACATGCCCTTGAGCTACTGTGTCTGGCACATTTTGCTACAGAAGTATTGGAGTTAATAGCAGCAGATCTGGTGGAGTTCAAAGGATTTGTGCACATTTTTCATGATGAAAACATCCTGACGTAAATATGTTAGAGTTAAACAATGAATTCATTTGTGTTAAATAGTCATTTTTAACTGATTTTGGAACCAGTAACGTTTACCAATCATTTTTCTTGCCTTTTGCTCATTAATAACAAGTTACGGTTTGAAATAGTACTAAAATGTACTTTAAAAAACTACCTTGTCAAGCTCAAGATCTGTGGAAATTGAATGAAAATATTTGATTTACAATAAACAATTTTCTCTAAAAAAAAATGTATTGAGCAGCAAATGAAATGCACTTGTCTCAATTATGTAATGACCCAGATTTAATCAGATTGTCGATATCCTTAAATTCCAAATCTCTCTCTTTTGTAGTCGCTAATCCCGTAAAGGCATTTTCTTGTATTTAGTGTTGCATCAAAAACTAGTATCTGGTAGATTATGACATAACATGTAAATAATGAAATGTCTAACAAATCAAACATTCATATTTCTATACATTACAGTACATTGTATATTTGCTCAACTCAATTCATCATGTTTGTCAATTAACCTCTATTGATTATAATAGATTATATCAATGGAATTATATATTATGATTAAAAAAAATAGACTCTGGAGGACTCTTGACAGGCGTTTCCACCTCAAAGGGTGAAATTAGTTTAATCACTTCATGTTTTTGTTACGTTTCCTCGCAGAAGTTTGATTCTTTGAGAACCAAATTGGATTATCTAACTCTGTGGGTAACACTTAAGTGTAATTTGTTTATCTGACAAGGCTAATGCACTTATTTACTCATAAACTGCAGCGCCTATTATGTAATAATCATTTCCTCTTTCCTTGCAGGAATAGATGACTGCCAGCTAATAAACAGACACACAGAACTCACATTTTTGGCTCAGTATTGGCAAGAGGAGGATAAACACCTTAAATAACAGCTGGACAACATAAACCCTCAACAGGATTCCCGTCAGGATACCAAAATGTCAAACATTGATTTCAAGAGACTTGAGCTCTTCAGCAGTATCCTGAATAGTTGCAATGTAGGCCAATCCTGTAACAACTCCTATTTGATTTTCCACAACACAAGCCTCAATAATGGGCTGGAGATTATTGATGATGATGGGTCCCCCTGGCTCAGAATAGTCATCTCTGTGGTGTACTTTGTTGTGGCTACAGCAGGAGTGTTGGGAAACCTCTTAGTGATGTTCCTGCTGTATTCCACTCACACCATCATCACAGGCACGATCAACTTCTTTGTGTTCAACTTAGCTTTGTCTCACCTGCTGTTCTCCTTGGTCTTGCCGTTTTGGGCCATAGACATTGCGATGGACTACAGCTGGCCCTTTGGCTTGGCCACATGCAAGGCTGTGTCTTTACTTACGGGGCTCAATGTCTTTTCTAGCTGTTTTTTCTTGACAGCCATGAGTGTGACCCGTTACTGCTACGTGGCGAATGCTCTCAAACCCAGAGCCCCCCTATGCAGTAGATCTTGCACTTATCCGGTGGCCACAGCTTTTATCTGGGCTGGGGCACTCGTAGCAGCAATGCCCCGAGCTGTGTTTGCAGACCTGAGTTATGTAGGCAGTGGCAACGACACAGCATGCCTGCTCCGTTTCCCAGATGGTACAGCCTGGCTTGGAATAAACCAGCTCCTGCGAGTGGTGATGGGATTTCTGCTGCCCTATGCCATTATCATCCTATCCTACCTGCTCCTGCTGCGCTTCCTCTGTCGGCATAATCTGAAGGGCAACAACTCTCGGCGTAAGGCTGATATTTCAAAGTCCGTGGCAGTGGTGGTGCTTTCATTCTGCGCCTGCTGGTTCCCGTACAATATCCTCTCACTTTGGAGTGTCCTGATCCAACTGGACATCGTTGATATCAGTCCCTCGTTCTATTTGGCTCAAACATACTTTTTCCCTCTGGCCAACTGCTTGGCTTTCACTAGCAGCTGCTTCAACCCTGTTATCTACTGCCTGGTGCGAAAAGAATACCGTGTGGCTCTCCATAACATTCTCTTCAAACTGAGCATGGCTATCATGTCCAAGATGCCCTATGGCATTAATTCTGATGAGGAGTCAGGACAAAATGGGCAGCTGGCCATTCCCCTCAATAACTTGTACAGCGAGACAATCGAAACTGACACAAGATATGCACCTCTGTCAACACTGCCAACTGTGGTGTCCACCCTGTAAAGCCACAACACGATAATCGTATTATTTACACCTATGGTTTTAAGTAAGAAAGATGTTGTAGCGATTTTAAGAGTTTTAATTGTGTAATATACTAAAGTATGTATATTTCAGATCTATGTTGAATAGGCTGCATCTTAAACAAACCTAAGCTCTTGTGGGTCTTGTGTTTGACAGTTTGAGCTGTCTGAATGGTTGCATGACTTGAAGCTTGTTCAGTGAAGGCATAATAAGACTTTCAACTTAGGAGAATGAATACACTAATTCACTTGAAATGTGTCAATATGTCCCTTCTGTTCCTTTTATTCTACATAATCCTGTTGTTACATTGTTGAAGAAATTAATGTTCAAATTACTACAATTAATATCGCACTTTATGTCTGGATTCTGGTTTTCTTGTGTGGTGTAAAGACCTTTTTTGTCATTTGCTTGAAATAAATTAATAAATGAAAAAGTAACTAATCTGCACTTTTTACTGCTTTTTTTATTTATTTATTTTTGCTTGTCCAGACTCAGAACAAGTTTGCTTCCTTTGATTTCTTTGACACCTAAATTGTTGGCAACAGCTGTAAATATATTTGGGCATGCTATTTAAATGTTATCATATATTAGGTTATCAGATTTTACGTGGAAATTCTTAAAGCTTTCAATAGTACGTTGATAAAGTTTCTAGTTAGGGCCAAATAACACTATCTAAAAAGGGTTGTTAGATAAGACATATCTGGGGGAAAATAATAAGAAATGTAATAATTTTCCACATGAAATCTGAATGGTGTCACTCAAAACAGTCCGAAATATATAATTGCTTTATATAATTTACATAGTAAATAAACTGAAAAATACTGTATGGCCAATTTGGAAAATTCTCATCTGCTGCTTATTCTGCCTTCTGTGATATCAGTACACCACAAGATGGCAGAGTTGTTCAGTTTTGGAAAGTTTGGGGTTCAGTTCATTATAAAGTATAAAGTATTACATGATCTAATTGATTAACAAGTTCTCTGAACCTACAGTCAGCAGGTGGAGCCTCCTGCTGGCAGCTCTCCAGCATCCGGACGATCCCAAACACTGTCTTCCTGGTTATATTGGTGTCCAAAAAATAAGCCCCCCAAAAAGCAGAAAGTATGTCGAAAAATGTCAAAAAAAAGTTTGAAAGTAATATGTCCGAAAAATGCTTAAATCAGTCATAGGATAGTGTGTCAGAAGCAGACATTGCATCATTTGTTGAAAAATGTCATTAAAAGTCACAATATAGCGTGTCCAAAAAAAAGTCATAGTATGTCGTAAAAAGTTAAAATTTATCATGTCCAAAAAATGCTTAAATCAGTCATAATAAGCCTTACTAAAGTTGTCATGGCATAATTTGTTGAGAAAAGTAAAGTAAAGTCATAGAATAGCATGTCCAAAAATGCTTCCGTCAGGCATAGGATAGTGTGTGTATGCCGGTTATGATATAATTTGTAAAAACAGCAAATAAAATGTCTGTCAAAAAAAGTTTAAAAGTAATCTGTCCAAAAAATGCTTAAAGCAGTTGTAGGGTAGCGTTTCCAAACCACCTACAGCATAGTTAGTGAAGTCACAGAAAAGTATGTTGAAAAAAGTAAAATTTTTATGAAATAGTAAGTGATATAGGTAATTAATTTTTCACTTAAAGGTCCTAGTATAGTTTGCTATGACATATAAAAGTGACGGTATATTACTACTATATTATATTGTAGTAGAACATAGTTTCTCAAAGTGTGGTCTTCAGTCCAATGGTGGTCTTCATAAACATTTTGTACAGCCTCTGAACATGACATGAGTCACATACATTATAATATGTTAATCAAACACAGTCCATTTAAATACTATTACTTTCAACAGCTTACATTTTTTACCTTACTCTGTTGTGTAAACATGTAACCCCCTAACAGTCATGTGGAGCTCACTTTGGTTCTTAAAATGAAAGATCTTCAATTAGGGATTTATTAGTTTATTCAAATCACTCAGAAAAATCACCTGAAAAATGAATACATTCCCTTTGTTCAAACAAAACAAATCATATCAATCAAGTATACTTACACTAATAATAATTACAAGCGCAATCATACCTACCATAACTACCATTATAAATAAAACTACCAACATTAAACATCCACCACACAACATCGGGGAACTGGAGGGTATGGCTTATCCATGGGGCATGGCTTATTTCAAAATAAATGTCAAGTAAATTAAGGTATTACATCCAGTAGGCCCAATTCCAGTCAGAAATCCCACCAATTATATATTTGTGACACAGTAGATCAATTGTGCAGAATAGTAGCTGCCAAGAAAAATACTTTCTTTCATTTCATAATGATATACATCCATTTTAGAAACATAAATATGTTGATAGATGTTAAATACCCTTTTAAAATATACAAGATATCATATTTCATTTATTAGGTCCTGCTTTAGCTGCAGCAAAGTGGCAGTTATTCTCCCCTGGGTCAACGATTCATACATCCTCTTAAATATCTTGTTTCTGTAAACATAAATCACTTCTTTAATAGTAGCAATAATTCAGTAATATTTCTCAAGTTTTATTATGCTGGAGCATTAGTCACATTTTTCATTTGGGTCAAGAAACCAAACTCTTGTTCCCTTTTTATGTAACGCATAATATAAGAGATGGTGTAAATTAAACTATTTATATGGATGAGATGTTGGCCAGGAACCAACCAAAATAAAAGCGTAGAGTAGTTTTCTTTGACCAGATCCCTCTTTCCATGCTCTCTTTGAATTGTAAATAGCTTAATGATCATTTCAGAAGAGTATGTGGTAATATTTTTGTGCATTTGGCATTGAAGATATCAAAAGTTCTTCTTTGTGTTCTTTTTAACACCTGAGAGTCGGACTAATACCTGGAACACGATCATCTCATCCTGTAATCCAGAGGACATTTGTATGGATATAATGGTAACGGCACTTAAATACAATAGCTAACAGGACAAACTTTAGAAATGGCCCTGTGATGGGAAAAGTTATACAAAGGAAATCCTGAAATAGCAATGAACAAGCAACCAGGAAAGAAATGATAACTCTTTGTTAGCATTGTCGTATAATAAATGGAGGTTCTCTAGGAATGGGAATAAAATATCCTCTCAGGTTGTGGTATAAATATTTCAGAGGTAGCACACTGTACCACTGCAGCTAACTCAAAGACATTTTCAAGAATACATGGGAACATCATAGATTGTATGTCTTCATAAACATCTGTCAGATCATCGATTGCAGCTTCTCATAAAATGAAAACAGAAGTGTAGTATAGCATTTTTAAAATACTGTATTGCGATGCAGGCCAAATAAATAAAACGCAGTTTCAAAAGATTACTTAAAACTGCAATCCAGTATTGTTGAAAGCACCACTATTTTGGTTACACAAACATAGGCGAGATACTTTAAGAACTTGTCTTACTAGGACAGAAATGTGCTCGGCTGGGAAATTATTCAACTCTCATCCCATGGCCGCAATCTCACCATAGCACTGTAGTTTCTGGATTGCAGCATTAAGAGTAAATAATATAAGGGTGTTTTTTTGTGTGTTTTTTACCACAAGTTCAACATGCCTGAAGGCCTACCCTTGATTTGAATACATTTTACATATAAGAATAGATATACATTAAGCTATTTTATACATTTCTGGTAACATAAACATATAACTTTGTATCATTTGATATTTATCTTGAAAGAAAATGTCTTTTTAAAGGCAAGAGGTTAAGATAAATTATATCAGCCATGATTTTTTAATTCTAACATACAGAGTTAACCAACACACTGCTTATTAATTCATCACCTGACTACAAAAAAGGACATTTAATATACAAAGTGTACAAGTTGTTTTGTATTGGCATTGTTATTTTGGACCCTGTGGCACAGACTGTAAGGCAGTCAAATCCTATGCACATATACTACATTTCCCTGCTTGGAATCTCTTTATTGTTCTGTTGTTTTCACTGTCTCTCCTCTTTCGTTCTCTGGTCATTTCTCGCAGTACTGTCATGTTGTATAATGCAAAAGGCTGAATGCCACCCTCTTCTGGAAAAAAAGAAGAGTCAGCAGGTTGGATAAAAAAAAACGATGCCTTCCAATAAGGAAGCCATGTCAAAGTTTTGCTTTTTGTACATTAGAATAATATCCGACAACAAATCGACTTACTCGTCCTCGCATTTAAAAAGCACATGCAGAACTGTTGCACACCTATGCTTCAGAAACATTAAACACAATAGATGAGTAATTCACTACTTGCTATAATATGATTTGTTTCCAGTTGCACATAATGTTTATAATCATAGTTATTCAAAGGTTTATTCATACAGCACCTTTCAAACCAATGTTACAAAGTGCTGTACAACATAACATAAAATGGCTTAAATGATAAATAATGAAAATGGCAGACATGAAGGCCATGACTTTTACTTTTGAGGCTTGGTTTGTAGAGGCTTTCTCTCAGATGTAACTAGAAACTTTCATTAGAAACTGCTGTTGCTACTCAAGAAACTGCAGCTGTCACTATCATCTTTCAAATATTTATGACAATTTAACCTTTTTTACAGGCAAGGTTAAATAGATATAATATTGTTTGTCTTCATTAAGGGAAGGGGGCACTCCAGTAATTTAGTATTATACCTCTATTACATTACAGGCCTTGTGATGGTTTGTTCACACCAAACGTGAAGCAAACTTTTCATGCTGCTTGGTTTCACACAAAGTAGTATGAAATATTTCAACATGAGCAGGGAATTTATGTGAGGCTGTCACAAAAGCCTATCAGCATTGAGACTGAAGATTGATGAGGTTGTTTGCTTGTCGTTTGGTGGACAGACCTGAATAAACATGAATTCCGTCTTTTTACAAATCTGCATCATGTAGGTATTTTGGCATCACGTAACTGGGACTTCCACAGCAATTGTGATTGCCGTTGTTTATGAAAAAAAAGAAACGTTGACGGTATCTACCCCGGCACGTCTCGCAGGAGTAGAGTGAATAAAAACAAACTATCCCAAGGTGATCCCAAAGTCAAACTGGCTATAGTAATGAAAGGCGAAAGTTCACTTCGCATTTGGTGTGAACACAGCAAAAGAGATAGATTATTAAAAAAAACTGTCAACTATCAATTTACGCCTGGGATTAACATAGGATCTGTATCTGGATAAGAAAAACACATTTAAATGCAAGGTTCAAATACATGTGACTGGAATTTGATCAGATTCACCAGACCACAGCTCTGGGGATGGGATTCTAACCTGGTGTAAATTACATCAGTTCTTAAGAAAAAAATAAATACTGAAACCACAAATAGAAGTCTAGCAAGTCTTCCCATGCAAAAATGGATTTTGAAAGGCTTTCCTACAACCTGTAGTAACCTTAACCAGCCCTGGTCTAGGCATAACCTTAACCACCTCTACCATCTAGACACAACCATGGCATTGCTTGGTATACGAGGTGTAAATGCAAAGGGTGCAGATTGGATGCCATTATCCAGAAACTGATCAGATGATAATACCAGGTATAAATGGTGCCTATGCTGAACCCTACATTTCCCAGAATGCAACCAAAAGCATATTTTCAACCCTGCCGACACCACCGATTGGTAAATTTGGAGTCTCCCAAGTCCAAGCTCAGATATATTATTGTCTCTCCAGAGCCACAGAAGACATTTTAAAACTGTTTTCATAGGCGGTACCGTCTAAAATCTGTTGAATGCCCCTTTAAAGTGAATATTTTCTTACATTTTAAGTCGATTTCTCTTTCATGTCAGGTCTTATATGAAGCACTTTGTATCACTGTTTTGAAATGTCATATATATTTTTCATTATGATTAATATTATTATTACAAAGTGAACAAAACACATTATGATGTCAGATTATTTATGTAAAGTATATCCATTTTTAAAAAAGTTTGGTAGCTTTAGGAAATACTTCTTCTATACACTGAAAGTCAAGAGACTGTTCTGGCATTACACTGTGTGCCGAAGGAAAATGTAACCAAAGAGAAGGTTTAGATTGTATTTAAAGCAGTTAGTTGATTGTAAGATTCGTTTGGCATCTATTCAGATGGGATGGCTTTACTATAAAGGATGCAAAGGGGTACAAAAATCATGACAATAAACCACCATTTTGTAAGTAAGAATACCTTTGCAGGGAGAATAGGTTACTAAATGATTGAATCAATACCAAATGGTAATATAGGTCTTTGCTTGGGCCCTACATCAGAGGATCATAGATGGCAACGGATTTAACAACATGCTTGTTGCTTGTCACAGGTGTCACCATGAGGAAAGTTGTGCCTGTAAAAGCCTCTTCTATATTTTGTCTGCAGCCACTTCAGTAAGAAGTGTGTATGCTGCTTGTAGTGGGAAAAATAATGAATCCATCTTCCAATGTTTCACACACCTCTTCGGATTAAATAAAGAAACTCATATGGGTCAGTATTGCCATTGTTGTGGCATTGGCTTATATTTCAATCAAAATATGCAGATGATTCACTGCACATATTGGTCCTCGCTCTAAACTGATTGTCAAGTTCTGGTACAGGCAAAGTTTGAACATGTGCAAAGTTTTTTTTTTTAAATGTTGTGAGATGAAGTCTCCAGTGGTCCTGCTGGATCCACTGCAGAGCTTCTATTCATGGGTTTTTTCGAGGGTCAGAATCAGTGTCTTCTTACACTCGAGTGACCATCATGAGTTCTGGTCACATTGGAATTGACAGTCAGGATCCTGGGTGGCCATAGCCCTGGTTGATAGACTGAATGGAAAGAAAACAGACGACAATTACAATTTATCTCCACTTACGGATGCAAGTTTAAAGGAATAGTTAGAAATTCTGAGAAATAGGTTAATTACTTTCTTGCACAGAGTTAGATGAGAAAATGACTCTCCAAAATACTTCTCTCATGTCCGTTACATTAAATTTGTAGCATAGCTTAGCTAAACGACTGGTAATGGGAAACAGCTGGTTACACTCAATCCAAAGACAACAAAATGTGCCTACCAACACCTTTAAGGCAAATCAATTTGTTTAATCCACACAAAAGTGTGGAGATTACATTTTGCCATTTTACATGCCGTTATGTTTGTCAGGAGAAACCAGCGGAGACTTCAGGAAGGAAGTAACTTTTCCTGGCCAAGAAATAGTCATGTAAAACATGTAAAAGTTTCAGCTACGTACTTAATGTACACAGTGGCGAAAAGCAATAGTAAGTGAAACTTATTAAACTTGAGGCAAATATTGTACTCTTTATAAAATAATACTAAATATTAAATAAAATGAGTACATTATTATGGATAAATATAGAACTTTATTGATCCCTTGCTACATTATTTTGAAATGGGGCGTTCTGCAAAATGTGTATTTTTCGTACTTTTACTTGAGTAACTTTTTAATGGAAATCTTTTAATAGTAACATAGTATTTCTTCATTGATGTATTGCTTCTTTTAATTAGTCTTCCTTACTTCAACCACTGAACGTACAGACAAGTATAGTGGTATCTATCTTCACATCTAACTCTCGGCAAGAAAGCATTTTAGACGCATTTCCCAAAATATTGAACTATTCCTTTAAATCTTGATTTTCTCTCTCTAAGATCTGTTCAACAAGACTCTTCCAATCTGAAGGAATAGCATTTCTCAACTCTTACTTGGACTATGAGTCCAATAACTGATACATCACCAAAAAGGACAGCTTGCAAACTAATAATACCTCATCACACACTTGTTTTTCCTCAAGTAGTCTGTTGTGAAAATACAATCTCACAGCGGAGAAACACTTTTCTAGATGGTCTGAGCTTTCAAAAGGCAATTATGTCCATTTGCTCTGACCAAAAGGTGACAGAATAGTTCAACGAAACAAGAGTTTCTCCTGAGTAATTTCAGCGTTAACACGCACACACACACGCACATCCACGCACACAGACACAAACACACACACACAAACAGATAAACACTCACATGGTGCATTCAGACTGAGCCCTGCAGAATTACTGTGACGCAGCCGATGAGTCACACAGTCAAGGTTTTCAAACGATGAATGCGTTCTGTGGTATGATAATAATATTCCGTTTTTAAGTGTTGAAGACTTGCTATTCCTTCACAAAACTAGATTAACCTCTGTTCACCAATTTAAGATCCATCCAGCTCTTGATTTGCATCAGCACTGTGTTTTCGCTCTGCACTCAAGCGTGTGACGTAAAATGGTGAAATGTTCTTTCACATGTGACATAAACGTGCTTTTGAATGATGGGAATAGGTGAAGAGTATGACAGCTGCAAAACTTTTCACCCTGCACTGACTTTAGCAAATGCCCTGAATGTGATGTAAGAATGATGCAAGCTGTTTTAGGACATGACTGCTTTAGCGAATAGGGATGATAAAAGATGAAGACACAGGCACAAACCTGGTCTGTGAGGATTCGAGGCTTAATATCAGGGATGGCACCCCCTCTCAGCTCATCTTCCACAGCCATGAGTCTGACAACAGGGAAATAGAAACAAACATACCGGTTGACAAAAATAGAGCTACGAAGCCGGTGTTCTTCAAATTTACTGTAGGATTATGTGGCCATATGATGATATTAAGGTCTTGACATGTTTCTGGGTGCGTATAGCTATCCTCAGAGCCTCCTGAAACTGAATCTGAACCGCCTTTAGAGCAATTCAGGCAGTTCAAATTCAGCTGTTCAGAAACACAGCTTGTGAAATGAGTGTGTGCAGGATAGTTCGGTGTGCAACCATCTGCAGTGTCTGTATTCAGAGTTTAATTTAAAAAGTACTTTGTGGAGCAATTCAAATAAAATGATCGCATTGCCAATGCCAATGTGTGAACGGATTGTAATGTAACTTGTAAAATGGAGACTTTCCCCGGCTTTGTTGGTTGCCTGTAACAATATAACTATATAATAGCCTATGAACTCTTTTCTAAGTAAAAGAACAGGAACAGTTTAGCTGGGAAAATCCAAATGCTCGCTCCTGAGTACCTCGCCTCTCTTCAGCTCCCCTACAGCACCAACAGAGTCCAACATTAGCTTAGAAATTGAGTATGCTAACATTAACAAACGACCGGCACCCATCACAACCCACGTAAGCAACATCAACATCGGCAGGCCAATCAACTCAATTATTGCTCGCACCTACAGAGTTGCAGCACATGCGTGGGCAACAGGATGCTGACTGCATTTCACTTAACAGCCAACAGGTTCATTTATAACTAGGATTTTCTGAAAATTACACCTAGTACCTTTAAGGAGGCTTACTACAAGATGAGATGAGATGTGAACTTTGTATACTCAAGTTATACAAAACTTTCTGAAATAATTTGAATGTGGTGCACAAAGAATTTCATTGGGTAAGATTCCCAATTTGTTCCCATGTAACATTTCTGTCACGTAGCAACAGTCAGAAGGTTTTTTTCTTCTGTCCTTTTAATCAAGTGACTGAAATCAAATAAAACCATCCCAGTGAAATATTTCATATAAACGTATGAGATTAGTTGCTGTGATTTTCTGTATAAGTTGTGATATTTAAATGGTCTACCTTTAAAGGAATAGTTCCACATTTGGAAAAAACGCTTATTTGCTTTCCCTCTCAGAGTTGGATTGAGAAGATCGGTACCACTCTCATGCCCGTGGAGGCACCCTGCGGAGTTTTTGACCACTGCTGGTGCTGTGGGACAATGTGTTGTGTGTTGAGTGAATCCCTTGTTTGTCTCCATCTCGTATGTGACAGGTTTAATTAATGTGCTTTCCATCTAGGTCCGTTACATGAATATTAGAAGATGGTTGCATTAAGATGACATTTTTAAAAGAGTGCTAGTCGAACCTCAGACTGTGGAAAACAATGTAGAAAAATATGGCATTATGCGTGTTGCACGTATTAATTTGAGTAATCACTTTCTCATCATCGCTCTTTAGTCTGCCACCATTTTTGATCTCATCTGGAGTAGATGCTTAAGCTTTTTTTGATACACCAACTTCTCCACCTCAAGTGGAAAAACATTTTTTTTCTATACATATATTTATATTATTCATTTATATTTTCTGCATTTCCACTCAGGTATTTTATGCACTATGCATAAAAACTTGTGGAAATAAACATCACATGACGATGACATAAATGTGGGAATGCATGGACAGATACAAATTGTCATGTCAATATAAATTGATTTTTTTTTCAAACAAATACTCCACAGGGTACTTTTAAATCAAGTCAATTATCAATTATTAATACTTGATTTATACTGAAATACTGTTATTTTTTATTGTTCAGCATTTGATAGGACATCCGCTGCGGCTATACCACTGCTGTACTAGCTAAACCCCACAGAGGATCTGATCTGTGGAAAATCCTTGGCAACAAAGTAATGGCTAAGAAACCCACTACAGTAACTGAACTGTGGAAGAGATTGAAGAAGAACGGACCAAGATCAAACCAGAGCAGTGTGAGAAACTAGTGATGTCCTGTGGGCGTAGATGTGCTTAAGTCATTCAAAGCAAGGGCCTCTACACTTTCTATTCATTTTTGAATCCAAAAATGATTCAAAATCCCTAAAAAACATTGTTTAAATCTTCTGACACAGTGGTTACTGTTCTCTAATTTTGCTCACTGTTTTTTTCACAGAATAATGTTTTTTGTTGAAGTGCCTTGGTTATTTAAAAAAAACATGCTAGTACAGTAGTGGTATAGCCACAGTGGATATTTAATCAAATTATGAACAATAAAAAATAACAATACTTCAGAATGAATAAATAAATAATAATTTCAGAAAAAGTATTAATAGTTTGTTCTCTAATTTGATATCCAGTGTGTATGTATGTATATATATATATATATATATATATATACATACATTTAGATACAGCCAGGCTAGCTGTTTGCCACTGCTTCCAGTCCTAATGCTGAGCTAAACTAATTGCCTCCAGGCTCCAGCACAGATATGAGAGTGGTATCTTCTCATTTATCTCTTGAATAAGCGTATTGCCCGAAAATGTTTTACCATTTCTTTAAAAATGTTTGCATATGACATGATGCAAGTTGCATCTGTGTGGAAAACTTAAACTTAATCCTATTTTGTGAAGGTCTTAAAGTTTAGGAAAGATTGCTGTTTGATACTTCTTCCTTTTTTAAGCCCAGATGTGTTCATCTGACTGCTTATAACGCTAATATTTTAAGTAAAACTGGTCACCACTTTTAACCAACTTTACTTAGCGCAAATTTCCCCTATATTGTAGCGCTCAAACATTTGCTTTTACAGCTGCACTTTAAGCATTTTACTTCAATAAAAATCTTGTTTTCTGGTTCTTTTTTATTAACCTGGTGTGTGTGTGTGTGTGTATGTGTGTGTGTGTGTGTGTGTGTGTGTGTGTGTGTGTGTGTGTGTGTGTGTGTGTGTGTGTGTGTGTGTGTGTGTGTGTGTGTGTGTGTGTGTGTGTGTGTGTGTGTGTGTGTGTGTGTGTGTGTGTGTGTGTGTGTGTGTGTGTGTGTGTGTGTGTGTGTGTGTGTGTGTGTGTCAAATGTGTTGCAATAGAGAAAGCAGTTTGCAGTTACTGGCACAGGCTCATTTCTGCCTGAACACTAATCACCTGTTGATGATGCCTTTGATTTGACAGTCCTTCTCCACTTGCTGCTGCTTTAGACGCCGCTCACTGTCGTCCAGGCGGTTCTGATACTGCATTAGGATCTTGCTTGTCTGCTGTTCCTGCGACACAAGTCTCTGCTCGTATTCTTCAAGTTTGCGATGAGACATCTTCAGACGCTCCTTCAAGGAATGTATCTCATCTTCGTACTCTTTTACCTAAAATTAAAAAAAAGTCACTTCATCTATGTCGTCACTAGTACGCACAAATGATCCTGAATGAGGAGAGATTTGATCGATATATACACTGCTCTCCTTATGCTAAAGTGAAAACGACAAGACAAAGCTGCAGTGTGGTTGGCTTGAATGTGTGCAATCACAAATTTCAGTGCTATGCGATAAGCACCGCATAGGCATGTGTTTAATCGAGGCAAGAGTTTAGGAGTTATTTATCACAGAATAATAGCCCCCATCGTGCAACTCATGTATCATTCTGTTATAGCTCTGATATAGAGCTGCAGTATGGCAGAACACGTTGAAACAGTGTCACTTCAATGCAGGTTATGTACATGTAGAAAGACGGCTATACTTTGGCCATGAAAGAGCTTCTTTACTTTCATATTTTATAACCGAATGTTTAGTATTCATAGGAAACAAGTAGGAAAAAAAGTGCTGACCCTCTCTAGTCGTGACTCATCCATGCTCTTGGAGTACTCTTTCAGCTGACCCTCACGGTCCGGCCGCAGGCTCTCAATGTCAGCAGAGAGATGTGGCATGTTGGACACCCAGGCGACTGTCCGCTCATTGAGGGCCGGGGTGTTCAAGGTCGATTGAGAACCCTGAAACAACAACACATGAGTCATACTTTAAATTCATGTCTTCATATTAAAAATGCCTTGAAAACATGTTAAAATAACGGCATACTGTTTAAAGTGAGACACTAAAGAACTGTCAAGCTTGAAATAAAGAGACTGTAGTAAGATTGACCTGTTTATTGCCTGGTTTGAGCAGATGCTGCTGTGGCGGCTGCAGTTGTGTCTGTTGAGACTTCTTGGTGCTTTTTGTGGGCGTGTCTGTTGACTCCTCTGCAGCTGTCGACGGGCCTTGGTTCTCTTTGGCGGAGCTCGTCTGGTACGGGAGGCCAGGAGCTGGACTGTCTGTCACTGGCAGCTGTGGTTCCTGTTGTTGTTGTTGTTGTTGTTGTTGCTGCTGCTGCTGAAGTTGCTGCTGCTGAAGTTGCTGCTGCTGAAGTTGCTGCTGCTGAAGTTGCTGCTGAAGTTGCTGCTGAAGCTGCTGTTGAAGCTGCTGCTGCTGAAGCTGCTGAAGCTGCTGTTGTGGTGCCTGCTGAGAATGGCGTGTTTTCGGCTGACTGCCGAAGTTTGAGTCAGAAGAGTCGAGGAGGAGGTTCCTGCTCTGTGGGCGAACTTTTGGAGGTGTGGCGGTGGCTGGAATGTTAATGGACCGCTGTGACTTGAGGTGTTGTGACTGAGCCATGGATGACTGGCGGACAGGGTGAACTGTAGTAGGTGGTGTGGCCAAAGAGGCGGGGGTGCCCGTCCCAGTGGCTGTCTGAGAAACGACTCCCATCATGTGCTGCTGCTGAAGAGACTCCTGAGAGAAGAGGATAAAGCAACACAAAAAAGAAATTGTCAACAAAAATTAATATTCATCTTTGAAGCCCCCCAGTGGTAAAATCAAATAAAACACAAAGCCAAACAGCAGGATATATGGCTACAACACCTCCCCCCAGCTGATCTGAATGAAAGAAGCACATTCACTGCACCGATAACTAACCAGACTGGCTCGTTTCTAAAAACAAAAACGTCATCTGAATAATCTTAATCATCTGGACAGAAAAAACAATTAAAGTTCTTTTCAAAAGCCATAAAAACGGCTGAAAAAAAAAGGTTCATAAAAGAATAAAAATGACAGTGTAGTGAGAGTGCAGTGCAAGAGAAGAAGGGAATAGTCCCAAATGTAATTAAATAAAAGGCAGTGGCAAACAGAAATGTTTTGAGCCTTGATTTATAATAATTTCGAGGTGGAGCAGACATTAGATTTTTCCAATTGATGCTGCGCTAAAAAAACTGAATGCTGATGTTTTTTCTGTTTTGACTCTGGTGGGAAAAAGCAGGCCTGTCCCTGTTAAACTGAGAGGCCTGGATGGTCAGAAATGTAATTGTTTATCTATTTAACTTTTAGTGCTTTATGATGGATAGATAGATAGATGGATAGATGGATAGATGGACAGATAGATAGATAGAACGATAGATAAATGGATAGATAGATAGATAGATAGATAGATAGATAGATAGATAGATAGATAGATAGATAGATAGATAGATAGATAGATAGATAGATAGATAGAGAGATAGAGAGATAGATAGATAGATAGATAGATAGATAGATAGATAGATAGATAGATAGATAGATAGATAGATAGATAAAGCCTTGTTCTGATACACCATGTTTGTTCCATTAAGGCCCACGCAGCAGGACAGGAATAGCTCAAGAATACATGACTGTATCATTAAACACTATAATTATACACAGACATGCTGTAGTAAACTTATCAGTGTGATGCAGATCAGAAGTCCCTGAGTACATCATCAAGTCGCAGCCAAAAAGGTCTATTCATTAAAAGCGGGTCCAAACAATACAAGAATCCAACTGAACTCCGTCAAACAAGTGACAGTTTAATTATTGTTTAAAATGTGGGTTCCTGTGTGTTTTAAAACAAGGTTGACACTATTGGTACATATTATAATTGCATATGTACAAAGTTAGCTTATCAGCTTTTACTGGAAATGCTTAAACGCTATAAATAAGCTATAAAAAAATAAAAATGATGAACTCCTGTTTCTATGTATAATATAACTATATTTGTGTAGTATCAACAGTTATGACACTCTGTTCTGCCCTGTTGACTTACAACTAGTTTTCAGCCCTGTTGAAAAAGGGACACACAGTATAATTGATGTCAAGCGCCCGACTGAGTTCAGCAGATCAGACTAGTGGATGATCCGGCTTCAGTGCTAGTGCGAAACAAGTGTCCCTCAGTAGTGCCCTTACATCACTGTTACATTTACATATTCCGCTGATCATAAGAGGCCCACCCCTGCTTTGTCTGAATTTGAGCTTTGTGCTGTAATCTAGTCTGAACGCAGTGAAAACAAAAGTCCAAGAAAGATCTAATGAACTGTGAGGATGAATCTGAATTCATGCAGACGTTTTTGTTGCTTAATCCAGGTTTTAAAATTACACAAAGAATAAATGACAAGACTCTAAGTATGTTGGGCAATTTGGCTTGAAATAACAAAACATCCAGGTACTTTTAAGAAAACTGAGAAAATGAATTCTTGGCTGTGGTTGTCCTGATCACAAGGTCTGTAGATCCTGAATTTGAGGGATTGCTAAAATGAAGGAAACAGTAGAAAAATGATATAGGCCGGAAGATCTACTGATATGGAGATTTTTGTTGCCCAATAGAAAAACCTAAGTAAAGGTCAAAAGCTTGAAACTTTATTCTATTCTTATATGAGAGATAATCAGATAAGTGTTACTATTTTTAACCGAACTCTCCACTCAAGATGTTCAGGGTTTGATAATAATAAACATGTAGCTTCAAGTGGCCACACGTTGAGATGTTTCTATTATTTTGCCTACTCTCATTGATATAAATGGGGTGGACTAAATAATAGAAACACATGTCAGTATAATGTACTACAGTTAACCGAGTGTATACTGTGACAAAACAATGGTATCAGCCAGTGTCATGCAACACATGAACATAAAATGTGATCATTTTAAACATTACAGTTACATATAGAGATGAAAGATAGAAAGATAAAGAGACCATTGGTACAGGTACAAGTGAACAACTGAAATTAATATCAGGGAACATTGTGTGTTAAAGGACAAACCAACAAGTGCTCCACCCAGTGGTGCTCTTTAAAACACAATGTCATCATGGATATTCAGTTCAATTCAATATTATTTATAGTGTCACATCATAACAAAGGTTATCTTAAGACACTTTATATATCGAGTAGGTCAAGACCACACTATGACTTATTTATGATTTACAGTGACTAAACAATTCCTCTAGGAGCAGCAACAAGTCGAGATATCTTTAATAATAATAATAGTATTTATATACAGTATTAATCTAGAAATCCTGTGCACACAGTGGCAATGAAAACCTTCCTTTTCACAGGCAGGAATATCAAATAGACCCAGCTCTATGGAGGACGGCGTGACTGGTCTGTCTTGACCATATTCTGCTGCGACTCAGTAAAAATATGGGGACGAATTATTAAACACTCATTAATAGGCAGAGAGATGTTCTGTGGTTACACATTTAAATTTACAATCTATGATTTCAGTCACCTCTTTGCCTGTAAAATTAGTTACATTAGGCATTGGGGCAGTATTACACTGTACTGTCCACTGCTTTAAAACCTCTAAATTATAAAATATTACTGTAGACACCAAACAGTAAAGGTTTTTTTATACTAGGGAGTCACCTGTATAGATAAAATGGTAAACACTGGATTGCACAGATCTTGTTTTCTATGTTGCATATGCATGATTGGCAGATATTTGTGAAAGATAAGGTAACCTTAGCTAACCTTAGGTAACCATAAGTGATGCTAATTAGTATCAACTGTCTTTCTGTCAAATTGAAAGTGTGAAGATAAGTGAGAGATTCCTACCTGCACCTGCAGTGACAGCTGGTGCCAGGCGTAGTCATTGCTCTGATTCTGCCGGGTGAAATCATCACTGTAGCTGTGTGAGTGGACAATGCTGGGCTGCACCAGACTGCTTTGTGACCGCAGGGCGGACAAGTCCTCGCTGCGGGAGAAAGCACTGTTGCCAAAGGCCGGGGCATAGTCGTGGTGGCCATTCTCTGGCTCCGGGGCGAGGAGGAGAGGAGGGGGAGGAGGCTGAGACTGCGACTGAGCCGGGGAGTTCTGGGCGGCCAGATGGAATAGCGGATTCTGGAAAGACAGGGGGAAGTGCATGGCTGCTGCTGCCTGCTGCTGCTGTTGTGAGATGGATTCAGTGGGCCCCCCTATGTGGCCCATCTGGCTCAGCCTCAAACCAGAGCCTGCAGAGCCCGCTGGCATATGCCCGCCCATACGAAGAGGACCGCAGAGGTTGCCGAAGCTGTGACCCAGGCCAGCGATGGAGGCCTGAGAGGAGGTGAGCATGTCTCCCACAGAGTTCAGGTTAGAAATGCTGTTCATACGGGAGTCCTGAAGGTCCATCATGGACACACTTTTATTCACACTATGGACCTGAGAGAAACAATGAAAACATTAATTGACAAAGAAAATACACATACTGTACAATTCACTTTATTTCTAAATGTACAGTAAATGTGTGCTTTTTTTGTTTTAAATTCAAACACATTTAAGTGTCATTGATGACTTTAGACAGGTAAATGCATTGATATAGTCATGCTAGACCAGTGTTTTTAAAACATTTTATTCCTTTTAGGTTATTTTCCATGTTCTTTTAAAAAAACATAAATGTATTGCCTTTTTTCATTTTATATCTCAAAATAACCCTGCCTTTCTATCTTGGGTTTATAGACAATTTAAAGTTATTAGCAGAGTGAGATGACACTGACTTAATGTCTTTTTTGGCCTTTAAATTATATCATATCATAAAATCTTACATTGTCACCAAATTCTTTCAAATCAAATCAAAGGTAAAACTTGAAGATGGCTTTGATGATTAAATAATACATTTCTGAAAACCTGTTTTTATGATCTGAAGTGCAATTATAATCCACTCTCAAAAGGAATCTCTGGTTATTGTCATTAAAAAAAAGAATGTCAAAAAAAAAGAATTTTAACAATACAATAAAATTCGGCTGTCAAGTAAATGAGAAACAAAGAGTGCAATCAAGCCTAAGTGCTCTCTTCAAGTCGCTAATAGTGCGATAACAGTCATATCAGTCACACCATGATGTATTATTTCATCATGAAAATATGCTTGTCATTTTTTTATGGTATGTTAATAAAAAAGGATGTTCTGATACGTGCAGAAAAGACTTAAACAGCTGCAGAATGAAGACATAAATCAGCACAACATAACCAGACTTGACATCGTACCTTTGGATCCGGTTCGGTGATGTCTGAGCTGCTTGTACAGTATGCGGGGCTGGATCGAGCCAGTGGTGGGCGGGTCACGTAGAACACTTCCCTGGATGAGCGGAGGTCTCGTTCTGCATGACGCCTCATGTTAAGATTAGATGAGAGGGATTCCACAGCTGAGACTCCAGTCGTAGGGGATGGCAGGCGAGAGATGTCTATTGAACTGCAGATATGCAAGAGAAACCAGATGTTACAAATTGGTATGATGGGTTTATTAACACTGTATCATATTTTATACTTGATTCCATTTTGCATTATCCCATTCAATTTTAAATGTGGGCTGTACGGAGAGAAACAAGAGTGTAAGTATATCGTGTAAGTATAGGAGAGATGGTTTAGCTTGATACTCTTTAATATGAAGCAATGTCTTACAGTCCCTCATCATTGCTTGCATGGCATTTCAAGTTATGAGCAGTTCAAGAAGGATTTGTTAGAATAATTTTCAGAGGTCTGAAAGGATAAAGATTATACAAAAGTCTGAATCAAAGACATTTTGTTTATCAGAATGTTTGTTTTATAATTATCTTACAATTATCTTAATACTAACAAGATTCGTCTCACGACACATTGTAGGGGTCCCGATCTGAGGCGACCAGGATGCCCATCTCCTACCTACTGTTTTATAAATATTGTATGATCAGAAAATAATCTCAATGAAACTGGATCTTGGTAATTATTTGAAGCTGTAAACTATATTTCAAATAAATCAAATTAGTAAGCTTGGTAGCCAAGGTAAATAAATAGATAAGTTAACACCTGAAATCACAGTGGTAGTATCATACCCTTCTCACACAAGAGTTATTTCCTATGCAAGAGGCTATAAAATTTTACAGTGTGCAAGAACTACACAAGTTTCATTATGCAATTGTTGCATAATGAAACATGTGGAAACCCAATGTGAAGAAGGCATGACCTCCATCCTGTCAGTCACTCATAGCTGGATACCTCTGAAAGTTTCAGCTACGAGGAGTGGCAGGTCTGTTGTTCCTTGTGTTGCTTTGAATTTCCAGACGTTTGATCGCTGTCCTCTCACGCCTGCCTGCAGCAGATTTAAGTCATTCTCATTCAATTACATATTTACTGCTGCAGATTTTGTTCCAACAGACTATCGCTGTATCATATGTCTATAAACACAAAATAGCTGCAGTGGATTCCTCTGATATTAGTTTCTCTCTTACTTAAATAGTTCTTATTTAAACAGTTAGGCTGTAATGAGGACAAAAGCAGAGTGCCGCCATGAATTAAAACACAGAGGAAAGAGGTTTGGGTAACAGAGTCTGAGAACAGATGGTGCTGGCAATTACCGATTGATAAACTACTTAAAAATCATGAAGAGGTGCACTAGCATTATGGGCTCTTAGAAATATGCCAGTGTTTTGTTTTGAGCTACTGAATTATCATTTATTATTAGTGTATTCCTGTTTTTTATGTGCTTCTGTTAATTACACCTATGTGAAACTGTAATTCCTCTGTGTATGTGCCGTAGGTGCATATTTGCAATGATGACATTGTCTTGATAAAGTCACAGCAGGGATCAATCCTCCGTTGAAATAATCAGCATTACCCATCCGGGCTCAGTCCTCTTTGTGGACATACAAATTCAATTTCAGGTGTAAAAAATGATGACAACAAAAATTCATAAAAGAGGTAACCATGAGAGGATACCTGTTTAAGTCACGCATCATAAGGCTTTGGAAGTCAGAGGACATGAGACGGTTGAAAGATGGCCGTGAGAAGAGTCTGTCCTTCGGCCGGTCCGGCTGGTGATTTGTAGGCATGTGGAGTTGCGGGTTCCTCAGGGCCACGCTGATGTCGTTCAGCAGCCGTGGGAGAGGTCCAAGTTTGAGAATAGCATCCTATAGCATGGAAAGGTTCTTAAAATCAATACCGGGAGTACCCAACCTTTTCTGCAACAGGGACCAGTTTTATTATGTTGCAGCTGTCTGGCCAACTCAAGGTGGAACTGATTACCTCATGTACTGATGACCTACTTTAGTTCAAAGTCATTATCCTGCTAAAATATGCGTCGTTAATATTTAATTTTGGGAGAAGGACAGTCTGGTACTGAGTATGGGCAGATATCCTTATTGTATCCAGAGAGCGATTACTTAACATTTTATGCAGCCCAGTAGAAAATGCTCCACGGCCCAGTATTGGTCCGTGCCTCTGGGTTCGAAAACTTCTTTTATATACAGTTTGATTCTTATTCATTCATAAAACTCAAATGTCATTCAGAAAACACAGACAATGGCTTTCATGAAACACAGAATACCGCAATTAAAAAGCACATAATGTTTCAAGAATTTAGGGCCGAGCATAAAGCATTTACAACTTTCATTATGTTATGACTAAAGTACAATTTCAATAAATTAAGCACTAGAGTTAAATATTAAAGTACTAATTCCACCAAAGCTTTAATGGAGTTTATCCATCCTGTGTCTGATAGGAAATTAAAGAACCTCATTTTCCAACTTTAATTTCTCTACATCCTTTAGTTCGAGAAAGAGATCATACTAAAATGTTTCCTTTACAGGTCCCATTTTGTAAAAAGTAAGATTTTCATGTCTTCCGTTATAAAGCAGGTGGAGGTGCTATAGAAATACTGTCAAAGTATGAAAATGTTCAATCCACAGAGAAATGCACAAAGCTTGTAATCAGAAACTTTAAACAGGCCGTCAGGACTTCTATAGTAGGTAGAATATATAGGTAGAAAGTTTTGCTTAAGTGCCGTTACAGTCATTCCCCGGCTGCAATGATGGTGCATTGACACCAAGAACACAGATGCGAAAGCCCTGGAAACATTAACCAATCAGAGCAGACTAGGCTTTTTCAGGAGGGGGGCTTAAAGAGACAGGAGCTAAAACAGAGCATTTCAGACAGAAGGTGAATACAGGTATATTCAGACAGACAGCATGAAAAAAATATTGTGTTTTTTTAACATTGAAGCATGTAAACATGTTCTAGTAGAAACCCAAAATACACTGTTACCCATAAAGTTGGATTCATTTTGTGCTCAGACACATTCCTCTTAATTTTATTTATATGTGGTTTAATTCTCACTTTGATATGTTTGGAAGACATTGATCAATACATTTTTTATCTATCAAGAATAAATCACATTGTCATAATAATTTCGTGAGAAGAATATTTTATTCCAACTTTATGGGCAACAGTGTCGTTGTTCAGTTCAGGTTCAGGGTATGACCTTCAAAATGTGCATAATATGGGACCTTTAATGTTCCAGCGTGTTATTCCACCTACCTTGCTAAGTTGGCCCATGACCTCCCACAGTAAGCTGTGGAGCATGGACAATTCTCTGCCGAGGTCAATGTAGCCCTCAAACCCTCCAGCGTTTCCTCCGGCATCCATGTTTGAAATCTCATAGAGAAACTGCTGCATGGAGCCCCACTCCATCTCCAGGAACTCATTCATGAAATACATGTATTCCTCCTTGGGTCCAAATCTGCAGACACAATAATGACAAGAGACATAAAGGCAGAGAACATGATGAAGGAAACATAATGTTCAGAACACTGTGGAAGTGTGGAAGGACTGCGTAGGAGTTCAGTTGAATAAGATCTCATATATTGTGAATTTAAAAAGGTACGTGGACAGCGGTTTCCTTTTTTTTTTTGTTCTGTCCTTTATGTCCTTCACATAATTATTCTGAATTTTCAAAAATACAACAAAAGTGAGTATGTTTAGGTTCCCAATTTGAATCTTGGTTTTGATCATAGTCAAGACATAATACTTTTCATGTCACATAGACCCTTGTTACACTCTTTTGTCGTCTACTTCTAAACTACTACTAAAGTTCCATTGTAGTCAAAAACAGAGAGATTAGAAACCTGGATAACATGTTTTCATTTTCTATCAGCTTGGTTTCCAGGTATCCGAAATATGTTTCTATGCTCAAATATATAACCAGCAACCTCATATGTGAAGACGTGGATACACTTTGGGTTATGTGAAAACAAGTGGGCGTATATGAGGGGAAGATTGGCGTCAGGTGTTTTTTCACTTCATCATTTAGTCTATAAAATGCCTGAAAATAGTAAAAATAAAATAAAAAATAATCCATGACAAGTTCCCAAGGCCAAAGAAGATGTTGTAAAATAGCTTTTTTGTCAGACCAAAATCCCAACATTCAATTTGCAGTGATATATATATTTTTTAAAAAAGCAGCAAATCATTTTCTTGGAGGAGCTGGGATTTTTTGGATACATACCTTAAAGGAATGATTGTTAAAATCGATGAATAATTTTCTGTCAATAAACTAATCGACTAATTGTTTCAACACTTTAGAGGACCTTGCATTAATATTATTGTATGACAATACAACATATGCCTAAGATAATGATGACATCTGAATAATATTTCAGGGTGTCAAAAGATCATTTGTATCCAACATTCCTGGAATGTAGAGTCTATTAAATTACCATCAAACTTTTGATGTCTTAATTATACAGTAGGTGCATACTCTATTAAAGCCAGTGGAATTGTTTTAATACTTAAAGAATTTTTCAGTTAAGGTTTCAGAGTGAAGGTAGGAGCAATTTGTCACAGCTGAAAGCCTCGGAGCTCACTGTGGGTAACAGTTTATAACATCGCAGTCAAAACAGAAAGCTTCTATTTCGATGATGTTACTCTGTGACATGCATCCCACTTCACGCAAGCATCAACGTCTAGAAATCTAAAAATGAACTGAATTAAATGTATGTTGGCGTAAGAGGACGTACGATGACAGGGACTCACTTGCTGAAGCTGGCCAGGTTCTGCATCACCTTGGCTATGAGCGTTAGTGTGCGGGACGTGCGCTCAGCAGGGTACTCCTGCATCAGGTTGAACAGGGAGGGGGACATGATGGCTGGGCACATGAAGCGAAGAAACAGAGAGGAGCTGATGAGGCTGTCGGCGAGATCCTCTCTTCCGCGCTCAGCACATCTGGCTCTCCACGAGGCAAAAACCTCCTTCAGCTCCCGGGGAAATATGCTGAAACAAGAAGATGGATTTATTACCCCATTGTCAAGGAGACAGGCAATATCAAATCTTGCAGCTCATCCAAAGCCTGTAGGAATTCAGCAAGGTCAGGAGACTAAAATAAACGGAAAATACTGGACTGTACCCTGCTCAGGATGGAGAAAGTTGTTGAGAATGATTTTCTTACTGATACCCGGCAATTCATATTGTCCTGTGTGGGGGACATGCCACTGTAGCCTTTATTTCAAGCACTATGCATGGAGTCTGTTTGAGTCCTAATGTGTTGTGTAAAGGACTTCCTGGGCTTTCTAGTGATGTCACAAACATTGGGCCAACTGAACACATCTTGTGTTTAAAATAGGAGGAATTGCAGCAAACACGTTTTATGGCAGCCATGGAGACAAGTGATCACATCTATAAAGATACTGTATATTGTTTCTGTTCTTCATAAGGATGATGTTTTTTATTATTTACGAGAGTCCTATATTAATATTTAAGAAGTGTATGTTCGTTTTAAGCCTTTCAAAATACACATTTTAACCAATGTCCTTTGTGAGTTACAGTGGCACTTATATTTGATATTCCATAATTCAATTTGATAATTATTTTTAAATTATAAATAACCATGTTCCAATTAAGTTATTTCTGTTTAAATATCAGAGTTTGCATAAAGAAAGCTTTAATATTGTTGTTACTACTGAGACAGGGACCAAATGTTTTGTAAATTGGACAGACAAAAATTGTAAATGTAAAGCTGTAATTTGCAACTGAAAGACAAATCTTAAATCCTGAAAAGAACATTTATACTTATCCAAACTATACAATTTTTTCATTTTTTTTTTAAAAAAAACACTTGTGGGCTGTTTTAGACCCTACATGACACAAAGTGTTTTCGGATGGGTATATATGTGTGGAAAAACTAACCACAGAGAGTTGATGATCTTGCAGAGTAGCAGCTCACAACACATTCGAAGGTTGGCTTGATGGTCAGCGAGGACTGACGGCGGTACACGCATAGGATCCACCTCACAGTTCTCCTCAGACTCGTATAAGGCTCGAATGAAGTCACCTGTAAGTTGTAGACCACACTGTCATTATGTTTCTCAAAATGCATCCTTATACAAAAAGCTCAGCCATAAACGACCTTGACAGATGGATCAGGAGGACAATGTGCATATGCTGTGGTGAGAATAACCAAACATAACCTATAACACTTATAAGGAATTAAAAAAATAATTAAAGGGAATGGAAATGTTAAGATGAGCTGAAATGTGAAATATCAACTTGTCAAACAAACTGGTACAGTATGTCTTCCTTTATATTAAGTAAGGTATACTGAAATGTGTGCATCAAGAAAATCCTCAGAACAGCTAATCCAACTATTCCTACAATGTTCCTTTCATTCTACGAGAGAATAAAAGAAGACATTTGCATTTTATGTTATGACACAGAAATGTTATTAAAGCACAATTTCTACTTGTTTATGTGACATAAAAAACAAGTGCTCTTAAGACACGTATTTCTAAAATGCTGCTAACAAATAAATAAAAAATAAAAATAGAAATGGTCATTTGAAAAAAATGTCACAAATGTATCACAACTGCAGATGCCGGTAAACAATCTAAGCATTAAACAATGTCACAGTCAGTTTTTGCTAAATTACAGATGTTTATGCTGGAGTGTAGCCTAGTCCGACAAATACTGAGCTTCCTTTCATCAGCATAAGTATGTGCAGTTGGGTTCATCTACAGCAGCCTCACCTATAGCATCCTTGAGGTATCTGTGACCTATCAGTTTGAGGTACTCTTCCACAGCCTTTGTAGCTAGCGTGTTCTCACGAAAGATCAAGTGCTCGCGGTCCATGAACCGATCCACCTCACACATCGCCATGTCAGACAGGAACTCCTTAGAAGAGATTACGTTTTCAGCATGAGAAAGGAAATATTACTTTAACTCATTGCAATGAAGAAAACCTACAGATCAAACAGATAACGTCGATGGTTTATGGAAAATTAACCTAAGTACAGTCATGTTAGATTTCACCCCTTGTTTACCTTTGTCTTCCCTGTGCTTTGCAGGATGTGCACCAGAGCGAACGCCACTTCCTCTTTGCTTTTCACGCTCAACAGCGGCTCCAGAACTGCACACAGTGTTCGGTAGTTGTTGGTGATGTACTCAGCAAACTCCTTGTACAGCTCCATCGGGAGGATGTTCATTGTCTGGTAGCGAGACTTGACACGTAGGGAAGCGTTGATCACTTTGGTGCTTCCGACACCACCACTTTTGTTCAACACGCTGGACTGTATCACCGGGTACCACTGCTCGACAAACTGCCGGCCTGTGATGCTGGAGATGGGGATGCTGACAAGGCCAAGATATGTGCTTTTCTCCTAGATTAACAAGAAAAAATAATATTTATTTGAAATGTTAGCAGCACTATAAAATGTTTTGTGGACCAAGAACTGTCTATTCTGATTAATACAGAAAGCATTACCTTGCGTCTTTTTTTGTCAGTTTCCTTGTAGAGGTGCAAACGAAGGCTACGAATGGTAGGCAAATTGTTAAATTCAAAATGCTCGCCCCAGAAGACGGTGTCGGTCCGAGGTTTGCTGGTGGTGCGTGCATACAGCATGTCATCCAGACACAGCTCACAATAGTAGCGTTTCTTAGCCGGAAGGTCTCGAGCCTCAATGATCCACAACTTGAGCACATTGTCCACCCGTCGGCTGTTATCCTGGAAGTGAAACGGGGAACTCTGTTACTGCATTATAACAGTCCTTAAATACATCAGTCCTTAATGTTACACATCACATCCTGTGAACATTTTTTTCTTATTGTATCTACCTTGTTTGGTTTGACAGCTCGCTGCAGATTTTCAATCCACTTGTCTCTCTCAGAAGCTGAACGGCAGGCAAAACATTTTGTCCCTGAATTGGTGGTCACCTGTGAATTAAGTTTTATTATATTCATTATTATAAAATATTCCTGCTGCAGCTAATAATTATTTTTACTTTTGATTAATCTGTTGATTGATTGATTTTCTCCTAATTCATCAGTTAGTTATAATGTGGTATTGACAAGCCAACGTCTTCTAATGGCTTGTTGTGTCCATAACTTATAAGATAATTAATTTAAAACCCGAGAAACTCTTGATAAAAAAGACAATTAAACCATTCAAAACGGCTGCCTAATCATTTTCTAATAGACAAATCAAATATTAATTTTATTGCAAGTTTCTTAAAATACTATTTATCAAACGGACAAAGCTGAGAAGTGGCTTTATAGTGGCACCTAATTTAATATCTTAAAATTAAATTAAATTGTTTGGCTAAAGAAATCTACAACTAGTTTAAAAAAATCCATTAGAAGACAGGTAAAGCCAGGGAATATGAGATGTGCATACAACACACCTCAAAGCAGTACTCTTGTCCTAAAATGCTCGAGTGGACAGGTTTGATTATGGCATCTTCATCCAAAACTAGGTCCAAAGCCTCCGCAGCACTGCTCGGAGAAAGTAGGGATTCATGGGAGTGGGATTCTTTGAAGCTCTGCATCAAACGTGTCCTAGTGAGAGAACAATTCAGAATTCAGATATTTTTATACATTATGTTACAATATCTTATTTTATTTATAGTCTTTAGATAAATAAGAAAGGAGAGAGGTTTTCTTATGACAAAATGAGTCACCGCAGCGCAGAAATCCTCACTCTGATCCTTTTATAATGAGTTTATGGAAAAGCTAAGACTACCAGATTTTCAGTTCTGGTGTTTGCAGTTTGGTCTGTTGACTCGACTCGTGTGAGTCATACTGCATGTTGGCCTACAGTGTCTCAATTGTGGTGTTGGAAATGCAATTCAATAATTCCCTACAACTGCGGTACAATTTAATGTAATTTTGGCATTTCCTCCTGTGTAAATGGGTAAAAATATAAGCTGTTCAGTGGGGTTAGTCTGCAGAAATACTGTAGTGCAGTTATAAATAGGCACAGTGCTGGGTCTGATCACTGGGTAACCTTTAGAAGAGGGCAGCTCTATGAGGACAAAGAAAAGTGCTGTTGAGAAATGTAAGTCAAAAGGTAAGCCAAAGCTGTCTGTCAGGCGAAGCAGGGTCAGTGGGCCAAATGGAAAAACAATGTAGGGAGGAAAACTGTGTATCCATGTTCCCAGGGTCATGTGTTCCTCAGCTCAATATCTTCTTAATATTACACATTAAGGAGAACTTTCCACAGGTTATATGTCCTTTTTCCTTTCCCTGGGTCAATATGTTGGAATCACCCACAGTCTAAAGCCTACTGAAGGACCAGTCCCAGCCTGGTCAGATGCGTACATGAACTGATGAAGCCTCTTGGATGAGAGGTGAAACATCTTCCTGGACAAATAACCAAGTCCAGTTGCTTTTGACTGAAATTGCTTTGAGGGTAACGATGACCTGGACAAATGAGAACTTCCACAGGCCTACTGAAGGCAGTTTTTCAAATGTATTTCTCCACAGTGGCTGTATGTATTTTTTACCATTCAAACTGTATTTGAAACATCCATCCCCCTTAATTATTTTGCAGGTGAACTGCAAAGATAGCTACCATGCAATTACTATGTTAGTTTATATCAAGAGACACATGTGCCCTGGAAACACAGGACACTGGGAACAAAGGGACGATCCTGCCAAGCCATGGACGCATTATTAGAACTGCTCGCCTGTTGCATACAGAAAAAGTTTGGGCAAAGGGTTTAACTCGATGATATGCAACCCACTAAATATGCACAGTAGTTAGTATACTTGGAGGATGTCACAGGCTTTTAAAACCTCAGGGCTCAAGGAATGTTTTACAAATGTAAAAGGCCATAGGTTAACTATTTATAAAAGAAACAGTCATAAGAAACCTTGTTAGCAGTTCAAGGTGGCCTGTGAACAGTTTTACAGATGTCTCTTTTACAATGGCGAAATAGATAGAGAAAATGTTTTGGGGTTAATCTACACTGAAAAGTTGGAGGTAGCTAGCTGTATGATGGTTTTAGCAGTAGGTAGTATATTTTGTGCTTGGTTGTATTTTCTTGCAAAGACTTGGATAAGAAAATTGATACAACTCTCATACCTCTCCTCTACGACCAGCAGCTTATCTATTCATCTTAGCTGAGCCTGGCTCTGTAACACGTCCTGCCACCATTGCCTCTAAAGCTTATTAACACATCATTATGTTTAATCTATAAGAAAGCCTTTCCTCTGTATAAAAAGTTGTGGATTTATTTGTTTTTTAACTTCACAGATGTTCAAAGCCAGATTTTGTTACCTTTGAACAGAGCCAGGCTAGCCGTTTCTCCCTGTTTCCAATATGTATGCTAAGCTATGCTAACCAGCTGCCAGCTCTAACCTCATTAACAAACAAATATAACAGTGGTATAAATAATCTCATCCAACTCTAAGTGAACAAGCATACGGCCAGAAATGTTGAATTATTTCTTGAGCATTTTCTGAAACTGTCTTTGAAGAACTGAAAATGTGGGGTTTATCTGAGAAGCTGGAGCTGGCATACTGCATTATTAACACTGGCTTCTTTATGTACGGTGTATGCTTTGAACAAATAGTAAGAGAGAAAAGTAAGGGAACAGAAAAAGCAGCACTTTTGAAGGAACACCTGATTAGTTTGCACAAATGAGGAGCACAAATTGAAAGGCAGATAATGCTGGTCATTTTGAGGAGTGGTGCCATTGCAGAATGCAGAACATGATAAAGGCTTTGGTAAACCGACTTGGCAGCAGAGGTAGAGCAGCTGCGTTGGAAAGCTAGAGTGTGAAGTTGGACGCTGAGGATTTATAGCAAAGTCAACTTAACACTACTGAGTGAATTAAGCGTGTGTGGGAAGAACTCAAAGCAGGCTGTGAAGGCAGCTGTCTGAGGCAGCGGTGGGACGGTGAACGGCTGTGGTTAGAGGGAGAAGAACACTGGCTGAGGCAGCAAGTCCCTCTAACCCTATCACCATTAAGCTACTCCCTCCACTTCCTTCAGTGCTGCTTCAACAGAAAACATTTCTAATAACATTTGTTTTAACATTTAAACTGCGCTTCTGCATTGCTGTTCACCATGCATTTTACTAAACAGGAATTTTACATCCCATGCTAAACGACACATCTCAGCATCGGACATCCACCGCTGCCCTTAAAATGTCTACTATGCATCTCCAGGCTGTTGCCGGAGGAAAGTGCACTGTCAGCGTTTTTACTTTCTGCCTCTCCCCCTCTCCCCCTCTACATCTTTACACTTCCCATATGTGCGTCGTGACTGGATTGTGTGAGAACTGCATAAAATTTTGGTCACAATGCAAGACCGAACCCTCCGGGATGTGACCTGGAGTCAGAATACAAAACAACAGCTCGTGAGAGCTGCAAGCTATTGCATCCTGACAATCGGAAAACAGAAATCACACTGAAATGATAAATGAAGGTATTATGAAATTGTAGAAATTTTACTTGAATGTCCTGCAGACCTTTGCAATTATTGTCTTCTTCCAAAATAACAGTTGACAGTTTTTGACAGTTTTTTTGGCTAGAGGACATTTTGATGTGGCACTGAATGAAAATCAGGGGATCATCACAATAGAAAGTAGCAATAGACCTTTTTCCACAGCAGACATTCATAAAGTATGTTTAACTAGGTAGCCCATTAAACCATAACCACAACCTTAGCAGGGAACTGCTTATCATTAATGATATCATTTATACCTGTGCTTTTCCTGCATCTTTATGATGGTTGTGGGGCAGAACTGCAGAACTGTGGCTCAGTGGTTAACACCATCACCTCCCACGCCATAAAAAGGGGCATCCTCGTGGTTAAGACGTACACCATACAGCCATGTGTTTCCTGGCTTGATTCTATCTACTCTATCTAATATTTGTTGCAGGTCATACCCCTCTCTTTCTCCCCAATTTTTTTGTGAATCAAATTGAGGCAAAAATGCCAAAATGTCTCTGCGTGGAGTCAGTGTATTTTCCCTGTATTTATGTAGGTTTCCCCTGGGTGCTCCAGCTTCCTACCAGTCAGAGAACATGATCCAGAGGAAACACAGAGGCCATGCTGCAATTATTTGTAAGTATTTTTTCATCATGATCACATAATTATTGCATGATCGTGACACAACACAAACCGCCACATACATGTAAAAATCATGCCTTATGTCTGCTGAGATATCAGAAATATACAAATTTTAACCTAACCATTTGGGTAGCTCTGAGATGATTAATAATTATTTTGGAATAACAAGGAAATATTTTATGATCACATGACAAAACATTGCAGCCATGGCCTCACCAGCCCTAACATTGCAAACACTAAGGGCGCACTCACACTGTCCTTCCGCACCGGGCCGCACTAAAGCCTAGTGCATTGGACCAGTGTGAGTGCACCCACTCCGCGCATAGCTGCGGCCAGCTGGCTGTCCACGGCCCGTCTGAGAGAGGTGGGCTTTTGTAGAGCACGTTTGCACATGTACAAGCAGGACCGACATGTGCAAACGTGACACTTAATCCGAAAACTGCTGGTAAAACATTGAATTATATGAACGGTTACAGTGAAGGTTACTTACCTCTCTTGGTCAGCACTTCGAAACCGGGGCAAAATCATTTGTCTGAAGCTGCTGGTCCGGTCTAGTTTGGGTTGACTTTTGGCCCTCTTGATGGAGCCCTTCAGCCTTCGATTGAGAAAACTCTGAAGTTTCAACAAGGGAAAACAGAAAATAATACAGTGTAAAAACACTGCCCACATAGGATTTTTTTCAATGGTTGATGCTGATATTTAGAGAGCAGGGCAGCCAATTAGCCACTGGCGGGGATACATATTTGGGGTGTCAAACACATGCGTTCAGGTGGATTTTTATGCACCAATTTAAAGTTTTATTTTTGTAAAGGAAATCACTGGTGACAATTTAAAATCTAAAAATCTAAAAATCTATTAATATGACTCATTGACTAGAATTTGTCTTTTTAGTTATTATTCTCGCTCTAATTTGCAGCTGTATTAGAGTAGCCGTATCAACATCCAACAGTTGCCTAACCTAAATTAACATTTATTGAACGATGTTATTGTCTGCATTGTCTCTGTTAAGTTGTAGGCTATAAATTGCAACGTAGTTTGACAATGCAAAAGGGAATTTACAATATCAGACTGGGCCCAGAAACGTTTCTGTACTCACCGGCTGTCTGAAGGGCTGTGGGGTGGCATTGGGAGGGGTCTCCATGCTCGACTGTCTTACAGAGGCAAAACTTGCCCTGCGAGATTGGTCTATGAGCAAATAAAGAAAAAAAGAGCTCAATAAATAAGAACATTAGAGACATGAAATCACAATTTCCTAAATGCTAATAAATGTAAAATGTTTCTGTTCTTTTTAAGTTTTTCTCTTGCATCTGAATCCAGATACAACAACAAAATACTGTACATTGTTTTTGCAATATACCAAAATGCTGGGAATATTAGGATTTTGAGTCAGACTGTGAGTCAGACTAATGGCTTCTGAGTTATGGCCATTTAAATTTAGCTTGTTGCTGTAGGGGACTGTTGCTGAGTACATTTCCATCCAATTCTGCAAGATTGCGCAGACAGAGTTTATATGTGTTATCTAAACTATGGAGAAGTTACAGAATGCGTTCAACAATTATGACAATTTAATGTCAAATGGGTCATACCTCCTTTGGAAGACAATAATTGGAAAATGGTATGGAATCAGAAAATAACTCAATAACTTTTTGAGCACATCTAAATGCATTATGTACCACCTTTGTTGAAGATTAGATAATACGTAAGAAGGGTGTTTTTCCTCCACTTGAATTTCAATTAACAGTTTGTGTTGGTTTACAAAGTGCTCCGTCACTCTTGTGAGATGTGTCCATGAACAATATTACAGAAATGTGATGATGATATCCCTTGAAATGGGTCACAAAAGGAATAAAACACATTAGTACAACATTGCAGCTTAACAGACATGTCATTATAATGTTGAATCATGATATAACTTGAGTTATTATGTTCTCGTCCTTAGTTATCTTAGTGATAGTATAGAGATTAGTGACAGTGTGACGCTCACCAACAAGGACAGACAGCCTCCAAATAAGCACAGAGAACAACATTGTGACAATGCGAAAGACAATCAGATGCCATTTTATTCAGCCCTCTACTGGAAAAGTGTTTCCAAGGCCGGTGGAAAATGACGGAAAACCTGAGGTAAGACTGAGAACTAATATTGGACCTCTATATATAGTGGAAAGAATGTTACATGAGTCATCTTGGACATTATGGTGTTCGTCTGACTTTGGGGTTTGTGCAAACTGGAACATGATGATGGATCTATAAAAGTATAGACAGTGGTCCGTAGGGAAACACATCTCATACTTTCTCTACCTGACTGTGTTGGCTAAGAAATACAAGATCAATGCGCAGGTACAGGAGCATCCTTGAGACTGCAAAATCATTATTCCTCCATATGAACAACAGCAATGCAAGACAGGTTTGATAAACAGAGCTTTCTTTTTTTATAGGATGCATTTGTGGGGAAAAAAATGTCCCTTTTTCTAGCCTGGATCCAGACCTGTGAATCGCCGCCCACGTGTGCAATTTTTTCATCAAATTGAAATAGGTCTGGCATTGAAGCATTGATGGCAATCATATAAATGAGGCTCTATTTCAATGTATTTTTAAGTGTTAAATGTCCCACTTGTGATTGGTTGCAACATCACAAAAAAAACATTTGAGATATCAAGAATGTACATAAATCAATATCATCCCTAATCTAATTTCTAAAGAGTAATTTATAGTGAATGTACTTTTTTTTTAAATTAGTAAACTGTGTGAAGAGTTGTGTCTTTTTTTATGGGACATTTTTGTGGGGGTAAAACATCCAGACCTGTGAATTGCCGCCCACATGTACAATTTTTTAAAGCATTGATGGCAATCAAACAATAAGAGTTTAAATGGAATGAAAGAGCGGACCAGACAACATCTCCCTACAACGTATTTACATTAAAGTCGCTGTAATAAGCATTAGTTTATAGGTAACAAGGACCTTATTAGTCCATACAATGCTTATTAAAATTTATATGTGTTAATAGGACTATATAAGTGTTAATAATATCATCTTAAACATGCTTATTGTTAGACTGTATGAGTAATCTAAAGCTGGAAAATACATTTTGATACTTAACAGCATTTTCTAGGAGAGGGGGTTGAATTTGATGCCAAAGACGATTTCTTTTATCCTGGCTGTACATTTATGTCACATCCTCTTGTAAACTCATATATTGTTCGGGTTTTATGCATTTTCGAAGCTGGTTGTGTAATAAGAACTGTTCATAACTCATTTGATCATTTGAAAGTGTGACATAAAACAGAGATTCATCAATAGATCGGCCTGTTAAAGATAAAAACGTGATGGTTCTATTTTCGTCTGTGATTGATCCAATGGAGCATTTTTTTTATTTTTAGACCACCCCCCATTACCCAAAGGAGCTGTTTTTTCCCCTTCCAACAGAGAAACAAGACACTCTGTCATCCTATGATTTCCTCGCTCCCAAAGCCTCTAAATAGGCGACTCTCCAGGTTCTATTCTGAATCCAAGCTAATTGTTTGGTATCCATGGAAACAACTCCAAGGGCTTCTACTTGAACTGTAGAAGGTATTGGCTCAAAACTGCACAATAAAGATGATGAAAGGCACAAATGCTGCACAACACTGTAATTCTGGTAACAGTGACGCCAGTGAACTGATCAGACCTATCCTCCCCAACTGAAGGAAATATTTCTGTTTCTTCTGCGTCTCATGCAGGGGCTGTATCCTGACTGCGGAAGAATATTTAGCATATTTTCAGCGTTTAACATCACTGCCACTAAAACAGTCACCTGCTACGTGTGGTGCTCTAAGTAAACGTGACATTTTATAACACATGGATGCGTTCACTTGGTCTATTCTGAATGTAAATTGCTGTCAGGACGAGTGTGGAGTGTGTGGGTGGCAACAGCCTCTAGCTAACTGTGATACAGAGGGAGAAAAGACAGAAAGAGGAAGACTGTGAGTGGGTGTTGGAGAAACATACTCAACCTTTAGTATATATCTCTATTAATACACATTTGGAAACTTTATTTTTTTAATAAATTAAATAAAATCTCAACCTTTTTTTCAAACGGTGAATTTCTTTTATTTGTTATAGACATTTAAAAGAAATGCTGTGCCCGGAGATAATGTACCATCCCTCAAACTAAGTGATCGTGACATAAACAGCCCTGCTGAACACAAACCAGAAAATTGTTTTTTAATTACCATGAAATCTCACAGCAGCTATTCATATCAGCACCACAACTGACCTTATTAGGGCTATTATGGCACCAATCCACATCAAATACATTTACTTTCTTTATTTTATAAAACAATTCAGTGTGTCTGCTAGAAGTTACCATAACTATCCCTGACCGCGAGTTAAATATTATAACGACATGGCACTTCAAAAACACTGCCCCATAGCAATACTGTTGGTCGGTAAGAGCCCACAGCCATGTAAGCGGCTGTTTTAGCCTATAATTAAGCACAACAGTGGTCTGGGCTAAATGCTAACCCCAGCAGGCTAATAATGACAATCAGAGTGTCCTAGACCCATTCTGCATCGAAGCAGGTTTTTGGTATAAAGTGTGTTCACACTGTGACAAAATGAACCGGACAGAATTAATTTTTTTTTCGATTTTTGAGCGTGCTGTGGATGGAAACTATTCTCCCACAATGCAATGCACAAAGGAAATGGAGGCACTACTAACAGATGGGATGTGTCCATCTGATTAAGCCGCATGCTGCTAAAAGATTCACGTGGAACCCTGTGCCAAAAAGTATTATATCTTAAAGACACTTTTTGTTTGTGAAGTTAAACTTGTAGTGACAACAGAATGTACAAAATAAGTGGTCGAAGCCACTGTGACGCCACACATTGGTTTGCAGACTGACGTTTTGAAGCGAGTTGGCATTTGTGCCGTTGCCGTCTTGGTTTTTTCGGAGCCAGGAGTGACCATATTTGGACAAGAGGGTTGAGCCGGGGAAGAGCGAGGGTGGATCAGATCCGAGGACACTCTCCGTGTGCTGTGGTAGCACCTTGTCAATCACAAGGTAGCCATGCCCTGAACCTGCTTTTTACCCTGCTTTATCTTCTGTTATACTCTAAATGGACCATCATTCACAAAATTGAATGTATTGAGGAAGACTTTAAACTAGCGATTTAAACCCTAAAGTCATTTATGCCAAGCCATAAGGCACCAACTGGAATATGTCTGTCTTGGTATCGAAAGGAAAACGGTGCCAAATTTCAGTACTTTATGGTACAGTTTCCCTTATTATTGCCATTAGCTCTGAGTGGCCCTATGTTGGGATGTACGGCAGAGGGAGAGGATTGTGGTTGGATTGTATCGGGCAGCTGCGATGTGTTCTGGCCACTGGAGTTAAACACGGCCGCTCTACAATGCTGGTGATTCAGAGCAGCACAAGCAGCAGCTCTCTGTTTTGCTCTCTGATAAAATAATGGGATCCGGTAAACAGATCCACAGTCACTGTCTTTTTTGGGGGGTTAAGCAGCACCCAAACTGAATGACGTCTGTGCATTTGCAGCCGTTTCCCTGACACACAAACACAATATCGTTGTTTTATCGGTATCAGAACCAAAATGGATGATACCCAGCCCTACCTGTTAGTATAAAGGTTTAATTAAGAGTGTTGTTAGGGTTTTTTTTGTATAGTAATTGCTAAAACTATATTGTCACTCACAATAATTGCCAAACTCACAGGCGCAAGAGGCCCAAGAGAAAAAGTCATGGGATCACAAAAGTATTGGGACTTACTGGGTTTTTTTTGTTTGTTTGTTTGTTTTTAAAAAGGCGTTTCATTTCACCCACAGTTTATTTTGTTCGGAAAGTTATTTTAAAGTTTGACTGTGTCCCCTAAAATAATGTCATCTGGAGGACACACCCATGACTGAAAAAGAAAGAAAATCCAAATATACTGCTGGGAAAAAACATACTGTAGATGCCAGGCTATTATTTAATACAGTCACTTTTCTACCTGCATCTTAGAAAAGTATAAATATAAATGCTTGTATTTTTAAACACCTCAAATCCAGTCACTACATCACATTCAGTCAGGTTTAGACATAGAAGTATGACGGTAGTTTTCATTTTAAATGACAAATTATGCCAAGACGGGTGATTTTAATGATGTTACTCTGCATCCCAAAGCAAAAACCCATTTATACTGGGAAACTAAAGCATCTCTCCAATCATCATTTGCATTTTCAGTCGTGATGAGAATCCGCATTTTGTATGCTACTGTGTGCCCTCTGACAGGTGTTTTGTTCATGTTATGTCACATCTGTGATTCACCGCATCAAGGGGGGGGACCTGAGCCTTTAGAGAAAATTGAGTGAGTTTAAGAATTTTATTGAGATTGTGAGAATTTGTCTTGGCGTGACAGTGTTTCCAGTTACAGATCTCACACACATCCGTGATCTTGTTGTGTGGTGTGGAGCATCTGACAACGAGGAGTCTCTGGAAACTCAAAGACAGGCCTGCTGGGGCAGATGTTGCATTCACGTCATATGCAAGCCTCCTTAATTGCCATATTCGTAAATAGTGCTCATGTCAACAACAAAATGCTAATTTTGGCGCAGAATTTTTACAACGGCTCCAGCACGTCCATAACATATGTCGATATGCCAAGGTGTACTGACTAAGTCTTAATTTTACGCTGTTGTGATCAAAAGCACTATTTACCCAACTGCAAAATCTGCCCATCATAAAACTGTTGGGAAAATAAAATATATAATATTTAAGGGTAGAGGCAGACCAATATGTCGATTGGCCAATATCAATTGATATTGTCACAGACATTTCAATAGCAGTATTGGGGTATGTTTCCCTGAAATAAAAATCTTTTTTACAAAACATTTAGTGCATAAAATGATGCTCAGGGTGATTTAAAAATGGTGTCATATAACTATTTATTTTATTTTTTAGTTACTCTTCATTTTCTCAGTGTTCATTCCAAAAATTAATTGAAAATGTAATCTATCATGTATAAGAATGTTACATATTCTTTAATAAAGTTATTAGTTTTAGAAAGCAGCCTTCTACATTATCCTCTCTCAAATCTGGATCTGTATCGGTCATATTGAGGGTATAAATGAGGCTCTTTGAATGTATTTTAAGTGTTAAATGTCCCACTTGATATTTAGTTGCAACTCTTGGAAAAAAAAACATTTGAGATATTAAAAATGTAAACAAATCAATATCATCCCTTCTTATTTCTAAAGAGTCATTTATAATGAATCTACTTTTTTTGAATTAGTCAACTGTGTGTAGAGTTACTTTATTAATCTATCAAGTGTTTCTTGCACTAGCAGTTCTCCCAGGAAACTACCTAGGAATTATTCTGCTCCACTGACCAAACAAATCAGAAAAATCAGTCTTTTACATGCCCACAAAGTACTAAGCAAATTGATGTCTGTGATTATTGCATGCTGGACTTGAATCCTTTTTTTTTTTTTTTTAAATGTATTCAAGCTAAAACAGGGTGTGAAGTCGCACTTTAAATCATCAGATAGCACAAGGGGCGAGTGAGAAAATCTATTTGTTTTTCGTGTTTTTAATTTGAGAGAATTAACTCTTTAAGCCAACGCTTGACTCTAGTAGGGCTTGTTTAAGAAAGAAATGCCAATTGCCAAAGTACATTGGGCTAAAGCAGGTAGTTTATCTGCCATCATAAATTCATCACAGCATCTCAGCTGTTGAAAAACAACAGACACTGCGAATGTGTGCAGAAAGTTAAGGTCTTTCATTAACCGAGAGCTGTCCAAACAATCAGCCTGCATGACTGACAGGCGGAAAACCTCACTGTGTCAACCTTTGGGCTCTTTGACAAGCCGGCAGCATCGCCCCAGGAGGTTTGACACGGCCTAAAAGTGAGCAGCAATTGATAAAACCATAGAATGACATTTCATTCAATGACAGATGCAGATGCTGAGCGCGCAGAGACGTACACTGCTGGCATTAAGAGAATCAGCTGCTTGATGGAATAAATCTAGGTCCAAATGATAATGGCACTAAAGCATTAGTGTTTTTATTTAAGCCGTTTTAATAGTCCCGTTAAATTTATGCAAAGAAAAGTTAACCAAAAAGGGACAAGTGACACAGTAAGAGTGTTCAGAACCACTCCGGTACTACGTTTAGAAACATCTGTAATCAAATAAACGGAAAATGCACAGAAGAGGTAGAGCTGCAGGATTTGAAAGCAGAGGTGGGTGGAGGGGTTGAGGAAGCAGGGGCAGTGTGGGCGCGAGGGAGCCACGGGAAAGAACCTGAGATCGGCTTGATATTTTTGGAGGAGCAGAAAGAAAATCCAATGTAACCACGACTCCTCTAAGCCCAGAGACAAAGACATTTCAAAATGTAAATACCCTTCACATGTGCGGGACGACATATGTACAGTAACCTGGATAAACAATCTGAAGTTGCTCTCCATCACGTGGGTTTTCCAGCATTCCTGTCTCACTCCTGCCTGTCCGTCTGCCTGCCTGCGTGTGTGAGAGCGAGCCAAGGGGAGTGTGGCCTAGTTACCATAGGAACATGTTCGCAGCTTGTGCACAGCTCTCCATCAAACTACCTTCATTTTTACTACTGTATTTATTATCACTGTGCTTGTAAATGAGCAGAGCCAAATTAAACTGCTGAAAATTGTGAAAATTAAATTGGAGATCAAGCAGCAATTTGAAGCTCTCAACGACTGTACTGAGATACTTCTGTATTATCTTATCACTATTTGAAATAAGGTGAGTCTCAACGAAGAATCCCCCTATAATATGAACTGCCTCTTGTTTGTTTCTTCCCAAAACATTACTGCCTACGTCTTAGTGTTTGAAATGAAACAACAGCTTTACACGCTGCGCTAACAGAAAATGATTTCTCTTCCTGTCCCTGCTGGAGGGAGCAGAAATGGCGGCTTTCATCTGGGGAAGTAAAGAGAGCAGAGAGAGGAGGAAGCCTCAGAGTGTATCAAAGCCGGAGTAAAAAGGCAAATCTAGAGGATGTAAAAATAAGTGAGTGATGCTCCAGTGGAGAATTGAGAGGTAAAAGAAAAGAAAAAATCCTCAATATATTGAAGTACTTTTGAAAAGGAAAAAAGAGCAGAATGTCGCAGCTGAGGCGGGAGTGTATGTTAAACCTTTCAATAACCATTGGCAACAGCCGTGTCGATGGATGTCAGAGAAAACAGTGGGTTGAAAGGAAACATATAAAACATATATAACAGAAAAATCGCACTGGACCACGACAGACTGGAGCAGAGGCTGTAAAAGTTAGGTACAGTTGACAGTAGGGAAGAGTAGACCTCTGAACGGACTCACTTGGGGTTAAAACTCCAGGTCCGCCACAGCAAACCTCCGCTTGACCACCCAACCCAAACTGACTCTGATGCGGCAGCCACGTCTTTGAAGATGTGTCCATGCAGCTATATTGCACAGACACAAGTGTGGTCTTCAGTTTTTAAGATTCAGAAACCGATATTTACAACAACGACAGGGAGAAGAAAAAAAACATTATTGTGCATGTTAATAAAAAATAAAAGGAAAGAAACATTAATATAGACAAATATGATCAAAGATGAAAAGAATAAGGTTCAAATCAAACAAGGAGAAATGTTACTTCCAGGTTTAGAATAGGGAATAGAGAGTCAGCAGTAAGTGTTGTTGAATGACCCTCTGGGTTTTCTTAAAAATAAATGCATCAGTTAAAGAAAAATGTTTAGCTGTGTGAATCAAATGCAATGATAAAACATGGGAGGCACAATCTTGACCTAATAAGAGCATGGGAACACACTCACAAACTTGTCTATGTGTCTTGAAACAAATCAGATTTTTACGCCCAAAAGTGTTGATGGTTAACAGCCTTTAATTTAATTCACTCACCTAAAAAAAAAACCTGAAACCCTGCAGGCCACAGTAAATGATATACTTGTGTTACAAGCAACATTCGACTTATCATAGCTGCCCTTTATAGCCTTATGGACTAAATGTCATGCTGCTTAACCACAAGCTGTTACTATGATTAATTGATAAGCATTCCTACCGACACATCAGAGTTGTATTCTTAGTTCTCTGATTAGAATTTCAAAAACAGACATTATACAGCCTTCTGAGGTGGCTAACTCAAGAAGGGACACATTAAGAAGAAGTTAATATAAGGAGAGGTTTGTTAGGCAGTTCTGCAAGAGAAAACAGAAAATAGTATTAAGAGGCAGTGCGTTGTTAAATCTACGAGAACAGAGGCTCGGGATGGACAAGAATTACAAGAAGGGTAAAAATATCATGTTTCCTCTTTTGGGTTGCTAAAAAAAAAAAAAAAATGGAGGATGGCAAAGAAATTCATGGCCCGAGGCAAAAGCAAACAATTTGAGACGATTGTAGGACAGGATCTCGCTGACAGGGAGTACCTACTTCTTTTTAGAGAACATTCTGACAAACAGACTGACAAAGCCTTTCTGTCCTTGGCAGCGAGAGAAAGCCCCCTCCATGCGTTGCATTGAAGATGGCTGAAGAGCAGCAGAATAATGACGGAAACTTGGTGTTGGAGTAGATGCAGCTCTTTGCCGGCTGTCAGGCTCCCGGCTGACAACTGTGGCAGAGAGGCAAGGAGTCCAGATTCTCAACAGTTCACGTGGAACAGAGGAAGATTAATAGACATCCATGACTCTCGCCTCTCTATTTCAGCTGAACTAGGAAAAATTATTCCATAAAGAGATGTATGAGATAGTTCATATCTTGCATTTCATACAGAGGAGGATCAGGAAATCCTGCGAGGGGCAGTGAGTCACAGTGAGCCGGACTTATCTCGTTTGATCAAGTGTGCAGCCTCAGACATTTCATTAACTGAAGCTCTTCTCTTTCTCTCAACTGCATTATGTTTTTTTTCTTTCCTTTTTTGTAGCTGTATGCAAGAGCCTGCAGTACAATATCATGAACTGTAAAGATTCAGTCATACCTGTGCTACATTACATGGTGTCCAAATATCAAGTACATCTGTTTTTGCCAGCTGACATGGAAGAAAACTGTCACAGCAGAAAAAAAAATCATCCAAAATACACACACAGACCCCAGTGCAATGTCCAGGGAAATTGGAACACTTTTTGGATAATGTAATGAGTCAGAGTCAACTTATTGGGAAAAAAACATTGTTCTGACGTAAGGAAAAGTACAGTAAAAGTAGAGCTGTAAATATCTGATTTGCATGCCTCATTTTGCATCTCCTCCCTGTGTAAACTGTGCAGGTGTTGAATATGCAACACTCAGAGATTGCTAATTAGAAAACTACAGGTATCACTGACATCAGTGTGAAATGGCAATAAAGTCTGGTTGACTTCACAGAAGCAAGCTGCCCATCAATCAGGTCCTTACACTGTCTTAAACTTTGGAGGGGATCATTTAAAATTCTATTGAAAATAACATGTGAATAAATAATATTCTACTCAGTGTCACATGCTGCATTTTGTGGCAGAATGGTATAGGTAATTTGCTATCCATAATTACGTGAACAAAATGCATCTTGGGGGCAGTGACACTTAATGCAAGCAGCTTTGTGCCAATTAACAGACATTTCATGCATGAAAATGCAGATACAATGCAACATTCACTGCACTTGTGTTCAGAAAACTGCATTCATAAACACGTCATACATTTAGTGGCTCAGCCTGCATTTTATGCCCTATGCCAATTCAACATGTGATAGTTGAGGCCTCATATACCCTATGCAAAGAACGGGGCGCATAATCCTAACTTTATACGTGGAATCGTTACGGTGGCGAAGGAGTGTCAAACTAACTGCATATCTAAAACTCTTTGCAAATTTAAAAAACATGCATTAATGGAAAACACAAAACCTATTGTCTGTTGTGGCTTTTGCATTTGTGTTTACTGTTAATGCCCTTGTGTTTTTCAAATTTGCAAAGGGATTCGGATATACAGTTTGTTTGACACTTCTTGGCCACCGTAAAACTCTCCAAAAAATACCTTACAAACATCCACCAATCAGGCCAACCTCTGGTCCTCTCGGGTCCTCCGGTACAGTAGGCAAATCCCAATGAGGCTTACTTTGCTTTTGTGCCAAATTCCCTCAAAGCCTACACATTTTTAAGAAAATATAATCTACATTTAGACTGGTAAAACAATTCTTAATAAACTGCAGCATGAAAACACATGAAAGACGTGTTTCACAGGAACCAGGTGTTCATGTGAAATTATTAAGCAAATCCTAAATGTTCTCCCTTTGTGCTGAAGTCCCACTAAAGCTGAACTCATCACTGATTCGGCCTGCAATGCATCAACTTAAAGACAGGCTCAGAAACACCTCAGCGGGTATAGACCCCACTGCCTGTGTTGCAGAAAAATATTCAGGCTGTAAGGTGAACCACCAGCTTCAACACCTCGATTAGTGAGCCTCTCCAGGCCAGCTATCACGAACATTTGGTAAACACTTCACTGTGCGATGAGGTAGATTTCTGTCACTAATGCCTACTTGTGTACAACACTTACCCAAAATCACAGGACTTCCTGGTGACGAAATCTTGACAGCTTAGTTACATCTGTGGTTGCAGACAGAATCCGGGTTCCCAGCTGGGCACTTGGGAAGGGGATGAGGTTCCAGGTTCTTTTTGGGACAAAGGTAGAATCAGTTTGTGCAGACCTGAGAGACTGTTTCCAAATACAAGGCCAGAGTTGTCCTCTTTCAGAGATAGTTGTATTTCAACCATTAGGCCAATCTGATGTGTTCGGTGTGGGCAGCTCCTCCTGTTCTCACCTATACTGCCGTGTGTCCATACATGCCTTTTCTCAAGTGTGAAGGCTCTGGAGGGAAAACGCGAAGCTGGCTCTCACAGGAGAGTGCACGGGGGTTCCGTCACCTTCAGCTCAGTCCATCACTGCAGCCAAAGCTTGCCCATCAGCTGTGGCTCTGTTGTGCAGCTCAGCAGCTCTCCTCTGCTTCTCCTCCCTCTCTTCTTCCTCTGCTCCCTGTCCTCCAACTCTATTGCAATCCAGAAACTGAGATGTGATCCCAATGCAGCTTCCTCGGTAATAATGAGAATCTCTTCTGAGGACGGTTTTTGTCATCTTAATTGTTTGTTCTGGGCACATGTGACTTCAAGCAGCCCCTGCGTCGCTTTATTATGTGGGAATGATACCAACTCCTGTTAGCGCGTTTGGTCTAACGATGCACAGAGCCAATTAGATCATCATTTATCACTTATGTTTACATTTAAAACACTCTTAACAACCCCACACGGGTTTTGCATGGTTACAACTACTGCACGCTGCACATGTATCACGCAGATAACCGATATTAAAATGAGGATAATTATCAAGGTGATGCCAACTCCGGGCAAACCTACTGCACATTGCGCACACTAAAACCCACAAAAGACATCAAAAATAAACATCCCAGAGGCATTTACAGACGAAATCCAGATGGTGTGCAGAATCTGATTCATGCACATTTATTTTTTTTGGTGTGCTCCTTGCTTCTAGCTCGGGTGATTTAATCTTGGAGAGCGTCTGTAGTTCACCCTGCGTGGCATAACGACGTCCCCATAATCCAAAAATTCATGACGAGGAGGGTGGGGGGGATCCGGTGGTGTATTAATGCTGTGTCCTTTCGCGCTCTTGCAGTCCGTCACACCTAATTTTGATTTAACGGCAGTGCGTGGGGGAAAAAAGGTGCTCGGTAAACGGAGAAGTCTCTCCCTTGAGGGCGGAGATAGCGCGTAAGATAGACAGAAACAGAAAACCAACGCCTCCAAAGGCAGCTCGAGCCCGCCCCGCGCTGTAGCATCTCTGGAGTTTATACCACAAAAAAATGTAACTATGACGGCCGGCCGCCCACTGCGCCCAATAATTACGGTGGGGAATAAAAGTGAATTTGAGTTACTTCTTAAACATGTAGGGCTTAATGTCTCACGCACAGTCTTAAAATAGGGGTGTTGCACTTTTAATAAGGCTCAAGTTTGCACACCTGAAAAATTACCATAAACTTATTTTTAGACGCTTTTTTACAGCTTTAGGGACATTCAGAACATAAAAATAGCCTAATATTTCCTCAGCAGCCGCAAGTATGGACACCAATGAGGAGATGGATGGGAAAAAAACAGTCTATTCTGTCAGATGGTCACTGGCACCACAGATTTCTGGTAACAAGATCCCCAGGGGCCCCAAAAAAGATTCACTATATTGCTTTGTTTTTTAATATAATATGCACAACTGGCATGATAACGGATGTTGCTTTCCTGCCCAACCTTAAAGAAAATCTTGTTTAAGGATCTGTATTATTTTAGGAGATGCTTTAATATTCCTATATTAATATGTGATGCTTCAGCTTAGAAATTATGCCCCTAGTACACTAACCTGGCCTTGGGTAGATCTGATTTACATGTAGGACAGGGGGCACTCAAGTTCATTCAACAACAAGAACAGAAACAGATTAAAGGAGAGGTTCATATGTTTTTTTAAAGTCTGTCTTGTTACGATACTCTCTTGTTTCTCCTGTTCATACTGGCCGTAAAGAATGGTCAAAATGGAAACAGCAGAGGTACCTAGACTTTTAGCGGGCGATCAGACTGATATCAGCCCTGCCTTAAAACAACACAAGGGGTTGTGTTGACAGGGGAATGCTTCAGGTAGTGAGACACAACATACGACTACGTCCAGTTTGAGAAACAGATTTGTGAATTAGTGACTTTTTAGACGCCAAAACACTGCTTAGCTGTTCATAACACTATGAGATAAAGTGGAAAGTCATCTCAGTGGGAACTCTTTTTTTCTTTTGTCACAATGATCACAAGATAAGCAGGAATACAGCTTTCACATTAACCACCAGCAATGTGCATGTATTTGATTGGCCAACACAGCACCTTGCAGAATGGAGTTGTGTGGCAAAGCTGGTAAAGTCCCTTTGCATCAAGGTCCAAAAACACTGCATCGTTTCCCATAATACAAGTCAATGTATGTCTTTCAAACTCCATGATATTGTGTAACACTAACTTTCTGTCTGTCTGTCTCTTCTCTCTCATCTTCTTCCTCCTCAACTGGTCAAGAAAGATGGCCGTCCTCCATAGAGCTGGGTCTGTTCGACGTTCCTGCCTGTTAAAGGGAAGGTTTTCATCGCCATCGTTTGCACAACATTGCTGGACTAATACTGTGTATAATAACTACTGTATATATAACTATAAGAATAATTATTATTAAAGATGGTGCGACTTGTTACTGCGCATGGGGGAATTGTTGGGTCTCTGTAAATCATGAATGAAACTATAGTGTGGTCTTGACCTACTCTATATGTAGCTCTATGACATAGACTGATTTGCGTGATTCGCATTTGCTCAGCATATCCATCTGGGAACTCTCATTTGCAAATTATTTTGGGAAGGGGCGAAAATATTGGCTGCTGATTCAATAAACCATCTGTCTATCGGGCCAAATCAACTAATCAGATCAACAAAACGTATGATGTACTAACAGCGTCAAGGCAAAGCTCAGAAAGTAAACATTAACAACATGTGGGGAAAGGATATTTGCCGTTTGTGGAATGAAACTTTACGGATAAAAGGCACAACTTCAGGTGCCCGGTCCATATTCCAACAGAAAGATCTTAGAGAAAAAAGCGTCAGCGAGCAGCTAACAGAATTAAGGCTACGGCTGTCTGAAAATATGTCTAGATCAGGTCCGATTTGCATGCGTTGCGTCACACTTAAACTCGCCTTGAAACCAACTCTGATTGGCAATTACTCCTAATTTTCGTTGTTGCACGTTACCAGACCGATCTGTGAGTATAATACAATGCAGCTCACAAGATCCGGATGGTCTTACAAGGCTACATGTGAAGGGTCTCAATCTTTTGTTATGATTTGATTCAATCAAATTGAGATAACCCCGATGAAACCCCGATGAAACCACTATGACATCACCAGGGTCGGTTTCTAAAACTTTAAAAGTTTGCAACAAAGCCACAGAAGAAATTACAACTGCAGAACTCTCAGTGACTAAAGTAAACTGACTCTGGTGTATAAAAGCAGCGGAGTGTCCCTCTCAGCTCAGCCAAAGCTAAAGTGAGGGTTCAGCAGTTTGAGTTCAAGCAAGTGAGTTTGGAGAAGAAAGAGTAACAAAAACCAAGAACTCATTCAGTGTGACAGACTTGAAGAATGTGAGCCAATCATTTATGGTGCTCAGTGGATTGTTTTCAGTCCAAACACAGGAAAAAGTCAAAGTCTGTGGGTGACTCATTTGTATTTTAATAGTCTGTAATCACTTTCATTGTTGTCACTGAAAGAATGCCAGACAGTCCAACAAACAAGTGTCCATATAGGTGCAAAAGTGTGGAGGCACCAGCTATTGTTCTGCTTCAAAGTGTTTTTTTTATTGTATATCTACTATGTAAACATGTTACATAAATATGTATTGCTAATTGTTGCATCCTGAATGTGTCATAGATCATTTTGTGGGCCTATATAAAGACGCCGTTACATAAATCCCCTTTAAAGGAGGTCTCCATATCACAAACATGAGGCTGTTGGATATAGAAATGGTTAGAGACATGATAAAGGTAACCTTTTTCCTAAATGGTAATAATCCTTTCAATGGATCACTTAAGGTTGGATATGTTTAAAATACACAGACAAACCATGCATTAGATTCAAAGCATTAAAACAGACAACAGATTAACATTTGTCATGTTTATAGACGGTCACATGGCTCTACTTATGAAACATGTCGGTTACACTAGAGTCACTGAGATGTTTCTCTCTTTTATCTTCTTTGTATAAATTAGAGGTTTTTACTATGATCATTTTATTGGGATTTAAAGTGTGATCCGTGCCGAACAAGAGCAAAGACAAGTATAGGAAGATGGGGAGAAGCAAACGGTGATGTCACAGAATGTCAAAGACTAACTTGGGACACTGGACGGCACATTTAGTTTTTAATAATACACCAAAACCGTAAACTGGAAATGAAACATCCCCTCTCTTTCACTCACCCTCAACCCCTTACTCACACAGAAACACATACATCTCCATGGCAACTGATAAAGGACTAGCTGGTCTGCAAAAAGAAGTGATTGGCAAAGCATATACAATAACTTGGATAGTCAGCAAAAAACAAATTTATGGAAAAATAAATAAAAATACAGGAATAAATGTATAGATCTAAACAGAAGAAAGGCTCTCAGTAATATGATATGAAGAAATGCTAAATTAACCCAGCTATAATGTCCAAAAACTTGAATAATATGATACTTGTGTAAACATTTTGAATCCACAAAGACTAGAGCCTAAAATACACTCAACCCAATTTAAGTTTGTCAGTTTTTCTTTTCTTTTTTTTGCTTTTTAGGGGCTTAATTTAATCACATTTAATGCAAGTGTGGCTCAAACTGAAAAACGTACTTTATGCAAATGCTACAGAATCCAAACCAAGCAGAAGGATTTGAGTAAATATGAAGGAGTGAAAGTTGCGCGGATGTTGCAGATAGCAGAACAGAGAGGGTGGGCAACAGAAGAGGGGAGAGGACAAGGGAAGGAGTACAGCACAGAGTACAGCACAGTACACCACCTACACTAGTCTCCATGGCAACTACCACACTAGAACGAGTGATAATGCAGTTCCCTCTCTTCCGATTCTGAAAACTGTTCAATTGGTACCATATGCACCGTGCAGTATGTGGGAGACAAAGCTTCAGTATTCTGTTGCTGCAGATTATATGAGAAATACTTTCAATGTAATGCTTCTTAAACACTACTGGCTTACACTAAATGTTTTTGACCGCATCCGTTACGTCAGTCTATCCACCAGAGACGTTGGCTTTAGCCTGACACCGAATTCATCATCATCGCTTTAAGGGATAACTTGTTATTTTTGAATTAATGTGTTGTTTTCTTCTTTCGCCAAAGCAAGTGGCACAGTGTGTGGGCAGCAGTTGCTTTCAAATAACAAGAATTGCGGTTGATAGAATTGAAGGGGCATGATAACATAAATGACTTTTCTCCAATATATCTCCCGCTGCTGGTGTAAAGCGACACCATAACAATTCAAAACCTTTAAGAGATGGTTTTGTGTAACAGATTTGAAATGTGTTTGCTAAAAAAGTGGCACTGTGCTGTATACATGTTGACTTGAAGTGTTATGTATCAAACAAGGGTGCTTACACTGTGTCCTAAATTATATACTGTGTCTTAACCATAGAAAGGCTGGGGAAATGATTAGACACAATGAGTCCTTGCTACACCCACCGCTCCTTTTTTTAGCCATCCTTCCACAGTCTTTTCATCTTAATCTGGATTCATGTTGTCTCAAAACGGCTTGTTTGACTGTCAGAGCAGCAGAGTATGCTGCTGTTAGCATAACTAATACTGCTACCAAAATGTGTGGTGTTTGGACACGTTTGTCTGAGGGGAATCGTCCTGGTCTGGTCTTCTGTCATTTGATGTTAATCACTGTTGTGATTAATATAAAGTGCAATCGGTCTGTCACTATCAGCTCAGCATATGACAAATACAGAGCAAGTAAGGTCAGTTGGCCCACCAGGAGAACTTCCAGATGGCCGATCCGCCTATGCTCTTCACTTCACCACCATCGTTTGTATCATGACAGAGAGCATCTGACTGTGTGAAAAGTGAGTCTTTTTCCCTGGTGTCATTTGAGTAGCCTAGTTTGTTGTGACATTCACGATGATATAAAGTTAACAATTGATCGACATTTAATCAAAATTCAATCAATCAATTTTCAAATCACAGGAGGCAGAGCATTTATTATTAATGCAAAATGTGTCAAAACAACATTCTGAATTAAGTATTGTGGTGCAAGTCGGATTCTACAGACTTAAGGAAAAACCTGTTTGGTCCAGATACTCCCTGATCTTTTCAATATACAGTATTTTTCAATAAAAATGAGAATAATGATGCAAAATGCATTATTCATTTCAATATTATGAAGTATCGCACTTGCAATATCAGTGAAAATAATAAATTATGTAATGTAAATGGGGTTTTTTTCATACATCATACATAAACACAAAATATAAATATAAAATCACTGTTGATATCTGTGTGAATGACTGTCATATAATGGACTATTGTGTTATACGGAGAGGCTGTTGCTGCTGTAGGTCACCTGTGTTCTCTTGAAGGGAGTCAATAATGGCCAATCTTATCTTAGTAGATCACGGTGTCATCATTAAAAGCACTTATATTTCACCTACACATGTACAAAACAGTATTATAAAGAGGTCCTCACTGACAGTGTGTCGGCTATCCATTAACACATCCAACACAAAGCTCAGGCGATTTGAGGTAGTGTTTCAATGTGTCTACAAAATGTCAGACATAATTAAAAGCCTTACTGATTTCCTAAAGCCCAACATGGCATCTTCAATTATCTTGTTTTTTTTGTACGACCAACAGTCCAAAAACAAAAGATATAAAGTTTATAATGAAAGCAGCACAATCTCACAATTGACAAGATGGACTCAGGGAATGTTTGTCATTTTGGCATTAAAGCAAGTCATAATTCATCAGTAATCAAAGACACTGCATATTATTTTTATGGTGACTGTTTGGCCAATTACAATTTCCTTCAAATTGCTTGTTTTTCTCCACCAACTGTGAGAAACCATACAAAGACATTGAACTACATTAAATTGTTGCCCGTTACATTTCTGCCAACAGACTTATCGATCAATCAACTAATTGTTTCACCTCTAACTGTCTTGGTCGGCTCATCCTGGATGTGATGGTTCTCCTTTAAGGTTGTTTTTCTATCAGATAATTTATTCCGTCACCCAACAAAACAACCTAAGTTTACAGGATATTTGAAGCGAGTACATGAAATCATGTAAAATGTATTTCTTCTTTCTTTTCCTTAATCAAGAACCAGCTGACAGGTAAAAAACATGAAATGAAGCCCGAGTTGTTGTTGTTTTTTAGCATCAACAGCCTGGTAACTTAGAACAAAGACATGGTTGACTGCGCAGCATGACGCTCTGCCTAACATCACCAGGACATCACAGCAACAGCAGGAGAAAATCCGCTTGAGTGCAACATGATCCTTTTGGCAGCAACGTCAAATCTGAATATTGGGAGCTTTCCTTTAAAATTAAAAATGTCTGCCTGAACCATCTGCTGAGGGCTTAACAGATGAAGGCAGACTGGGTTGGTACCTGAAACTCCAAAGGAATTCAAGGTCGCCTTCACCAGTCAGCCGTGACTCCGACATCCTTATCGACCCTGTTCCCGGCTGAAGTGTGAAAGTCATCTGCCTTACTGCGGTTGAATTACAAACTAATAATAGAAATAATGTGAAAGCTACTCATTGTATTTCAAGAGCCTAATTTTTACCCTTGAAACTCGGGTGACTAAACGTTTACATTATCTTTGTTCCCCTTTGGGCCTGGTCGACAGACTGGTCGAGACGGCCAGAAGCTACAGGATGCTGAGAAGAGTGATTCTTGTTCAAAGTGTGTGTGTGTGTGCATGTACGTGTGTATTGGGGAGGTTCAGGGTAACACTGTTGCACTGTGACTGTGCCCTGAGAGAATGGCTATAGAAAACATAATTTAAGGTCCTAGAGGGTTCAAGAGAGTAATATTGTTTTCGCTGTGACACTCGACCCTGGAGCTGAAACATTTTTGTTATTTACCAGGAACAGAAATAACACCTTTTCTTTTACCAGCTTCACGACTGACTCATAAATCGACTGTCTGTTTTATTTTGATACTTTAATGTGATTCACACGCACCTTTCGAACTGCTCGTTAATGCAAATTTTTAATGAGCCAATCACATTGCAGCAACTGAAAGCATTTGGGCATGTAGACATGGTCAAGACGATCTGCTACAGTTTAAACCGAGCATCAGAACGGGGAAGAAAGGTGATTTAAGTGACTTTGAATGTGGCGTGGTTGTTTGTGCCAGATGGGCTGGTCTGAGTATTTCAGACACTGCTGATCTACTGGGATTTTCACGCACAACCACCTCTAGGGTTTACAGAGAATGGTCAGAAAAAGAGAAAATATCCAGTGAGCGGCAGTTCTGTGGGAGCAAATGCCTTGTTGATGCCAGAGGTCAGAGGAGAATGGACAGACTGGTTTAAACTGATAGAAAGGCAGTAACTCAAATATCCACTGGTTACAACAGAGGAATGCAGTAGAGCATCTCCTTTCTAGCAGATAGGGAACAGCAGCAGAAGACCACACTGACACTTTATTAAGCACCAGGTGTGCCTTATAAAGTGGCCGGTGAGTGTATGTGACTGGCATTCATCAGATGTCTTGTCCGTTGTCTACACAGTGAGGCAGGGAGTGGAAATTTGAATCAAGAAAGAAGGAATAAGAATATTAAAAGTGGAAGAAAAAGGACGTTTTTCTGGAATCACAGCATTGATCGTAATGACTTGCCAGATACAAACAGTAAATTAAACTCTTGGTCCCAGTTTTCCCAAAGCGCTCATGGGATTTCAGTAATGGCGTTCATCTGAATGTGAAATTTAGGTTTTTAAAAACAAATATGACATTTAGTCATTTTGGCTTCTGAGAAAGCCAGTGTTAAACTAGTTTTAATGAAAAAAAAACTCCCAGTATGAGTAGATTGAAGATGGATTTGAGGGGCATTACAGACAGAGTTAGTTTTAATGTGATGGGGTGATAAAAGCTGTAAATCAGATTAAAAACAATAAACAAAAGCCTCAAATGACAGAATGATGGTTATGTTTTTGAGTGTGCTGTTCTACAGTGTAGCTGCTGAAGTGTGAAATGTGTTATAAACCAAGAGTTCATAGAAATTGTAAATATGAAGTATATTTATTTTTGTTGAGAAATATGTACATTTGTAGAAACCAAATATACTGACAGTAAAAACAAAAAAAAGCATTTAAGAACAGAAAAAAAGGACTCCAAAGCTGCCAATGCACAGATGGAAACTACTTTCAGGGTGTTAATGTACAAAACGAATTTCTGTACACAGAGAAATCACAAGTAAGACGTTTTTTGCAGTTAACGGAAAACACCAACTGATTTGTGGTAATGTTTGTTTTTTACTGAATTATTTTACTTTTATTTCATACTTTGTCCATTCAACAGTAGCACTGAAATTATTTGCGCTTGCCTTGAAATGCTTCAACAACTGTGACGTATTAATCACAGCGACCTCTAAATCCCAAAACATCTGCAACATTTACGAGAAATCTCCAGTGCCAAGGATCCCGTTTCATGGATGGAGATTAAACTCGATGACTGTTGTGTGGAGAAAAGGTATTTAGCCCAAGCTAGTGGACAAATGCGGGTGGCAGTGTTTCCTCATGTCTCTCAATCAAGTCATTCTGCCTGAACTAACATGTTTAAAAAAGAAGCAGAGCCCTATTTTCTAAATATTGTTTCAACTAATCTATGTTGCCATAGCACTCTGCTTGACAACCATTTTCTGGCGGGAACCCTTGTTTGCTGAGGAGTCAAGTCCCGCCACCCCTCCCGAAGTGTTTGGAAATCCATGAGCAGCAACGTATTTACGGTACGCTTCTCGGATGATGCGGAAGGCTCGCGTGTTAGCGTAAGGTATATCAGTGACTGGGTCTCGGTATAGTGCGGCCTTGTGGGTTACAGGACAAACCTCCTGGACGGGCAGCTGAGGACTTGACTGGCCGCTGTGTGGAAAGGCTGCCTCGAACGCTTCGTCCTCACTGAATGTTATATAAGTACGGGAGCAGAGACCTCCGGCGGGCTGCTGCGACGGTGTGGTGAGATTTTGTGATGCAGTCTGTGGGACGTCCTGATCCAACCTATGGAAAATGGGAAAATGACAAACAAACAAAAAATGTTTACACATACAGTATATACTATATGCCGCTGGTCTATGCAAGATTCGCCTGGTTAAATACTTCGGTTAATGCAGCTGAAGCAGATTATTTCAAGTAGACAGAAATGTAAACAATGGTTCTGAAGCCAGTTAAGTGCAGCAGGATCATATATAACGTACCCTTCAACATCCACATTTTCTTCTTTTAGGACTGAATGAGAAACTAGTGGCATCAGGACTGAATGATAACGAATGGTTGGTCCTTCAAAACGCCGCTTCTTGTGGACTTGCTTCTTCTTGTCCGCCTCCAGACGTTCATAGTTTTCTACACACAGAAAATTCAATATGTGCATCTTTATTCCAGGTGTGTTGTCATTAAGTGAAACAACTTCAGACAGAGACAATACACTGATACATTTGTAATCATTAAACAGTATTTACTTTGACTTTGTGTATCTCTTTGCCTGACAGATGGGTTACATTTACATTGGGTAACATTACAGCTAGTGGCATCTGCTCCTCCAACTACACAAAACCAACTACGTTTTTATTTACACTTGAACCATTAACAGATACAACATTTGTCTCATATGGCCATGTTGGAGAGGTTATGGACTTGACACGGTCTGAAGTCCATTAGGGGAAATATAACTTAATGTAGTTTTAATTTTATTTAACGTTTCTATTGTCATCTCAGTTAATTTGTGTCACGACTAACATACAAGTGTATGTATTGAAGCTTAGGTTGTTCACATAACATTCTACTGAAGACAGAACATTCTGGGAACAAAACTCTCTTTACATTGCAGTAACTTGACCAACATGTTCTTACCTAAAGATCTAATGTTAATCTCTGCTGTTATTTTTGCCTCAGCCAGCAGTTCTTCCTGGGTAAGGGGCCGGTCCCGATGAGCACCTCTGCGTCTCCGAGGGGCATCCTGACGCTCTTGCAATCGCAGATTGGTCTTTCGGGTATGTTCACTAGTGGACTGTCGCACAGACTTCCGAGCTGTAGAATAATTACAATATACAGTTGATAAGAAAGACTCCTGTTCAAGAATTATTCATATGTTCAAAAGCTTATTGGGAGGTATTTGAGAACAGTGTGTAGGCAACTGTAGAAGTTTTGTACCAATCTTACTCTCGGCAAAATCTTGGAATTCTTGTGGAATCCTCCTTTTGAGCTCCACTTTCACTTTCTCAGTCTTCTTTTGCTCTTCAGAGGGTCTTTTGGGTTTTGGTTTTGCCACCTTAATTGGTTCCTTGGATTTAGATAAGATAAGATATTCCTTTATTAGTCCCACAGAGGAGAAATGTCCTTATTACCGCAGCAAAGGTAGAACGCAACCACAGAAGAAGCATCAGTAAGAAACAATAAATTATAACAAGCAAAGAAGATTTGAGAGAGAAAGAAAGTCTACTGACTGCAAATCTTTTTCATTCAAGTATGAATATCCTTATTCATCTCTGTCACCAATAATACTTGTGTCCAGAGTCCCAGAATTCTTAAGATGTCGACTGACTCATGCTGCATTGTCATTTAAAAAGGTCTCTCAGATTTGAATGTAGACTGATGAGAATAATGTAATTCATTTACGAAGCAGAAACTTGATTCAAAGTCTGATAGCTCCTGAAATGATTGTGCCTACCTTATACGCTTTAGTGACCACCCGACTTTTCCTCCGAGGTGCATCCTCCTCCTGGTCGCTGTCTGGCTCATCCCCCTCATCGATGTCAAAGTCACTGTCCACCTCATCCTCCGTGTCTGAATGTTCCCCATGATACTCATCATCTCCTGATTCCTGTTAGAAAATAAAAAAGGTGTGATGTAGTCAAAAAGGAGGTTTATTTTTAATTCAGATACTCAGCTCTCACACACTCCCAGATAAACAACACAAACACATAGTGTTCAGGCCCATATAGTGTGTTCACAAGGGGTAGACAAAGTATAACCAACATTGTGTGTACTAAAACATAAATTCTCATTGAACATCACATTTACAAACACAAAGTGAGTTATTTTAAGCTAAATGCATGCTAATCAGCCATATGTTTTGAAAGTGTCCTGGAAATCTGCATCTTGTCAAAGCATGTGGCAATTAACAGAAATTTAAGGAACAAAAATAATCTGTTCTTGAATGCCAAGTGCACAGATAAGACAAAGTTATTGAATGATGACAAACAAACTGTGCTGGTGACAAAGACCAACGTCAGTCACAAGCTAAAAATACTCACCAGAAATTTTAAGTAAGTCAGACTAGTCTTTGAATTTAAATATGTTCAAGGGGTCACACTGTTTTAGCGAAGAGCCAGCAGGGATGACTGAGGAGTCTCAGGATTTGCTTGAGATTTTTTTTAATAATTTAGCTACTTTTGTCAAATTCAGCTGAGACTAACGTCAGAACTGCCAGAGCAGTCGCTGCCAAATCCCCCCACACAAGTTGACCTTTGAAGCAGCAGATGCCTGAAGAAAATTACCTAGACGGTAAATGGAGGATACAACATCTTAAAATGTAAGCCTTAAATTAATTTGCTGCAATATCAAGTAAGAGTTTGTAATAGTCTGACTCACAATATAGCCTGAAGCCTTTATAGCTTTCCTCTCTCTTCGAGTGTGACGCAGGAAAGGCTGGCACTCTCATACGGCCTCCACAAACTTGTCAGCTGTTAAGATAGACTGGGCCAGGACATTTTGGAGTGGTGGTCACAGTTTTCGGATGAATCACATTGGCATGGTGGTTTTGAAGGCCAAAGCTGCTTTAGGCCTTAATTAAAGGCACATTTTGTATGCACTCTTTGATGTGGCATTTTCATGTTGGTTGGTTAATATCTGTTCCATCTTTGAGCTTGTATTTTTCTCATCTTGCTATGGCTTTAAGTACACTTGACAAGCACTAGACCCAGAACCGAGAAACACCGGCTAATGGGTATTTATCTCACTCTCCAAAACCTGCGCTCTAAGCAGCAGTTTATAAAAATCCCATACTGATGTCCATGATCTTCCTAAAATTTGGCTGTGCTTTAACCGCAGGAGTGATGGCAGGAGCACAGTCAAACTAGCGTCACTTCACTACAGAGGCTTTGAGATGTAGAGAGGTACACGTAGCTAAAAGTAACAGCCCTACAATCAATCCAACCTTTATGAAGATAAAATCCTAATAATGTTGAACCTGAAAAGAAAAAATACAGCATGGCATTTCAACTTTATGGTTATACTGTAGCACTGTAGTGTGTGCTGCTGTTAAACTGCCACTGATATGATCACAGCATCTATATCAGAGAGATAAGACTCAAATCAAATGACCTACCTGCTATCTAACTTAACCTAATTACTTCTAAAATAATGCATTAACATATTGGCCTATGAAGTCAATTTTATGTTTCTCCTTGTAACTGGTACAATGCAGGCAGTTAGTCCATTTAGTAACCTGTCTATCTACAGCAGTGGTTACAAATTACATTTAGCTGCTGGGTACAAAAAAAAACATGACAATTCAAGGAATCTTGTTTATTGTTCAGGTATTTTGCAAGATAATGACCCTTTTGTGGCCTCTGATAACCTGGGACGGATTTTTTTTAAATGGCCAACCTTATTGAAGGATTTGATTTTTGTTTTACTCACAGAACGAAGCGTTATGTGCTTTGGATTATCAGACAGAAGGCTTTTAAAATGTCTTTATCTGACTATAAAGAAACATGGAGTTACGTTCCTAAGCTACATCAGACTGTTTTTTCACGCCTGTCTTAATATGAAGATTTTCTTTTATTCTACACTAGCATTTTGATATTCACCTCACAGTTTTAGCAAAAAGACAACATAAAAACCCCATGTATGCCTGTAACTACAATGCAGTTTGTATGTTTAAGTGTCTATACGGATGTTAGGGCTGTCATAGAATAAAAAAATAAATAGTTAATTATTACTCAATTTTAGTCTGTTACAGCATAATATGATGTGTCCCTTCTGGGCTGTAATGAAGAAAAAAATCAGTGTTAGCAGCTAATCAAACTCAAGGTAGCTGTAAGCCAATGCTAACGTCTTAGCTAATTCACCCTGCATCTGTCACATTGGTTCATGTTAACGTTACTCACATCGTTAAAGCCTCCATACGTGGTTTTGTAGAATTCATCCTCTTCTTCAGCATCCAGTAGTTTTGATAGGCGGTTCCCCGCAGTCTTTCTGGGCTCCCGGTCGACAGCCAGAGTCATGCCTGTAATTTCAAAACAATGCTAACAAACGGGTATCTAACTGAGCTGCCGTTAGCTTTTGTTGTGCTACCTTAACCGGCTGTTTTTGGGACCTATTTTACCTCTAGCTGCGCTTACTTAATCATCTATTTATACTCATATTTATTTAAGTTATGAGTACGCTCAAGATTCACTCTGATATGCTGAATGAAGGCTCCTTATTAGCTAACTCAAGTTGTAACTACACAGATGAGCTAACCGAGACTAGCCGCTGCCTTCTTGTCGCTAACCGGACGTCACATCCGGAAGATTTACTGTATTTCCGGGATACGATCCACACCGTGTTCAAAATAAAACCGCTCTTAATGTAATATTTGTATATACAGTGGAGATCAAAATGAAAGAACAATGTGTTAATTTTCATTTACTGTTTTGTTTTTGTTTTTTTCAGAATTTGATAGAATATCCGCTGTGGCTAAACCACTGCTGTCCTAGCATGTTTGTTTTAAATAACCAAGGCACTTCAACAAAAAACATTTATTTTGTGTAAAAATCAGCGAGCAAAATTAGAGAACAGTTACTCTTAAGTCAGAAGAGAATAGGAAGTGTAGAGGCCCTTGCTTTGAATGACTTCAGCACATCAGCATCCACAGGACATCACTAGTTTCTCACACTCCTCTGGTTTGATCGTTGTCCATTCTTCTTCAGTCTCTTCCACAGTTCGGTAACTGTAGTGGGTTTCTTAGCCATTACTTTCTTGCCAAGGATTTTTCCAGAGATTCTCTATGGGGTTTAGATCTGGACTCTGGGCTGGCCATTTCATCGTTTCAATAGTCTTAACTTCAAGGAATTGCTGAACCCGTATTGCAGTGTGACGCGACATTGTCTTGCATGAAAATTGCACCTGATTGGGAGACAGATGCAGTGAAGGTATTGCATGTTGCCAAAGGAGGTTCACATAAACATTTGCATTCACCCTGCCATGTAGCTGTACAAGAGGCCCAACTCCTGCTGCAGAAAACATCCCCAAACCATGCCATGACATTGCTAAAGTTCGATTTATTCGGGTGTGATGGGAAACATTATTCTTGGCGTCGAACTGAGGACATGCTAGGACAGCAGTGGTGTAGCCACAGCGGATATTTCATTAAATTAAGTATGAAAACACACAAGGACTGACTACATTTGATATAAAATTACAAGATTAACAAATCTTTCTATCGTTTTGTTTCGTTTTTCATTAAGTAATTTTAAATGTGATATTGTTTCAAAATATGTATTTAGATCAGATTTTTTTAAAGAGTTGTAGAAGGACAATTTCTTTAGATAATTCATATTATGAATATAAAACTTAACCTAACATTAATTCAATTTGACTTGCTAAAGTATAGACATATTTTACACTGTGAAATGTGACATAGCTTTATATTTTTGCCGTTTAATTCACATTCATCCTTTCTTCCAAGTAATTTTGCTGCTAACATTACTTTTGGATGACAGCCACACTGTTTGATACTGTTGTTATGGAAACCAGTGGAGAGATAATGTATTGCCATGGCAACAATATCATTTCGATGAACTACCTAAAGGGAAAGTATACTACTTTAACTTTATACCTCTTTTTTTGTGCTTGTGGTTAACAGTTATTGATTTAGTGTTAAAAAAATATATATTTAGTTGAACCTGTTTAACAAATATAACACTTACTGCATCTGATGTTTCTTATGAAGGCTCCATTTTTGACCAAGGGGCGCTGAATAAGCACACAAAAAAATATAAAAAGGACATTTTTGAAAGCACAATATTTTATTCTTTGCTACTGTTGAAAAGAGAAAAAACATGTCCCAATAAACATCCAAATAATATAAATAGTACAGCAGTAAATGTGAAAATATTAGAAGAATATAGGCCTACAATCAAATTAAATAGAAAAAGACATGCTGTTAAGAAGGAAGTAATGTGTACACTAACCTTAATATAAGATTAATATTCATATTAGCCTATATTTAAGTTGTCTCAATCATAATTGTTTCAATTAAAAAGTCTACTTCATCTGTTCTCTGGAAACCAAATGAACAAAACAAACATGTTCTTGAATTGTTTTTATATATATGAACAAGAACAAAGGCAATATAAGCAACCTGCAATTAACTGAATCATTTATATCTCTACATGCATGCATTATGCTGATAAATATTGCGTACTTTGGTTGCTTTACATTCAGGCTTTGTTATAATTGAGCTCCTGTCTCATGAAACTAATCAATGATCCACTTGGTTAGATGCTCCTATAATGTAACTTAAACTACTATTAAAGTCCAAAATGGCCTATACCAGCACGATCTACTCTTGTCATTTTCACTTGTGCACAACATGGCTCTATCTAACATGCTATACATTTACATGAATCAATCAACAGTCAGCCTCTGTTGGACAAAAGTTAACATGCTCTAAAATTAGCTACATTCTGTCGAGTGATGGAAACAAAAATAAAAGTTGAACATTTTGAATTACCAAGGGAAATTAGTCTGTTTTACTTATTCACTCATATAAGTTTCATGGTGAACCTGCTTGTCTCTGTGTTGTTGCCTTTCCCTCCATTACCACTTGACATGGCACTTCGTGGCACGTATGCTATTGTGGCTGTGTGTTTTATTTGCCCCTTACTCTTACTCCAGAAGAACATGAAGATGAAACACACGCTCACAGAGCTGAAAAACGATAGAAGACCAATGGTTGCAGCTACCAGTAATGTCTTGACATCAAATGCGACATTCTGATTTCCATTCACGCCTGGAGAGACAGACGGAAAGGCAAACCAACCTTGAAGACGAAATGGGTTTTTAGAAGTTGATGGAAAGGCTCGGACGTGAAGGCTGATGGGTAGGCTGTCATTTCCTGCTGCATTAGATGCCACACAGAGGTAAGCACCACTGTCCTGAGGTTGAGCATAGCGAACTTCCAGTGAGCCATTAGAGAGAGCCCGTATTCTACCAATGGGTGCTAGAGGTTTTAGTTGTGGGCTTATCCAGGTGATAGATGGCAGAGGGTCACCTTCTGCATTGCAATAAAACACCACCGTGTGTCCTTGATCTACTCTCACTTCTCGAGGTTTGCGATTCAGAATACGAGGCTGCCGACACGTGAGGAGGCCTGAGAGCTCAGCTTCAGTAAAGTCTAGGAAATAACATCCCTGCAACTGGACTGAGGTAGTGCAAGTCGGTGGATTTCCACCAAAGTCCAAATAAAGTTGCCTCCGCACCACCCACAGCAGACGGCAGTCGCATGTCAGTGGGTTGTTATCAAGTCCCAGAGTTCTTAAGGTGTCCACTGATTGGAAAGCTCCTACCTCGAGTGTGGTGAGGAGGTTTCTAGATACATTCAGCAATTTGAAATGAGCCAAACCCCTAAATGCTCCGATTTCAATACGCAGCAATGATCCCCCAACCAGATGGAGCTCTTGAAGACGGAGCAAGTCTTCAAAAAGGTTTGCATGAATGTAGGTGATTGGGTTAAAAGAAAGGTCAAGGTATGAAAGATATACAAGATGATGCAAAGGGGTGTAGGGGACAACACTGAAGTTACAGTGTCTGATGGTTAGGGATGTAAGATTCAGGCCAAAGAGACTGTTTCCTGACAGGGTCTCCAGCCAGCGGCAATGAGAAATGACAAGTTCCTTGAGGCGCTCTAGATGACGGAAAGAGAAGTTTGGCAGCGCGGTGAGGCCCAGTCGGTGAAAATGGAGACTTCTCAGCCCGCTGAGCTGTGTGAGCGCCTCTGTTGGCACAGCAGTGAGGTTGCAGCCGTCTAGGCGCAGCTCTTGCAGACTGGTTAAGCCAGTGAAAGCTTGATGAGAAATAAAAATGATATCATTATCTGCTGCTTTGATAAACTGAAGGGAAGGTAAATCACGGAAAGTAAAATCTAGAAAAACAAGGATCTCGTTACTGCTTATGTCCAGTAACTTCAGTTTTGGCAAACCAGCAAATGCTCCAACAGGAATAATCTTCATGTGGTTGCGAGCAAGACGCAGAGTTATCAGACTTTGCAAGCCGAGAAATGTTTCCACTTCAAGTATTACCATAATATTGTCACTCAAATCCAAGTCTAAAAGTTGTGTCAAAGTCTGGAACTGCTGGTGCATGAGAGTCTTGAGCTTATTATGTGTTAAGTTTAGTAGTTTGGTGTTTTGTTGGAGACCGTCGGGCACTGTGGTTAGTTGGCGATCTGAGCAGTTCACCTCCAGCAGTGCAGTGTTGCAGCTGCAGGACTGTGGACAGGACAGGCGAGTTTCAGATGAAAATGCCACCCTCGCAGCCAACAGGTAGAGAGCTCCCCAGTACAGCCATTGGTGGACGGCCACCCCTTCGAACATCTGGCGGCCTGCCTGCATGTAACAGAGAGAGAAAGAGAGAAGAGCTGAGAAAAGAATGAGAAAGTGATATTCACTGACATCACATCAGTAGAAAAGGAGGGTAAAATGCACGGTCTAGTGCATTCATCTGTTCATTTGAACTAAAAATTCGTCTTGGATAATAGGAAGTAGATATTCAAAAACCAGTCAGCTCCTGAATGAGACTTCTGTCTTTGTAGACTTGCAAATACTGAATAAAAGAAAAAGACAGGAAGCAAAGGAAGATGTGCTCAAATGTTGTCAGATGGTGATGCTGAATCATCCGTCAAACTATGAGTGTCATTGATTTCAGTTTATATTTATGATGTTTACATTACTGCAATAATCCAAGATGATAAGCTACAGAGGCAACAGCTGTGTCCTCCACCCTGGAACTGTGTGTGTGTGTGTGTGTGTGTGTGTGTGTGTGTGTGTGTGTGTGTGTGTGTGTGTGTGTGTTTGTGTGTGTGTGTGCGTGCGTGCGTGCGTGCATGTGTGTGTGTGTGTGTGTGTGTGTGCGTGTGTACTGTTTCCATTGCAAAGAACTGTGCTCGTTGTAGGGAGATAAACTCACTGAGGTCAGGTTTTAGGATTTGTATAAAACATGGAAAAGAGTCTTTGGTGCACTTTGTTGCTATAAAGAGGAATTGAGACTAACATAACTAACAACAATCTCAATGTTTTCTTAAACTAGTTAAATGACCATAAACAGTTAGATCTCCATTATAACCTGATTATATTTCTGCTAACATCGTACGAGCCAACTGTAGATGAAGTGCCACTTGTTGTTACTCTTGGAGCTTGTCCATATTTTAACTTCCTGTGCCCTTGACTGGTAATTTAGCTAAAACTTCTTTTTTGGACTACCGTACGACTGCCCGCTAGTGTCGACCCAAATGTCTGATTATAGTTCTCACTTTATTAAATTTGTTAAACCCAGGGTTAAAATATTTAAAAAGCTGCTAAAAGCTCATTTGACTCTTCTTGCTTTCTTTTGATTTTATTTGTTTCATTTTAAGGGTTGTAGCTGCTGGTTTGATTTACCGTCTTCCAGCTCTTTAACCTCCGTCTTACCTTTTCTTCTCACTTGACTGCTATTATAAAGGTTTTCTCGCTTGATTTGTTGCTAAGCCACATCCATTCACTGACCATCATCAGACGCAGCTGAAAGCTCTTTAAAACTAGTAAGTGGCTGTTTGAGCTTAGATTATGTTACACATTCTTCTGTTTAACATAATATATAGTCACACAAATGATGTTGGCACCACAAAAGACCACACATCTTCATTCAGTTAAAAAAAAACATTGAAAACAAGAGCAGGTTGTCTGCTCACTGTTTTTGTTTAATGAATGCTGTTTGAAAGCAGAGGGAGGGAGAAAGTGCAAACCTGCACTATATGAGGCATCACCACTCAATTATCTGTTCTCAATTATTGTAAACATCATCTCTCAGGGCACATTTTAATGTCAGAGGCACATGTAAGCTTGACATTTTTTACATTCAATGTTTTATATTTAGTTTATTTAGCTCCTGTGGTTACTGTGAAAGCATACAGCTTTACTCTTGGTTAATTTTTTATTCATTTTGCATCAATTCCTGTATAATGCAACATGTGAGATATATTAAACATTGTGGTTTGATTTCAGGAAGGAGGAAAATATGTCATTCGAGTCCCTGTGTGGACCATGAATGGAGTGTGGACTGGTGGCTGGAGAGGTGCCATTTAATCTCCTGGGCACTGCCGAGGTGCTGTTGAGCAAGGCACCGAACCCCCAACTGCTCTGGGCGCCGATCCATTGGCAGCCCCTTGCTCTGACATCTCTCCATTAATTGCATGTATATAGGTCCTGTTTGTGCATGTGTGTGTATTTAGGGCCTATGTGTGTGTAACATGTATAATAACAGAGTGAAAAAATTGAATTTCGCCTTGCGGGATTAATAAAGTAATTCTTCCTCTTCTTCTTCTTGTCCCAAAATATGGACCATATTTTGAAACCCTTTGAACTTGTTTTCTTTCTTCAACACAAAAACTGTTTGGCTGCAACAAAAACAACAGAACAGGGTCTAAACTTGAAGGTTTACATATTTTAAATTGTTTGAATTTGTTGATGCTCAGAACAAGAACCATGTGAAAAATTACGTTGCTACTACAGATCTTTAAAAGCGCCCTTTATATAAACTATTACTAAATCCACCACTAGGGGACAGCAACAGAAAACCTATTTCTGTTCAGTATATGCATGTCCTATAGTTTCATAATACTGCTTGAAGATTATGTACTGTTTGTAAGTGGAAATGCCCTGTTACGTACAGTAAAAGGGCTATTAATAAAAAAAACACATATAAACATGTCATACCAACATCTTAACTTTTAACATGAAGACCAGAATATTGAGTAATCCTGTGAAAATGTGGGACTTACTTGATGTTTAAATTTCAAAGAGAGTGTTGAAAGAAACTGTAATGCCACCCTCAGATGTCCTCACATGTTGCAACACTATAGAACACGTGAGAGGAGGGATGGGGAGAGAAGCAATACAGTAGGACGTGTTTCTCTCATATTTGTGACTTTTTTTGCAAAAAGAGCTGTTTTTCTAAATGTAAAATATAAACACAAGCATGCTCACTAAAGCATCTTTGCAAACGGATTCATTTTTGATCAACCTTTAAAGCTTGTATTTCCAAGATGTCTTTAATTATTTTAAATTAAAAATAGCTTTTTTCAGCTTGAAAACTCCTTTTAGAAAGTTTAGTGTTCAACAGAGTGATTCACTTCTTACTGTGTTTAAGATCACATTTTGAAGGTGGTCATTTTATCTTGACACAGTTATGGTTACGGAGCTGGGGAATACTGAATAGTGTGACTGCTGGTGATGACAGCAGCTCCCCAGAGCAGCAGTGATGGAGGCTGACTCCTCCTGAACTCCTCTGGGAGAGTACTGTACATTCTCGAGAGTGAAAACAGTGTGCAAATGTCATTTACTGGCAGCTTCAAGAGCTCAAATGCAATGCATGGTATTATACAAGAATTATACTGTGTGGTCTAAAGAAATATAAAGTACTGTAACTCACCGTGTCTTCAGTCTGGAGGGCTTAATTGTGATAGCTCCATATTCACAATTTTGTGTTAAAGAGCATAGTTGCAAGTGGATTTTCTTTTGAAAATGTCTCTGGATAAATTGTTGACACGAGGAAAGAGAATTCAAAGAGCAGAGTAAATCTTTTTGGGTCCGTCGGTTCCACCTCTGCTGCTCAGAAATACATCCAAATAAAACATGCAATGTGAGAGGAGCAGGCAGACATACACAAAGGAAGCTTCATCCTCCCATTCTGAAATGTATTCAACTCTGGAGGCAGCGTGTTGCTGCAGCTCGGTCTCCCTGCTTTGCTGTCCTCATGGCAACAACAACCTGGCTCTGGACGCGCGGGTGCATGGTGCATGCTGGGGGATTATATACACTAGCTCCTGGACTCCATCCAACGCCGTGCACTGGATGACAGGAGGCAGGCACACAGGTCAGCCAAATGCAGAGATTTAGACGCAAACACCAGATGGGAATGAGTGTAAGCACTGACACTTAAAAATAAAGGAATATGTTTCAGCTCTAAGTGTGATGAAGACACTGTCCTGGAGGGTAGTGTAGTGTACTGTCAGAAGCATGCAACCTGTTAGTATTTAGATCTTTAAAATGTAGTATCATACTGCAAAAACTCCATCAGAACTACTCTTTTAGTGCATCTCAAAGGTGGTCACGACACAAAATGACTAGATAGATAGTTTTTGTACTGTGCAATAGAGAATGGTGTAACTCTGAATTCTTAATGGTGTAGTGTAATTTTAGGCTGTAAGTCATGAACGAGCCATTGTTTTTCTTTATATAATCTTATTTAATGAATGCCAACATGGCAACTCACACAGGTCATCTCTATTGATGTTCACATCAGACTCTCAGCTTTTTATAAAGTAGTAGTAAAGTAAAGTAGAAGAAAATAAAAATGTCCTATTAGGCATTTTTTTAAATGGATTAAGACAATACATAAAAGGAGGACATAAATATAAAGACAATGAAATAGGATTTTTTTTTTAAACATTGAAGCTAAAAAATAAGTGTCAGATAAAACAGGAGAATACATTTATATAAATGAGTGAGGTGAACTTCAGTAATTAAGGATCTAATGGGTACAGTGCGGTTACAGTAATGTTATGAGTATGACTGGTTGAAAATATTTATTGTGTTATTTGTAAGTACACAAGCTTAAATTGCGGACAAGGCAGAGAAATGGACACAAGGAGTTATCATGTGAGGTACATTATGTCTGAATCGACCTGAAAACTAAACGCTGTTTTAATAAAATCTCACCACAACAGGTAAAACCCCGGTTTAGAGTCACAGGAAATGTTCAGAAAGTATTAAAGCACCAAATTGTCCCGAATTAAAGACGGCCCTCTTTTTTTAAGAATCACTTTTTGAAAAAGACTTTTTGAAGACGAAATCTTGTTTAACATAAAGATGTTAATTTCTCTCAATCCAATGACCAACACAAAATTACTCTTTCTTCTCAAACCAAAAATAGTCCTCTGCAGGAACCCATTAAACAGACCAAATGAATGACGGTTTCAAAATAACCCATAGTCAACAAAAACAAAACAAAGTGATACCTCCTGAATCTAATAGACCAACTATGTACGGGTAATTTGTGATCTCCACATATTAAGATTACAATCCATGTAAATATATGAATCCTTTTGGAATTAACATTATAATAAATCTATGTCTCTGCGTCTCAATAAAAAGAGGAGAGCAGTAACATGAATTTAAAATTGGCAGATTATGGTTTGACTTTGTTTTCCTCCCCACTTGTGATTGAGTAATCTATCATTTCATCCCACGTCTCTAAAAGACTTGCATAATTGACTGTGGGCCTCATTAATATAACATGTGTAAATTCATTTGTTCATTTTCAGCATTTGCGATTTAGCTGCTCACCACACCCACACCGCAGCCTTTGTTTATTTGTTTCATAGTAGCAGTCCCTCCAGATTCATACAGATGAACTGCATGGCTCCGATGCAGGATTATGAGGTGATGTGCGAACACAAAAGGTGCACGATCACCACAGAAGAAGAGCTGCTGCTGAGTCAGGAACTTACCATCTGGTACCTCAGGGAACCTGCGTTCATCAGCGAATCTCTGTCCAACCCCTGACGAGAAAATCAGTGATGAATGCCAATTACAGCCTCGGCCAAATCAAAGCTCCTAATTGCATAATATCCTCCTACATTTCTATCGTCATTTCGCTTGTCATTGCTGCTCCCTCTTGCCGTGAATGCTGTGATGCCTCTAGGTAATTCTCTCCCTTTAAGTATTTGTTGGGCATCTTAGGCCTTTATTAGATAGAGTACAGTGAAGAGCTGACAGAAAAAGAGGGGAGGGAGGGAGGGAGAGATGGAGCTGATCTGCACCAAAAGGCCCTCAGCCAAATTTTACCCAGGGACATTACAAATTACACAGTCAGCATCTTAATGAAATAGTTTGACAATTTTGGGGGGAAAAAGTGCTTATTCATGCTTATTTGCTTTCTTGCATCAGAAGATTGACCACACCGTGATGCTACAGTGGAGCCAGAAGCCACTTAGCTTAGGTTAACATAAAGACAGGAAACAAGAGGAAATAGCCTGTCAGGAAACTAAATCTGACTTCCAGCAACTTTAAAGCTCATTAATTAAAACGCTTTAACTCGTTTATTTAATCTGTACAAAAACCAAACATGCCAGACGATTTCTGGGCTGGGTGAAATAACTTCCTGATGTCTCTGCTGGTTGCCAAGGCAACCTCAGAGTGATGACTGGATTCTGCTCTGAGTCAAGAAAATAGTCTGACACAAAAGCCCTGAAGTAGGCAGATTGTGTTATAGTTTGGACAGGCCAGCTGTTTACCCCCGTTTTATTGGTACCGAGCTTGTCATCTAACGCTCATCAATCAAGTCAAAAAAACATTTTCCAAAATGTCGAAATATTCCATCTAATAATATCATTATCATTTTTCACTGCAGCACAAATTACTACAAAACAAAAGATGTAAATACATAGCATTTGTCTTTTTGTTGTTGTGTATTTTGTTTGTTTAACTCTTTGTTAACATTTTATTTTCTTTGTTTTTTAATTGGTATAGCCATGTTTTCTTTTATGCAATTTGTAGTTGTAGTAGTTAAAGTCAATAGTATTGTGTCATATCATTAACACGTCATTACATTCATTAATTGGATATCCACCTTTGATGGTATCGGAGTTATTGAAGCTATTAAAAAAAACATTTTGGTTTATCTTACGTTTCTGTACCAGCACTGTGCAGGTTGTTCATTTTTCTTTTTGCTGTGGTAATGAAAGAGGTATCAAGTATCGTTTTAATTTTCTATTCTAATATTGTATCAAAGTTGATCATTCTGCTATTGTGACAACCTTGGTATTATGTTCACATAGCTGTAAATATAAATCACTGGGGAGGAGGTTCACACTAAAGAAGTAAACTGAAAGAGAGAAAGTTAGCCAAGAGAAAACTAACTTCCCATACAAAAAACTTTTAGCCCCCATTTATAAATCCAGTAGCTGAGAAGCCTTGATGGTGTGACATGTCTTTTCCTCAGAGTTCAAACTAACTATAGCTCTTACACAAAATCAGGCTGACGCTGTTAGAAATGTGCATCATTAGCAGTAAATGTGGGTTGTGGTTTCTTGTTGTCAATGTCAAACATTATTCAGTGTGTTGTTGAAGCGAAACTAGTAAATGGTGATACAGAAGAGCTTTCTATCAATTTATGACAGTTCAATTACCACATATCATCTGTGAATGTGCGCAGTAATTTTTCTATCTAATACTACACTTTCACAGCCACAGGTTCTTTTCACACGTATTTCCCTCCACAAGCAGTTTCATTTACAAGTAAATCCATCATGTAACTTTTGTCACTTCCACCTCTTGTACTGGAGGGGTATTTCGGGTTCCCGCAGCTGGTTGTAGATTAGATGCACATGACGAGCCAGAAAGCAGATGCTCGGAAAAGACAGAGAGAAAAAGCACCAACAACAGCGTGTGTATGAGGAAACTGTACTTCCTTCTTGTAAGTGTGACAGTTCTCTCCGCTCCGTTAATAACGGGCACACGTTCTTGCCGGGACTGAAATTCTGAAACAAGGTAGATGCAAACTCTTCTTAGCAATGCGTTTAAAGTGTTGAGATCCAAAGCTAATGGCTATATGGTGTGTGTGTGTGTGTGTGTGTGTGTGTGTGTGTGTGTGTGTGTGTGTGTGTGTGTGTGTGTGTGTGTGTGTGTGTGTGTGTGTGTGTGTGTGTGTGTGTGTGTGTGTGTGTGTGTGTGTGGATACATGGGCTATAAGAGGGTAGAAACGATTTGCTGAGAAAGTTCAGAGATGGCAGTGAAACAGGTTTGAACTTCTCCTCTCTGACATGAAGAGATCTTTTAAAAGTCTGCAATGCTGGAAAACAGCCTGCTGCATTTCATGCTTTCAAGTTTCACAGGCCTCATTTTTCTCTCTGTTGTTGTGTACTGGCAACCATGACTGTGTTTAATCATAAATGCAGTTTTAGACTAGATAAACCAAGCAACGTGCACATAAACAACTATAAGTCTTTAATATATGTTAATATGTACACTGCAGAAAGATAACAGAAAGAAGTCGTCCAGCTTGTTGATACAGGGACTGATGCTATAGGGCATTTTATTTTTAATAACTGAGCTAAATAAGGGCTGCAACTCACCATTTGTTTTTTAATTAATCCATCCATCATTATAGGGTCTGGTAGTCAGTATTTTTTTTAGAATTTGGGGGTTTTAATAAACATTTTGAATATAAGGGAAACACGTCTTGGTGGATTTACTGTCACTGACCTTTAAATATCCAAATATCAATCTTGGGACCCATGATCAGCCATCGGTCTGAAGGTGATTTAGACTCTGATAGCAACAGGCCAGCCGTGATCGTCTATAAAATGCAAAGAAATACCCTTCATAATTCCCCCGACCTCAAGGTCAAAAACCTAAATACAAACAGTGTAGTATCACACAAGACAAAACAAAGTTTGTTTCTGTCGTAGTAAGAATTGCATAAGGGTCATATCTGCTTGTATAATGTGATACTAGTTTTATTGTTGTCCCTCTGCAGGATGGACATTTCGTATGGCCTGCTTTCGCTTCTGGCCTTTCTGGTTGTGGGCCACTCTTCGACTGCCTTAAATAAAGTGTGGGAGGAGTGGCAAATCAAACATGGAAAGGTTTATGATAATCAGGTAGGTTTGTGAAAACCTACATTTCTCTCTCTTCGTCATCATACACACACATGCAGTGTACCCTCAGATCAATGAGTCTGTGTTTTTGCCTCAGACTGAGGTGGTTTTCAGGAGAACAGTGTGGGAGAAGAACATGCAGGCGGTGTTGAGACACAACCAGGAGGCCTCAGCAGGAAAACACAGCTTCACAATGGGACTCAATCACCTGGCTGACATGGTAGGATTCTGCTCCAAAGAAACAGGTTGTTGTTTATTCTTTTCTGACCCAAACAGGACTGACTTAAATGCCTTAAATCTTATTTTTGAGTGATTTATCAGTGACATTTCAATGGGTATCAAATCATGGATGTGGGTTTAGACCATGGTTTAGACATTTAAATAATTTAACCTAAAGCTAATTACCACAAATATGAATACGCTCATTCAAATACTTATTTGCTTCATCATATTACAGATGATTAAGAACGCAGGAAGTTTTTTCTGCTGTTGTGTGGCTGTGGGTCGGAGTGGATGTGAACTGTTGACGTCAGAAAGAAAGAAAGCAAGGAATACATATTTACCTGGTTAGCAGTTTTTCTGGTTACTAGCCATCTCTGCTGCCACCAATGATCTTCACATTATCAACACCTGTTGTGGAAAAAGTGGCTAGTCTGTTGCTTTTGTGTGTTTGTTTCTTTCTTATTGGTTGCTTTTTTTTTGTTTATTGTTTCTTTCTTTGGATGTTGCGGTTTTTGTTTGTCTGTTTTTATATTTGCTGGATTGTTTCCTATTGGTCTAGTTCCTTCCATCCTTCTTTGCTTACCTGCATGCTTCTTACTTCCTTTTTTTCTTTACTTTCTCAATATCAACTTTGACCTGCATCATCTCTGAGCGACTACAAGGTCAACTTTCTTTATCTTACCCCATGATTACTGTGCAAATTACGTAACTATAGTAAATAGTTCAGATTACTGTTTGTAGAGTCGCAAGCTTATTGATTGAATTAAGAGCTATTGCACACATCCCATGACTTATAACTCACTGAAGTTGCATTATGCCGACAACAAAAGACCCCTCTGTGGCAGAAAAGAAAAACAATCATCCATGATTGAAAGTATTCAAAATCAAACATTGACCATGCCACTATTTAGGACAGAAATGTATGGGAGATATCTCTAGTGGATAAAAAATGCTGGAAAAACATTTTAGCACCGAGCATTATGTCACTGAACGAGCTCCTCTCCCTCCCAAGACCCGAGCAGACATATGCTCGAAATTATAACCTAAAGTCCATTCACACTCATTGAACTCTGATGGTGCGAGGCGTATGTCAGTGACCATTAATCTGAATTTAAAACTGCATCCTCTGTGGCTTAAATTAAACCCTTAACATATAGGGCAATTCTAATCTTCCTTTACACAATCTGATTAATTTAATCCAATGTCTGGGCCAATCGGGACAATCTGGACAATAATGAAGTAGAGTACATTTGGGTAGGCTGATGAAGTTACATAAAATGGTATATGTACATGCAAACTACAGTATATATATTCAAATCACAGCACACCTGTCTCTGTCGTCTATTTGAAGAAGAATTTGAATCATGTTGCAGCATTGACTTAAAGTGTTGAAATGGAGGTTTGGGGACTGATGGTGAGCTTTTGGACTTTTGTCAAATATCCCAAAGGACAGTGTGTTATATTCGCTTTGTAAATACATGAATAAGGGTTTTAAAGAGGAGTGATGATCTATAAAACTACAGCGAGAGTCAAATCTGACACCAATGCAGCAGGACCGTACAGCAAAAAAAGTCAAGAGGTGAGATGCTGATTAAAATGATGTTGGATCTGGAGTCTGTTTTGTTCTCTTTCTCAGAAGTTTAAACTTGATAAAAATCAAAGGAACTTAACGTGGTTAATTGTATAACTGCCCGCTGGTGTCACCAAGGCTGAGAGACAAAGTAAAATATTTGTCCAAAGATGTGACTAAAACTATTTCTCAATAGCGGCAACGCTTATATGAGGACTGGAGGGCGAGGAACCAGCACCGTACACGTTCACTTGTTTCTCCGAGTGGAGCTGTTTCAGTGCAAAAACCTTTGACACTAAGGCTCTTAGAAGAGAAACTACAGCCGACTGAAATGCTGGCATGTATTTCATTGTGTCCTTTAACTGCTGTGCATACACAATATTGCTTTTACCAGCCCTCCTTTCTTTTAAGACAGCAGAGGAAATCAATGACAAGCTGAACGGCCTGAAGCTGGAGGAGCCTATTTATTTCAGAAATAGCACTTTTAAAGAGGCGAGTGGCCAATCGACACCTCAGAGTGTAGACTGGAGGAAGAACGGCCTGGTCAGTCCAGTCCAAAACCAAGTAAGCTATCATTTGAGATCACCTATTTTAAATTGAGAAAATAAGAACAATCTAATAAATAACCTGTAGCAATAAACATCTCTTTTTCAAGGGATTGTGTGGGTCCTGCTGGGCCTTCAGCTCTTTGGGAGCTCTTGAGGGCCAGATGAAGAAACAGACAGGTGTCCTTGTTCCCCTGAGCCCACAGAACCTGGTGGACTGCAGCACCGACGATGGAAACCATGGCTGCAGAGGAGGCTACATCTCTAAAGCCTTCAGCTACGTCATCCGCAACCAAGGCGTAGACTCAGAGAGTTTTTACCCCTACGAACACCAGGTCATCCTCAGCACCAGTGAAGCAACATTACTATTCAATTAACTGGGTTATTATGAAGGACTGACCTTATTTACAACTACTAACTATAACTACTAACACTTTCTTTCTGATAAACAATTTCAAGACAAAGCATCATGCCATGTGCCACTTCTTAAACACTTAACACGTAACAATGACACATAAATGATTATATTTTAGAGCTGGAATTGTGTGTTGAAAGATATGTCAACTATAGAGTAAACAGGAATGTTTTTAACTGAAGTTATGAGAATTTTAATTTAAACTACATTATTCATGCAATGTGACTACATGTATAATTTACTGAATATTATGATTTAATGTATCTTCAACCATATATCAAGATACATAATTTCCATATGTTTTAAGAGAAGAAAAAAATGCCCAACATTTAACAGTTTGATTTAACAGTGATGCATAATATATTTTGTAAATCTCATTTCTTTTTGTAGAATGGGAAATGTCGCTATTCTGTCAAGGGAAGGGCCGGCTACTGCTTTCATTATTACATCCTCCCACGAGGAGATGAGAAGACTCTGCAGACTGCGGTGGCGTCTGTGGGGCCGGTGGCTGTGGCTCTGAACGCCATGCTGCAATCTTTTCATCTCTACAGAGGAGGTGAGGCTGGAGGCTTCTGTGTACATTGAACGGGTAACATGACTGACGTGCAGTATGTTTGTGGACATTTTCTGTTCCATTATCTGATAGGGAACTTCAAAATCAGTCAGTACCATCTAAAGGCATCCGATCACACGGTATTCAAAACTTTGAGTTTTCACTGTGTTGATGTGGCATGCCGCCAAAATATCACTTTTTGCCATAAAACAGGAAGTTGCTGAAACTTGAGCATACATTTTCCAATCTGCCCCAGATTTCTCATGCAAGAGAGTCCGACCATCGGGCATTTCCTTTTGCACATATTTCAGATCATAACTAGTAACGTTGGTAAATATTGAGAAGTTTCTTCTTCCCTAGCTAAATTTATAGGGGGATACAAATGATTTCAGGCTGTATTTTCTGATATTTTCAAATAGTTAAGGGGAGACAAGTGAATAGGTTAACTTATAGATATAAGACCATAGATATATCACCATGTAATAGATATCACCATGAAACTTCCTCAGTTGATTACTTACGTGACAAATCATTTTTATATTTCCGTTTTTCTGAAATTGTATGTTTAAATATGCAAGTGAGGCCTGTTCTAATGCAAACTCTTGGCGAATTTAGGACCAAATAGATGTGCAGTAAAACAAACACCCAAATGTGTATTTTGGATGTTTTCATTCATGTTAAGGAAGGAAACAAATAACACATACTTCAGCTAAGGAAGGAAACAAATAACACATACTTCAGCTTATAAATAGTAAAGTTGGTTAATATGGAGAAGTGACTTCTTTCCTAGCAAACGTTATATGGGGACAGATTTTTTTCAGCTCCCCCGACACGCGCCAGGTGCGAGGGCCAGTTCATCGCTGCTTGCAGCTTTAATTTTACATGTATTTTCTCGATCATGTTCATTAATCTTTTGCATCTTTCAGGTGTATACAACGTGCCCAGCTGCAACCCAAAGCTCATAAATCATGCTGTCCTGGTTGTGGGCTACGGCACAGACGGAGGACAAGACTTCTGGCTCGTGAAAAACAGGTGAGTTCACCTGTTAAAATGTGTTTACCGCACATGTGAAAATAAACATATTACCAATATCAAATGGGACTGTTTCTGTGATTCCAGTTGGGGAACAGCGTGGGGAGAAGAAGGCTTCATACGAATTGCCAGAAACAAGAATAATCTCTGCGGCATCGCCAGCTTTGCAGTCTACCCCACGCTGTGAAAATGTGGCCCGACACCTGAATCCTCTAGTTAAAACTTTGTTGTTTATTTAATATCAGAAATGTTGTTTTTTACCTGTAACACTGAAACTGTAGATGCCGTCCTGAAAGTCAAAAAATAAATAAATAGGATTTTTTTTTAAGAATACTTATACAGTTTTATAAAGTCTGAGTTTCATTTACTTCAATATTAATAATAGATGTACTCTGTGTTTTTTATATCTGTATAAATGGTAATACTTAAATGTCTGCTTTTCTTTCAGTGTGTTACAGTTTGTGGATTTACTGAAACTTGATAATAATGGAAGAAACATACAAAGATATGAAATATATCTTAACTGCTTGTTAAGAAGCTTGACGGGGATATAGGATATATTATTATTGTTAGTTGTAGGAGGAGTCATTGTATTAAATTTATTTTATTATTAAATAAATGAATTCAATATAATGATAGGTGTCTACTATCATTTATTCTTCCTCAGACCTCACTGTTTCTCCAACAAGTGCAGTAATTTATTGATATCAATTTGAAAATAAGTGGTGAACGACAAAACCAAATTTTACAACTGTATATAGAAAGATATTCAGCCTCTTTCGCTTTTTTGTTTTGAAAACATTGTATCACATTGAAATAATGAAGCTCAAAGAACTTTTTTGATAATAAATCTACTGCCAGTATCTTACAGAGAGGAGGAGAAGCAATAACATTAAGCATACAGTGCATTAAAGGTTTAATATTGAGAATGAGCAGAACACCTCCATCTAGTGTCTCAAGATCGTAGTCGCAACAACAGAAAATAATTCCACCACTCGGGTTGCCAGGTTGGTCAGACCCGGTCCAGTAGTCTACAGGAGACCAGAATCTGTTTGAGCCTATTTGAACCCATCCCCTCTGGCAAATCGCGCCATAAAGACAAGAATTGCAGAGGAGTTTGAGTGACAGCTACCGTCAGCCGTTACAGTTAAGTAATGAAGTTAGCTTACCGATCAAGAAGAAACTTAACCATTTGGGTGTGCGTTTTAATGCCCGTTGAACTTCTTTATCTCAGTCCATCCAGTGAATGCTTGGCCTATACTGACTGGTCACTCAGCTGGTGGGACAAACAAGCAGCTGCAGGATTGGTAAACACCATTTCACCCAGTGCCAGCCTACAGTAGCTGCACCCAACAACAGACAACCCTGGCAACACGTAATGCCCAACGCTATTGGCTTAACAATGTAAACAGAACGATGTAATGTAAACTTTGATGTGTCACCATAATAAAAACAACACCGGTAGTAGTAACGGTGGTGGTATTATAGACCTTTTCAAAGTTGTCAACATATACATTTAAATGTGTCCTAGTTTATTTCAGTTGCAGTGAATGACAACAGCTGACAGGAAGTTAACAAGGACCAAGGCTGTTGCCTAGAAACGGAATTCCGTTGAAAAGGTCTTATCAACTGAATTCCATTGCTAGGCAACCATCTTGGTCCTCATCAGTTGATGTCATGATTCACAGGCCTAAACTGCAACGTGAAATAAAATGGATATTGCATTTACACCTGTATTTTGGTCCTGGTTAACTTCCTGTCAGCTGATGTCATTCACATTCACTGGGACAGGAATCAAACTTGGACACATTTAGAATGTTTATGTTTACAACTTTTAAAAGATCTATAAGTAAAAGTACAGCTAAGCACAAATACTACCGTTGTAGCGCTTGTCCTAAGTAAGTTTTCTCGTTGTGTTCATCGCTGTAATGTGTACATTACTGCCCCCGGAGGCCGGAGGACGCACTGGTGACAGCGAGCCCATTCCCCACTCAAAAACAAACTTGGCCAAGTGACACATACTATGATGCTTTATCTGAAGTATTTTCAAACAGTATCTTTCCTCTTTTCGAGAGAAAATAGTTAAAGGATGAGAACTATCTGCTGGGTTTGTCAAATGTACGTGCATCATCATGAATTATCATGGTTCTCCATAACAGCTGGGTGTGTCAGCAAACAAGTTCACCATAACAACTTAAAAGGAAATGAATGTGTCAGTGTGGTGTGGTGTTTACAGTGGGTTTGTGCTGCCCCCAAGTGGACAAAACGCTTTAGGTTTAATGTTTTGTGGGTGTATAGGGAGCATGGTGACATGCAAAGACTTCAGCCCATTATTTCCTTATTTCTTATTTCCTCAGATGGTCATTTTGTCCTCATCAAATGAGGGTGATTAACATTAAATCACCTTTCTCTGCTCACGTTGTAACCAAATAAATGAATAGTGGGTCATGCCAGTCAATTTGTCAAATTATATGAACTGTGAATCTGATTTTTTTTTTTTTTTTTGGAATAATCTATATCTAATTCTTACATGCATTTCTTCATCCATTAACAATTTAACAATATTCATGCAAGAACAAATATATTTAACTTTACTAATGTATGTGTTTGGTCTGGTTTTATTTTCACTGCTTCTTAATGTGAATTGATATCAGCTGGTGGTGGTTTTAATGCAAACTGCTGCAGCTGTCCAATCAAAGCATGAGCAGGCCATTGAGTCTGATGCAGGACACATTATAAAAAGCAGCTGTCTTCTCTGTTTCAATAACAAGTTCTTTCCCTAGATCCAGAAATGTTTCGGAGCCTGCTTCTCATCTTTGTGTGTGGATTTGCAGCGGCCGTTATCAATTCTGATCTGGATCAACACTGGGAACTATGGAAGAAGCTGCATAATAAAGTCTACTCTCACCAGGTAAACTAAAGTCTTAAACAAATTAAACCTAGTCACTTTTAATAACTTTTTTTTTGTCTTGAGTGACTTAACAATGTGTGAAGTCTTTGTATTTAGTTAACTAAATTATTAGCCGGTAAACCCAAACTGGTTTTGGTGTTAAGTCTTTCTTTTGAAGGAAACCTTTACTCCTTTTTTACAGATTGAGGAGTTGGGTCGCAGGGGGATATGGGAGGAAAACTTGGATATGATTAATGTCCATAACCTGGAAACCTCCTTGGGCTTACACACTTTTGAGCTGGCAATGAACCACCTGGGAGACTTGGTGAGTAGACTAGTCACCATTTTATTTTCTCCATTAAACCACTGTATGCAGCATCAAAGCCATGGCCACATCAAGTTGTGTGTTTTTTGTAGACCACTGAGGAGATCACTGATACACTGACTGGCACCGTAGTGCCCTCTAATCTGGAGAGGGTTTCTTCAGACTTTGTCAGGGTCAACACCTCTCTACCACCATCCCTGGACTTGAGGGACCAAGGCCTGGTAACTGAGGTCAAAATGCAGGTGAGGTACACTCCCTCATTAACAATATTAGGACTTGGTTGTCTTTGAAGAAAGTGCAGTCATGTTTGACTTTTCCATCATTTTTCTAGGGTTCTTGTGGCTCTTGTTGGGCCTTCAGTGCAGTTGGAGCTCTGGAAGGCCAACTCAAGAAGTCTACAGGCGTCCTGATGTCGCTCAGTCCTCAGAACCTGGTGGATTGCTCCGTAAGATACGGCAACCACGGGTGCAACGGTGGCTTTATGACAAACGCCTTCCAATACGTCATTAACAACCAAGGCATAGATTCTGATGCAGCCTACCCATACATGGGCACGGTAAGCTTCTGAAACAAACGTGTGTGTGTGTGTGTGTGTTCTTAATTACAAACAGACTTGGCTTAATGTGTAACGTTTTCTTTCCAGCGTGGCCCATGCAAGTACAGCCCACAGAACCGTGCTGCCAACTGCTCAGACTACAAATTCTTACCAAAGGGGAATGAGTTTGCATTGAGCGATGCTCTAGCTAGCATTGGCCCCATCTCTGTAGCAATTGATGCTTCAAGGCCCAAGTTTGTCTTCTACCGTCATGGTGAGTAGTGGCTTTATACCTTCATTTTTAAATATGATTTATTCTTGACTGGCTGTAAGGAAGTGAGTTCTGCAGCTTTTTGAATGTGTAAATGTTTGCTTTGGAGCTCAGTCTTGTCTCCTGTTTTGTGGCCCCACAGGTGTGTACAGGGACCACACATGCACCCACAATGTGAACCATGGAGTGCTGGCTGTGGGCTACGGCACTGAGAGGAAGCACAACTATTGGCTTGTCAAAAACAGGTGTGAAGTTTATCTGTTAAATGTGAATTCTTGATTATACAATAATTGTATTTATTGGTGGGTTTTATCACCTTTTTAATTGCAGTTGGGGTGCAGGATGGGGAGATGACGGCTACATCAAGATGGCTCGTAACAGACGCAACCAGTGTGGCATTGCTCTCTATGCTTGTTTCCCCGTCATGTGATCAGCAGATCCTCTCGGAGGATATACACTTTAGCAGTGGTTGGGACGTTATTGTAAATAAACAATTTGAATCTTAACATGTGGTTTTTATTTTTATAACTTAATGACTGCAGCTGCAGCAGTGGTTCTCAGCCAGAGTACTGGATCCTTGTGATGAGTGATTATGGGTCCCTGAGAGAAAACTACTGGCACCCCCAGCTGCACATTTGTGCCTTTCATTGTACAAAGCCAAATATCCAAGTAATTTACCCTGATGACTACTTGTGGAATATAAGTTAAGCAGGCCAGCCAGTTATTTTCTGCTCAAAGCAAAAAACAGAACAAAATGTGATAGTTGGATGCTTCAAGTATCCTTCAGACCTGTGTAGTAGTATGCAGTCTTTTACAATCTGGGTTGGATAAAGCCAGTGTTTCCTGGACAGTGTTTACTTGAGCTGAAGTGGTCTGATTGTACCACAAATGTCCTAATTTGTCTGACTCAGATGTTTGAAGTAGCTTCTGTTAGACCTCGAAATGTGGATTCGGTCCCATATTTGCACTGAAAGCACTTTAGGAAGGATCTTTGCGTGGCCAGTATAAACAGGGAGAGCAAAACCTTTTCAATGTACATTAATGGGCATGTGAGTACTGTTTTTTTAAAGTGTAACTCTGGCAAAAATGGACCCATGGTGTTTTTTTGGCATGAACATGCGTCAAAATAATCCAGGCAGTCTTATTTTTATCATTGATCAATTAATCCCGGAGAGTCGCTAATAGCCAGACATAGGTAGTTCGGGCGCTGTGCTGAACCATCCAAAACAGCTTTTTTTTTTTTTTTTTTTTTTTTTTTTTTTAAATTTAGCCACTCATTGCTCAAAATAGCCCCAAACCTCTGCAGTAGCATGAGCGGTCCCTACACATAAAACAAAGCACCAACAACATTGTTGGCGAACCCGGAGTTTATTTAAAAAGACTGTTTTACAATGCTACAAGCTTTAACAGCTGGATTAGGGGTCGCTTTTCACTGACGTTGCACTCTAAAGTAAAAGCTCCTCATGTAACATTTAAAGTTTGAAGAACTCTAAACACACGGATTTCATACTGTGTAATGCAAACCATGACATTGGTCTTTCTTTCTTCAAGTTTTATTTCCATTATGATTTTATAATTTTCTTCATAGAACTGGCTAAATGGCACGAAAGTGCAAATCCCAGCATAATGAACAACTCTCACATAAAATAAATACAGCACCTTTTCAGCATCACCAAAATATTCTCAATATCCAGAAGTAATAAATACTGAATTTTACCAAGATTTTCAGTCTTCATTTACAAAACACAAAGACAACACACAATAGATTTTTGTCATATTGAACTTTTTTTTGGAATTGTTTTCCTTGATCTTTTGTTCCACAAAGTCCAAACTTGCACGTACAAACATCTACAGTTTCTACACACAGTACATTGATTTTTTTTTTTTTTAATTGAACTCACATTTAGAGTAGAACTTTTATCGTTTTAATAAACAGGTCAGAGTCAAACGAAAGAAAAAACGCTAACGTAAGTTCCTTCAGTCCAAACTACAGTGAAGGATTCTTGCAGTTCTTTGCAGATGGAGTTGTTTTCTGGCACGGGTCGGCCCTTTTTTTTCAGCTTTCATTCAGAACTGATCCGTGTGCTCTTAAGAGTCGAGGAGACAGAAATCATGCCATAAAAAGTCCTCCACCCCTTTTATCAGACCGCCGTCATTAAGGGAAGTCTTCAGGCTGGTGTTCGCTAACACATCCCGTATCACTGCTGTCATTACAGATAAAACTCAAACCAGTGACCCTTTTGATCGTTTATACACAGAATGCAAATTCTACACGGAAGTAACATTAAGTAGTAAACTTGTACATTTTGGACAGGAGCTTCAATTCGACAGAGGGGGCTCTTTTGATGAGTTGATAAATTATGGTCCTTTTGGATTAATTTCCTGTTTCTTGAGAATTGGGGAAAGTCTTCACTTTATTGCTCACACTTTCCACTTTTGAAAACAGATTCACGAGGACAAACGAGTCTAACTATACTTTTGTACTTGCTCATTTTCGGCTCCCTTCGCCTTAAGCGTATTGCCCTTTTCCGGCCATATCTCTCACCTCTGTGACAAGATGAATTGCACGATTACACGCCTCCTCCTCAGAAATTCAGGCATATATAAATATATATATATAAAAAAAGAGTTACCTGGGTCTAAGGTAAACAAGGAGAACAGTCACCACTAACTTACTTTCAGAACACATACTCAAGTTTCACCAATTTTAACTCCACTTTGATTAAGAACAATCACTGCAAGCAACAAATCTATGTCATCATACGACAATGAAAACACTAGTTCTTGCTTTGGACAAAAACATCTGGCATACAGGACGTCCAGGAAGTCAGACAATACGATACAAACATGCGTCACGATTTGTTGAATACAGAAGGATTAGAGGATGAAGTCGCCTTTTGTGAGTTTAAGATTTTCTGTATTACTAAACAGAGAACAGGCCGCGCGTTATCTCTGAGACCGGTAATCTATGATGGGATTTTGTTTTAAAGACTGAATTGTATCAGCAAAAGAGCACCCGAGTCTATTGTGAAGAACAGCACATTAAATTTTATACTGCATATATTGTTGTTTTGTCTCTCTCTGTAAATATATTTCCATGGTCCCCCAACTGAGCTGTATTCATCGCAGGGATGAAAACACCACAACAGAAAAAAGTAGAAAAATATGTAACAGACGATTTAGAGACACACACACATACATCTGCACGTGAACGACACATCCAAACATTCTCTGCAACATGAAACAAGACGAGACATTTCGTCTATTTAATACACACAAGACAGTAAAGGAGAGATTTGATCCTCAGAATTCAATCGATTGGACTGCATTAAATAAAAGTTCGACATTCAGGGAAATAATCTTATTCGCTTTCTTGTTAAGAGTTAAATGAGAAGGTTGGTGCGGCTCTCACGGCTGTACGCTAAATATATATCTTATTTCCACAAAACATAGCGCATATATACTGTTTTAAATGCAGGAAAACCCACAAAAAATATGCGATAGACTCCTTCCCTATTTCCTAGCAGACAAGTATGCCTTTCTGGGGTTTTCTTCTGGTGTCACATGACGACGTTACGAATATGCTGCAAAAAGGGTTAGTAGACAGTAGGCTATGTTCTGTTTTATATCTGTTATCATTCTCTCTTTCAAGCCTGGTGGAGACTAATTAGGAACAATGTTAGAGCGCTGCTTGGACGGAGACTCGGAAGATTACCGGCCGAAAATGAGCAAAGAGTCGCAGAAGTTACCGACGTGTCACAGCATTGCGCCGGAAAAGTGTCAAAGACCAGCATGCCGTTTGGAGCTAAAATCAATAAACAGGCACGACTACTGCAAAGTCATTTGTCCCGGGAATGCATGCCGCTTGTAAAGTCAAAAGACAAAAGCCAGATGTTAGTGTGCTTTTTTTGTCCAGTGAGAAAGGGGCTTTAGCTTTAGCAAAAAGACTGAAAACAAGGAAACAGCTAGCCTAGCTCAACCCAGGTAACAAAATCCGCCTAGCAACACCTCTAAAGATCACATTATATCCCTTTTATTTAATATATACAAAAAATAAAGTTTAATAAAAACAAGTCGCAGTTTTATGATGGCAGAGCAGCTTTTCCCTCTCGCTTCCAGTTTTTATGCTAAGCTAAGTTTTTTTTTTTTTTAAACTCTAAATGTCACGCACAGATATGACAGTGGTATCAATCTTCTCATCTGACTCAGTAAAGTGAACAAGAATACTAATCAAAATGTTGAATTATTCTTTTTAAAACTCTCTTTCTCTCTCTCTTTCTCTCACACACGCACACAAACACACACACACACACACACTTCAAGAGGTCAGATGAACTCCCATAGCTGAGATCATATCCGCTATCTTTTTGAAGTTTGTGTTTTTCACCCACTGAACGCCAAAGCCTCTAACATCCTGAACACACACACACACACACACACACACACACACACACACACACACACAATCCAGAGGACGTCTTTAGGTCACACAACATACTCTACTGGGCAACAGCAGCACCCACACTGATTGTCAGCACACATATTGATGTACACCTTTGGAGAAATTATACCGAAGTAGTGATATGTATAAATAATGGTATTCAATTAGTTTTCCTTTAGCTTGATTGTGTCGAATTAAAACAAAGTCACAATAGGCATTTTTCTCGAGCACTTATCTTTAGATTAAGCAGAATCATACAGGGACACAGTAAGGGATAACTTTTCACTTTTCCTGGCACAAATGTATGCAGTAAAAGAACAACAGCCCTTTAAATGAAATCAGACAAGTGATTTGTAATCTCTGTTTTCCCTTTGTGTCACACTATCTGATCAATAGGACTTTTTTTTGTTTTTTTACTGATTCTTCTTCTTCTGGTCCCGTTAAATTTGTGCTTATGAGTTTAATGAAGTCAAGTCATGACTTTTAAGGGGCATTAACACAATTTTCATAAAGGACACTGCACTTTTTTGTAAGTTTCGAGACAAAACAACCAAATTACATCAAAAGAAAAAGCAGCTTTTCCCAGAGCTCTCATTCTCCATAAACTCTAAGCAAACTGCTAAGAAAGAGATGTTATTGAAAGCTCTGCAGAAATATAGTTTTTGTCAAACTCCCGTTTCTCAAGCATGAACTTTCACATTAAGGCTAATTAACGCAGCTATGCATATGAGACGGAGCGGACTTATCAGAAAACTATCCTGTGTGTACAATAATTTGGAGTGGCACTAAAACATAATACCAGCTGTAAACGTGACCTAAACGTTTCATCACACCTGAGCTACTGAATGAGTTATATTAAATATAAATGAATGTGGGACAGATGTTTCGTACATTCTGCTGTTGGATCAGTAAGATATGGTCTACATGCACTATTTTGCATGTAACGATGGACAATTTCTCCTGTCTCACATAACAAAGACACACGTGCACACTCACACAACAAATTTAGGCAAATATTACACTATCTGCTCTCACATATAGCACTTGACCAAAATCCGTCCCACAGGTGTTCCTGTGTTGCAGACATCACACTGTATGGTTCAACAACAGGTAGGAAAAACATTAGTTTAACACTGAACACTGAGGAGCTGGATCAAACTATTCCCATTTACAACAGAGAATCCTGTGAAATGCATCTTCACCTGTCTGTGATTTGCGGCTCTGATCAGTAGAGGTTTAGACTGGATTTATGCAGCAACAATGAAGAAAATGACATCCTCTGTTTCTGAATAAATCAAGCGTCGCTGGAATGTTTTCAAATTATTTGGTAGAAACAGGTCTGGTTTCAGTCGTAGGCAGTAGTCAAGAGGGTCATGCGCACATTTTTAGAGACAATGTATTCACCCTGAAATTCATTTTGAGACCTTTTCCACAATAATTATTAAAAAAAAACTTCATCAAAGCACGAACATCAGTCTGGATAGAAATGTGGAGTGAACTGTACAAGCAGAAAAGGAAAAAGCAGCACTTACAGCCAGTCACTGAGGCAGAGGACAGACGAGAAAGAAAAAACACTGTATTCATTGGCTATTTGAAAACCGACCACATATATAAACTAAATCTTGTCACATTCCCCCATAAAAGGCTTTTTTTATCAGTCTCGTCTCTTCATTTGACATCTCTGTCTTCACAATTATGTTTGTTATTGTAGATATGTGGGCCGGTGAGAGAAAACTCCTAGAAATTAACATTTTATCCTAACTGCGCACCACAATTTGTACTGCATCACCCTGCTGTGCATAATAAAATGATCTGATGTTGTTAGTACTTGCAGCTGAAAGTGTGACCATTCAGATGTGATCATGACACAGGTATTTGTTTCTACATCTGTGTGCTCATCTCTTAATCGCTGTATAGACTGTGAATGATGCGATCCATATTTCAAAGGATTCTGGGCTTACAATGGGGATGGCAGTCTGCTCTGTTGGTGTGTGACGGGCAGCACTGAAGCTCTCAGGGATGTTTGGGCTCTTAGTTGTCAAACACACACTCCAGCCGTGCTCTGCTGCCCACTGCTGGTCATTTGCTTTACTGCAACACTTGGCCTCGTGTTTCAGGCAACTTTGTTGCGAGGAAACTTCCTGCAGCAAGTGCGCCAGCAGCAAATAAGATAGGTACAGCCTTGGTGATGCCAACAAATGACTGGAAGATGCTGATGCCCAGGACGGCCGCCAGCTTACAGAGCGCATTCAGGAAACCAAAGGCTGTGGTCCTGAAGTAAGTAAAAGAGGGAGAAACACATTCAGTGAGGACTACAAATAAAGTTAGGCACATAGATACAAAGAGGAGGGTTTTTAACTAGACTGATCATCAGATCAATTCCCGCCTGCAACATGATTGTTTTTGAACATGCTTAGTTTAGCTGGAGCCAGTTCACTTAGCTTAGCATAGAGCCTGATTCTGTCTAAATGTAACAAAATCTGCCTACCTCTAAAAACGAATTAATTAACATTTAGTTCTACTTTACAAAATGTAAAAAGACCCCAAAGAAACACAGGATGAGGGACATAAAACAACCACAGACACAAAATGACCAAAAAGAGACACAACATGACTATAAACAGACACATAACGACCACAAACAGACACAAAATTACCACAAACAGACACAAAATTACCATAAACAGACAGAAAACGACCACAAACAGACACAAAATGACCACAAACAGACACAAAATTACCATAAACAGACAGAAAACGACCACAAACAGACACAAATGTACAGAAAGAGACACAAAATTACCATAAACAGAAACAAATTGACCACAAAGAGATGCATAACAATCAAACACTTCTGACTCCTATCAAGCTCACAATTCAACACAAAATTAACATTAAAGACACAAGTTGGTGCATCTCATGTTACCTTTTATCCGAGGGGTAGAGCTCCACCGTTATCACATCCAGAGCGTTCCACGAGGCGATGCTGATGCCACCAAACAGGCACAAGAGGGCGATCATACCCGACTCACTGTTGCCGAACATCAGGAAGAAACAGCTGACACAAGATATGACGCTGGATCCCGCTGATCAGAGAGAGACAGAAGACTCAGAATTACATTACGTTAAATAGCCTCTGTGGCCGTTAAGTGAATTATCTGCAATGATTAGATTTGCCCACCCAGCATCCTTAAACGTCCAATTTTGTCCATTAATAGGGCTGACACAATGTTGCCAGGCAACACCGCCAACGTGCCGAGGAAGTTGACAAAGTATATCATGTAGGCATTGTTGAAGTCGTCGCTGAAGTCGAGCATGCAGCCCTCCTTGTTGTGGAGGAACGTGCTGTTGACCAGTTTACAGTCGATAAACCTGTATTTGAACAAATCTGATGAAAGAGAAAACAGGAGGGTATTATTGCTCTGAAATGTTTGAATACTTGAGGAACTAAATACAACTTTATAATTACCAGTGGAGATGGGTTTTTCAGAAATCCTATTCTTGTCCCACTAACCTTTACAGGTTTTTTTAAAAATGTGTGCTTTCTGGTTGTGCAGCCGCCATGATCCACACGAGAGATGTGTGTGAGAAGTGTCAGCACTCATCTAAATCACCTCCGGCTTATGAACAGAGGTTGTTAGGGCTGTATGACGCCTGAGCAGAGGACTGGAGACACGTCTCAGGGCTGGAATAACTTATTCCGTCTTGTGAAGAGCTCATTGTAAATGTAGCCTACATATTGCTATTGGCACATACGGAAAATATGCTCTCAATTGTAAAGAAATGAACCTTAAAGTTGAAATTTCATGCAGACAAACTTGATGCAGGTCGTGAATAACAATGATAACAGCCAATGAGAGGTGCTGTTTGACGTGTTATGCGTGTGTGTGTGTGTGTTAATAAAGTTTCTCTTCCAGTTTGAGCAAGACTAACGCCCCGCTGTGTTTTTATTCCTCCGCAATCGTCTTCGGTCTAGCGTTGTGCAAGAATACTGCACAGTTCACCTCTGCCAACAATTGCAATGTAAAATAAAGGCATTTTAATGTTGTGCGAACCCTACAGTGTGCCTTGGATTGATTTTGACTTGAATGTTATATTTTTTGGGACTATTTAATGAGCCCGTCACAAGATGGAAGGAGCACAGTACACCTAAAGGAACCAAATCGTCAGTATGTGATCACCAAAAAGAAAAAGTGCTTCCTCTCTCCATTCATTCTTCAGGTCTGAAAAAAACGTGTCAGTATTTTCACTTCCGCTGTTTGCTTTCCGATTAAAACGAAATTATGTAATCTGCATTTTTATTCACAGTTTATCTTCTCCTAAAAGATGCTCAATGTGAATATCAACCAAAGAACACCTGACAGTGTCTATAGCCATTATTTACATTATTTTATTCACTTATGTTATGTAAATAAAAGTAAAAGTGTACTCTTCTATTTTATGTCATTTTATTTATTTATTTATTAATTTTTATTTACTGTTAATCTAACTTTTAAATCTATTTTACTGTCATTTTTATTCTTGCTTTGTCTTTGTGTCTAGTTCTTTAGTATTGTTTTTATTTAACTCTGTTTTACTACCATTATTCATCATTTTTATTATCTCGCACGACCGATCTCTTATAGTTGAATCGTTTTTTTCTTTTTTATGGTTTCCTTCTTCTGTCGTCGGCTTGTCGCTCGTCTGTGAAGCACTTTGAACTGCACTAACCTTTGTGACGCTTGATAAATACAAACTTGTTCCCTACAGCACTGAAAGAGAGGATTGAATGATCTCTCAGCAAAGCAAACCATTTGCACAGCCACCGCACAACAAATACTCTGTCAGCAGCTGTTTTCAATCAACATTCATTTCAGGCAGAGATTAAACATAAAACAGCATACATTACTATGGACTTTTTAAAATAAATAACAGCAAAAATAAATAGAAATGGTCAGAGGAGGTGACTGTTACTCTATTACCTGTTTATATTTTGCTGCCTGCAGCTGCCTAAAACTACATGATTAGACTTTCTGATGACACTGCTGAAACTGCTTCCATACCAATAACCAATAACAGTTTTATTAAAGGAGACTGGCATGAAAGTGCAGAATGATCATAACATTTTAGATTTCCAAGTGACATAAACATTAAATAATGCATTGTTTGCTTCAGGGTTGAGAAGGTACTGCAGCTGCAAAAGCTGCTGAGGTGGTTTTCATAGGAAGTGAAGATGTTGGGATTTAAGAAACAGCTTCTCTGAGAGACATGCAGCAAACACCCCCTATGCACCAAAAACACTTTTTGATGCCTTTGTGGGTACTGTTACGCACTTACAAACATTCACATATACACAAGCTATAAAATGCAACAGAATGAAATTAGTTGTAGGTTGTAGTTGCTTAGTCAGAAGCTGATGTGAAAAGAAAACATCGAAGAAGAGAAGGAATGAATACGGTAAAACGTGATGACTGATGAGAAAAAAGCTTTGGTTCTGATTATCCACTGAACACATTCTTACATCTGTTTTTACTTAATCATAAAGTGCTGTTTGGCAGTGAATCGCTTCACTCTGCTGTCAAAAAAGGCCAGATTTGTTTATGTTGCTATGGTAACAGCTCTGCTGCAGCGTAACCCAGGGTTACTAGCAACAGAATGCTTCCATGGTTACAGTCCTGCTGAGCATCTGATTATTTTTTTAAAACTTCAGGCTACAATAAAAGCAGTAAAAATGCATATTTAGCCTCAGATGATGAGTGTTTTTGCTGAGCAGCTGTGTAATAACAGTATAGTGATCATCACTGTGAGACTACTGCGGATGCTAAGCCACTGAGCGGCTGCACAGACACAGGGTTAAATAATGCGCTCACTTTACCACAGCTGTGTTGCGTGAAATGAACAACTTCTTCATCGCTTCTTCAAATTCTCTTCATCTGCTTTGTGATGATTTATTTATTGCCTCAAACTCTCCCCAATGCATAAAAATTTACATGCAATGATCCATAATGACGGTCCACAGATGTTTCACCAGCGTGGCGTGGTGTTTCCGTGTGAAGCGGTCAAGAACTGTATGTGCTCCTCTGTCTAGCAACAACCTGTCATCTGAGTGAAAGTTCCTACCTGTGTAGATCAAGCCCCCACCACAGGGACTTCCTGGTTGATCCAATAAGGAAGTGCCAAAAACTGCAGTTCTCCGAGTGTCCACTATGGGCAGGTTTCATAATAGAGCAGTTTCTCATTGACCCCCATTTAAGGCCTGGTACTAAAAACATTCTAGTCTGTATGTTTAGGTCATATCTCCATGACAACACTGAGGAAGGTGAATTTTTTTTGTACCAGGCTGGTTTTTAATTTATTGGAGGTTAAAGTTTATGAATAATTAGGAGTGTGGCCTCTTGAGTGACAGCTCAAGAGGCCACACGTCTCCTTGGAGGTATACATCAGCCAGATGGAGGTATCTCCCTCCCCCCAACGTCACATACATGCCCTTTTTTGGTAAGAGGAAATGAGGCGGAGTCAAAGTCTGACAAGATGGAGACTCCAGTAGGCGAGGATGAGTGGATCAAGTTGAGAGAACGGACTCTGACGGGAATGCTATGTCTATGGTATACTGCAGATTTAAGTGCCCCACAGCACAAAGGTGACACCTAGTGGACAATTTAGTTTATTACATACATATAACTAAAAATGGCTCCTACACCTACAGCGTAACATAAGTTTTATATCACTTGTGCCCAGAACCCAAATGCATGCAGAAAAATTGGTAACTTGCTGGTTTATATAGTGGAGCAGCTAAAGAACCAGATATTTCCCTTAGAAGAAGCTAACAGAGCTTAAAAGAGAGTGAATATTGGACAAATGTGACTCCAAAATGAATGCTAATATTGCTCTGTGTCTGCTGGACGTGTAAATATATTAATTAATGCAGGTTCAACATGAAATCTTAACAAAACAGGTGACTTCGCCATGATTTCTCAGTGTAATCATGATTTCTCATGATTTTCTCAGTGCGTTTGATAGGCATGTTTCACCTTTTCTTGACATTTTATAGACTAAACGATGAAACAATAAAACAACTGACCTTGGTGCAGCACAAATACTGAACTGAGGACTTTCCGGTTATATTTACCTGTGTTATAGAACAAACTTGCAATGAAGGTGCAGTTTCTGAAGATGGTGTGTGTGGAGGTGATGTCCTCAAAGTAGCACTCCTCAAACACAGAGTCTTCGAACACCATGGATTTCATCTTCAGGTTGAGGAACCTAATAAACAAATCACAGGTTTTCAGCCAGTTATTCTGCTCTGTGGTTTTATTCTTATTGTGTTAAATCAAACGTAAATGTGACTAAACACTTACTTGTCATTGAAGTAGTGTCCTTGGCGATGCACTTGGTTTTCCAGAGTGAAGTTAAAAGTGACATGCTCCACTCGTTTCTTAGTGAAGGTCAGTGTGCGTGAATCATATTCCTGCTTCTGGATGTACTTAATCATGTCTGGGAACCACACTGTCAGACCGTAATAGCTGCAAAATATTCAAAGTCAGGACAGATTCAAAAGTGAGTTTGAAAGGTATTCACCACAGAGCGAAGGTTTTTAATGAGTCATGAGTTTACCTGAATGACATGGTAAACCAAACAGCCATGAGCATGAAAGTCGTCCGTTTATATTCTGGGCTGAAGCAGGCAACAATATTATTCCGAATCTGCAACATGAAAACAAGAAAACAAAGAACTTTTGATGCAAATATCGACAAGAGACCGGATTTTACCTCCATTTGAGATACCTTTTTTTCTAGCAGCCTCTTTGGAAGTAAGATGTAACTGCAGGCGAGTCTGTTCTTTCAGAGGCCTCCATCTTGTCACGCTGGTCACTATGTGTGTTAACAATTTTTTTTTGCTCTTTTGTTAACTTTATTGAAACACATTCACCTCCCTACTCCTAGTTCATCCGCTATATGTGACCCTCTTAAATCCTCACACACACACACACACACACACACACACGTCTGCCCTTACTACAAACCTGACTCAGAGGTTGGAAGTTCCCGATTTCTGAGTACAAGTGAACGCAGCATAACCGTTAGTGATGATGTCGGCCAACGGACCAACCGCTGTCAGCAGAGTCACTAACATGGCGGCTTATTTATTATTATTTAATTTTGTCTTAACTCACTCTCTGATAGATAGTAATTTAAAAGACAATAAACTGGATGAAAATCTAGAGTACAACAATTAATTTGTCTGATTAAATTGTTATTTTGACACATTACATATGTTCTACTTATTTTAATCTGATGGTGATATCATTTCTGAGCAGGAAACATGCAACTTGAAGAATTTACTTATGAATAGGAGGTAAAAATGGGACGCAACATTTCACAAATTTCCTCCTTTTAAAGATCCTTGCACAAACCATAGTTACAGCTTCAACATTAGGACTGGAGACCTTTCACAATAGTCATTAATCAGGTGGTGCAGTAGCAGATTCAGAAGAAAATGGAGGGTGTAGGCGTGTAGCAGGACGTAGGCTGAGTGCAAATTAAAACTGGGCACAAAGCTGGTCAAGTTTCTGCCGGGAGCAGTGGTGATGCAACATTGTGCAACACAATGAAAACACAAGAATAAACACAAGAAAGAAAGAAATCATCACCCCATTCAATTTTGGGTGACAAAAAGCAGCAGAGAACGTTTGCGTGTGGATATGGCTGAATAAAATTTCTGATAATTTGTTGATTTTCATCTGTTGAGCAAATTTACTCTTAAAATCAGACGTAGGTCAAGCAGGCAGGGAAGAAAATGGCATTTTCAACCTCTTAGCTTCTCTTGGACTTGCTGCCACCCACGCCTCTGACCACACTGTTCGTTTCCACCGATGCAGCTCCTCTGACGCCTTTTATAGCCCCAAATTGTAAAAAGCCACAGCCTCATGCTCTGGTGCGGTAACCATAAGACTGTAGTGTTTTTAAAGGAGCAGTGTTCTCAGATATGATCTCAGGAGTGTTTTATTTCATGCTTTTAAAACTTGGTTACAATTTTGGTCCAGAACCGCCTCCACAGCCTCAAATCTCCTTCACTCACCTGTTGGGAGAGGCTCATAATCTTCAGCCTGTAGCGTTTCAAGACTGGAGTGTCGGTGCCAGTGTCCACCAGCTCGTCCATCTGTTTCACCGTCTTAATTGTGGTGACCTTGAGCGTAAGAGACACAAGTCCTTCAGTCAGATGTCATGAGATTAACATTCCTGAGTCCTCCAAAGAGGAACGTCAGGCAGAAAACACAGTGAGAGGTGAAAGATGAAGCAAACAGGAAGCGTTAATAATTACAAATAACGATGAAACTTCTCCCTTTAAATTAGAATGCATTAACACCATTTAATGCCACAACTTGTTTGACATTTATTAATAATTTAAAGCCTGATAACAATGTCTGCAATGAGGAAAGGTTGCATGTTTACATTAAGTGGAAGCAATCTACATGGCGAGCTGATCCATTCTGTATTCACAACTTGTTGGACTAAAATATAGCTTTTGGAAAATGCTATTTTTCATTCCCCGAGATTTTAATTGTTTTTATGCCGACCTGTGGAAGCTGATGTTGTGTAGGACCTTATCTATAAGAAAGGTAATGATTTCAGAGTAAAAAGGAAAATATTTCTATGCAACTGACAGATTTTTTTCAAAGTGAAAATTAAATTCCTCAAGTTTTTGTTGAATTAAATAGCAGCTCATTTCTTGTTTATGTACTGGCTAGAATACAGCATACATGGAAAAGGTAAACGTCGAGATCTCAGGTGAAAATGGTTCAAGCTGTGTCGACATGCGACTAAGTTTAAATAACTGTGAGGCTTGCTCTTTAAACAGACAGTGACCCCTTGCTCTCTCTCCCCTCCTTACCTGTCATCTCTCTGCTGTCGGATGTCGAATAAAGCCATAACATGTCCAAAAATGTAGAAGTAAAGGCGCTGGTTTTGAGCTGATCAAAACAATAAGATTTAATATAACAATATTTTTGCAGAGATACTCACAGAAAACACTTTCTCCGGATGTCCCTTTGCTCGCATGTTAGTGTCGTGAACTTGCTTCAGAATCATCCAGCCTTCGTCATGTTTGCCGTTCTGTTTGAGGGAAAAGTAAACGTCATATTGTGAATAACCTTTGTTATTTGAATGCATGTATCCCTATTCATTTATACAATCAGAGGAAGATATTCAAGTTATTTCATATTTGACTTTGGGTATTATGTTTGCAATAACTCATGTGAGTAAAACCAGCTAATACCATGACCAACTGTCTACAAGCGCATCTGCTAACCTCTAAGTAGAAGCGTGGGCTCTCTGGCATGGCGCTGAGGGCAGCAATGGCTGCAACAGAAGGAAATGCACACACTAACACAAACACACGCCAGCTGTGGAACTGATACGCCGAGCCCATCTGGAAACTCCATCCTGAGAAAACAAAAAAACAACACAAAGAAAAGAGCTCAAACCGTGAATGTTCACTTTACCCTGCAAATGTGAGTCGTCAATAACAGATAAGGTCAGACAGTCAATCTGTATAAAGCGCAGGTTGGAAAATATTTAATGTGATGTGACACTGTATGTTCTTATTTTTCCTCCCTCCAGGGAAGTCAGAGGTCAGCTGCAGTGCAGTGTCTCCGGGAAGATGTTCACTAGCAAACAAGCTTAAACCCGCATGGTTCAAAATGGCTCAAAACTATTTAACACTTTGCTGTAAACATATCTTAATGTGATAGTTTCATTAGAAGATTGATGTCACTCGACTTCATGTTTGTCTCTTACATAGAAAGCTACTTTAACTGGCTCTGTGCTCCAGCTGCCAGCACCCATAGACTGTATAAAATATGGACGTAGTCTCAGTGAAGTCACCCATAAGTTTCTGAAGAGCAAAATTGAACCTAAAAGTGGGTGGCTAATCCAAACATGGGCAGCGTGGATATTTCTGAGGTGGGTAATAAAGCCTACAGTCTGCTGTGATGACCCCCCACCTGTCAGTCAAGGCAATGCCCCCTTAATTAAGCACTTTAGGCCTTAATACGATTTAAACAGGTTAAAATATAAACGTTGTTGTCATGATGAACGGGAAAATTAGCTATGGAGACCAAACCTTTTTTTTATATACCAGGATGTAAAGATGTTTATTTCTGCTGTTTAATTTGGCCTTTTTACATTGGGAACTATGGGGATTGACTCGCTTCTGCAGCCAGTCTCAAGTGGCCAGTCAAGGAACTGCAGTTTTATTTTTCGGCACTAGAGGTTTCCGCTTAAGTGTGTTTAATACAAACAGAAAAACAAAGAGTAAAAACAGGTTTACTGGGGGTTATTGCAACGTAACTGGACTATTTCTTGGTTGGGCACAATGGCTGGCAACTGCTTAGAGCCAATGAATAGTCCAAACAAATGAGATATAATGTGTCTTTTAGTGAGCTTTACCTTTATCTGGTGGGTCAGTTTTGTTAACTTTGAACAGAGCTGCAACTGGCTCAAAGAAGCCTTTATTCAATGGACAGATATGAGAGTTTTATCAATCTCCTAATTTAACTCTCGGCAAGAAAGCCAATAAATGTATTCCCAAGAATGTTGTACAATTACTTTAAGTGCAAATCAAAGTGAGGATGATCAGCTATCTTGAACAGTAGCAGCGTAGGCTTACCATAATCTTGTAAATTCACACGTAGGTTACTGTACTCACCATAATGTGGGATTATAGCCCAGGCCATAGCAGATGCGTATATTCCCCCAATCATCCAGAACATGCAGAGCCAACTGAGGTGCTCTCCACGCTTCTCTTGGGACAGAAATTCAGAATAGAAGGAAAACACGATGGGGATGGAGCCACCAATCCTGCAAAGATCAGAAACCAACAGAATTAAACTGTTTCCCTGTGTTTAAGAGTTTAAAGCAGGCAGAGTTTAAGAGGATGTCAACATTGTAACACTCAACAGGCATTTGTAAAGATTATCTTGCTGAAGAAAAAGTGTAAGTATCATAAACTTTTGTTTGCCACAGAGCTTATTTTCTGCCTTAATCCAAAATCCAATGGATAAATCCCATTGACCTTTTGTCTAGTGAATCAGGGCGGTGCTACAAAAATACATAATTCCTGCAGCAATCCATATCCTGATCAGCTGCTTGTTTACTTTGAATAGTATTATGGATTATTTGTGCGCAAAAGTAACAAAAGCTCTGTGAAAAAGGGATTGATTTGACCAGAAATGGGGAGGATTTGTTCAATTTATGCTGAAAAACAATGAAGACTGAAAATCTATAGTTAATTAAAAGATAACAGTATCCAACAGATATACATTATTGGAATACATAGATTATGTTATTGTGTTAAAATTGTTATGTAACTATGTTAATATGATTATGTTAAAGCTCATCTTTTGGTTTGACTTTTTTTGTTTCCCTCGGTTCTGCTGGATTGTACTGTATTGTCAATCCCTGTAAACTGAAACATTTCCAGCCTCACAATTAGGGAACTGACAAATAACATCAGAACAAGCCGTCCAGATTAAATACCATATATATATAGAGAGTGTATTTTTATTTACCCAACACCTGAGAGGAGTCGGCAAAACAGAAAGGTGCTGTATCCCTGGACGAAGGAGGAGAAGAAGGAGAAGACACTGTTGATGGAGAGTGAGATGAGAAGAGACTGCCGACGGCCTATCCGATCAGCCAGAGCCCCCCAGAGGAAAGCCCCAACCATCATCCCAAAATATACAATCAGACCTGCGGAGAGAGCAAAGGAAATAAATGTAAGTTGGCCATGTCTTGTTTATTGCTACTAGATTGTATTATGGGCTTTTACACACCCATGCTTACTCTTTTGTCTGCTGGGCTCTCAAGACAACACTTCAAATACGGAGAGTAATAAATCATTTTTCCTACCGTCAACAAATCCCATGAACCAATAATAAGTTAGTTTATCTCTCAGTTCCAAGCCCGGTCTCTACTGAAGACATAAACCTTTGTGGCTCAGAGGTAGAGCGGGTGAGGAACCGTCCTTGAGCAAGACACTGAACCACAATTTGCTCCCTGTGCTGTGTTTGTTTGTGTATGTGTGTGTGTGTGTGTGTGTATGTGTGTGTGTGTGTGGTTTGAATAATTAGATTAGATGATGTGCAAGCAGCCTCTTTATCAGTGTATGAATGTCTGTGTGAATGTGTGACAAGTAGTGTAAAAGCACCTTACATACAAGCCCATTTACCTTTAAAATCAGGTCACAGATATATAGTTTATTTTTCAAAGGCTAAGTAATTGCCCTAAACAACTGGTTGGGGACTATTTCCAGCTGTGGATTAAAACACATTTGATGCTCTGCTGGGTTTTTACCGCAGCAGGACGTCGGATGCAAGATTGACTTAAAGTGCTCATGTTCATGGTAATGAAAGAACACGTCTCCCAGTGTAACATTGCTGCTCATTAATGTATTTTAATAGTTTTTGGACTACAGTGTAGCTCTGTGGCTCAGAGGAAAAAAAATGGATTCACAGTCATTACTTGTCAGAAGGTTTGTTTTGGAGATTTATTCACAGTAAGAAAAATGTAGACAATAGACAGCCTCATCCTAAAAATGCCTTATTATCCTAGTTTTCAGGGTCATATTTGAATTTTTCCGGTCAGCTACAATCGCTTTCCATGCTTTGGTCTTTAAAAAACACATTATATTTCTCATATTGCCCATTGCTGCAGCACCCATGCAGCACGTCTGTGTGGCAGGCTCTTATTGGTTGGCTGGTCTGCTCTGCTGTGATTGGTTAACTGTTTATGCAGCGTGCCTGGAAATGTTACGCCCATTACCAAATTACGGAAGCCCTGCCAACCATTTTACGTCTAAATGCAAGTACTTCATTATTTGATGCTTTCGTATAATTTAACATGACTATTAAACAACATTTATAGGTCACAAAAGACGGAAAAGCATAATAGGGCAACATAAGAATGCATTGTGACAGTAAAAGAGTCTTACCTAGCATGCTTTTGTTAGGTTCGGACAGGCACATATCTTTCTCAGCGCTGGGCAGGACGAAGCCGACCACAAAGATCTCCACACCATCTGCCATGAGAGCCAGCCCCAGAACAAAGTACAGGGTCCACTGGAACTTCCCGTGACCACACTCTTGTAAAATGGTCTCGTACTGTTGAGCCAGCTCCTCCTGGTCCTTCCTCCTCTCGGCCTCGGACACTCCGATATCTCTGAACTGCTGAGCGCCGGTGCTCACCGAGCCCGGGCCTCCAGCCAGGCTGCCCTTGCCTGATTCGGCCCGGGGAATTCCTTGGTACTCGCCCTCGTAGATCTCATCATCCTCATCGTGACCCTCTGTGGAGTCGCTGTGGCCGCCCTCATCATCATTGGCTGCCTGGCTGTCTCCACGGTAATAGCCTCCGTCCTGGCTTCCCTGCGTGGGGTAGTCGTCATCATCATCCTCTTCAAAGCGACTGTAGGAGCGCTTGCTGTACTCATCAGTCACCCGATCCACTGAACGGCCGACCTTCTTAGATGCTTGCCGCTTCACTTCTTTGGCAATGTCTTTGGCGCCTTTTATGAAGGCAGTCCGGTTTTGGTAGCCCTCCTCCATTTTAAAGAGGATCAGAAAATGCAAAAGTGGTCAAAGATTTAGTGGAGAGGCCACCCGAAGCTTCAGTCTGTTCAGGATGCACCTCACAGACTCGACCAGGCTCTTCTTATGTCTGAGGAGAAATGGAAAGTTACGTTAAGGCATGCGTGGTAGCTTTCGTAAAAAAAAGGCACTTTGTTATCAAGAGGTGCATTTGATAGGAGCTTCAAAAGCACATTTCTGTTGACCAATCACAATGGATGGGCCTACAGGACTAGCCCCCCCCCCCCACCCCCCCAACCACACACACACACACACACACACAGATCCCTTGGGCCACTGTGCCCAGTAGGCCTCTGTCTGAAGTGACTGTTGAAATTATTTGACATTTCTTGGAAAATTCAATCAAATGACAACAAACAAAGTCAGTACAAAATGTTAAACAAAAGCGAAGACATGCAAAAACGTAACTTATCACAAAGACCTTTAAAGTGACTACAAGGGTCATACGGTTACCACAAAAATAGAGAAACAAAAAAAACACAGAGATACATAATGACTAGAAAGACACAAAACACAACCCCAAAGAGACACATAAAGAGACACAATATTACTACAAAGACACCCAAACTACTACACAGAAAAGTGAATCAACCACAAAGAGTCACAAAATGACCACAAGCTGATGTAAAACTACTACAAAGAGACAAAAGATTGATTGTTTGTAGTTTTGTGTCTCTTTCAGTCTCTGCATCTTGTAGCCGTGCAGGAGGGGGATTCATGCCTATCACTGTCCAGACATGTTTTTTTCTTTGATCTGATCACGCTTTCTTTTTTTTTCTTACTGAGCCAACCAAACCATCTAACCCACGTCCAATGACGTGTTTGCAGACTACACTCCTGCTCAGCATGTGTTTACTGCTGAGTCACAGACGGACCAGAGCAGTAATTACAGGCCGAGACATCAAGCCTTTAGTGAGTGATTTTTAATGGACCTTTCTTGGTGCGGAAATGTCCTGAAAGCTCCAGCTCAAGCTCATGGTGAAGAGCTACAGAACGTGACCATGACTCAGATGTAATGTGACTGATAAAATGCTCAGTGAAGGCCTTACAGATCACTGTTTATGTGGTCATCCCCATATCATTTCACCTCTTGCTTGTGAAATCCTGCACTAAAATTTACGTTTAAGCAATTAGAAAATGCATTAACGATATATATTGAGGAAAAACAATAAAGTATACTTCACGTATTGATCAAATAAAGCCGTAAATGCTCCTTAATGCAAAAAATTAACAACTGCTGATCTAGAGGAGCTGTGTGCCGAAACAAATGAGGCTTGAAATTGAGAAAAAGGAGCCGGAACACCGATGTCCATCTTAACTATCTGCTGCCGAATCACATCTCCTCTTGGAAAAAAAGGACATTTATAAGGCGCTGACTCGTGTAGTTCACAGACGATACCCACATCCATATGCTGTTGTATGGAGAAGATGTGTGCCGCACAGGTTGCCATGCAATAAAACAACACGTCACTTTGATTTTGCGGTGCAGTGAAACAACAGACACAGAATGAGAGACATCACAGAGACGCTCACTTTGACCTAAAAACAAGGTCTGACAGGTAATAATGGGCTGACGGAGCTTTACAAGTCTGTCAGGTACAGAGCATATACAGAGACAGGGTTTTATAAATACTGAGGTGAGGGGTCCGCCACAAACAAATACCTGTAGCCGACCCCTTCCACCCCAGACACAGTCTTAAAAATACTCCCCTCTGGCAGAAGGCTATTTATTCTCAGTATTGTGATATTTTTTTACACATCCCCTGCAATAAATCTTTGCACGTTCCTGCAGCTCTTTCATTTTAACTAGTTGCATTGTACATATCTTTTAGAATATTTTAATTGTAATAATTACTATTCTATATGTTTGTTTATTGTCCATGCACCAATGTACCAAAGTAAATTCCCTGTCT